>NC_052085.1:13791864-14113649 GCF_015852505.1 Tachyglossus aculeatus | reverse complement strand
TAGTAATAATCATAATGACTGCACTTAGTACAGTACCTGGCACATAGTAAGCACTTAAATACAATCATTGTTTTTATTATTATTAATAAGCTTACTATGTGCCAAGCATTGTTCTAAGCATTGAGGTAGATTCAAGGTAATTGTCACAAAAGCTTATCAATGGCTAGTTCTAACCCTGAGCCTCAAATAAGGTGATTGTTTTACTTTTATAATTTACTACCCAAAAGGTCTTATTTCCTTTTCGCCAGAAATTTAGAACTTATGATTTGATAAAATGGACATGACTTTGAAGTCGGTTGGGGGTATTTATTGAGTGCTTACTGCTTGTAGAGCTCTGTATTAAGCACTTGGGAGAGTACAATATAACAGAGTTGGTAGACACGTTCCCTGCCCACAACGAGCTTACAGTCTAGAGGGGGAAAGTCAATGTTTATTTTCAACATCTATGCAGTGTTCAAGTTACATTTATTTGGACTTTAAAGTTTATCTGGACTGTAACTGCTCCTATCTAAAGTTTTCTAATTACACATAATGTAATCAGGAAATTCATTTGGCTGATCAGGAAGCCAAAAGAAAGTTCACGTCATAGTCTGTAAGCTGGTTGTGGGCAGAGAATGTGTCTGCTTATTGTTACAGTGTACTCACCCAAGTGCTTAGTACAGTGCTTCACACACAGTAAGCACTCAATAAATATGGTTGAATGAATGAATCGTTGTCGCAAAGATACAATTTCTCTGTCCACTTGCAGTTCCAATCACTTTCATTTAACAAGAAATGCTGCAAACAGAGGTGGCAGTTGAAAATTGCAAAGGCATGTCTTTGGCTCAATACATATTTTCATCTGATTTGAATGTACTAGTGTTGTTTACTTCCGACTTCGAAAGGGCGACCAAAACACAAATGTAAAGTGCGCATTAGAAGTGAAAACTCAAATGCAAAATGACATTTTCTCGCAAGGAAATCCAGCTCCCTTCCTCCCCTCATAAGAGAGATTTCTGAGATAAAATCATCCAGAGTTTTCTTCAAGGGTAAACGTTCCTGTTTTTTGTTAGAAAGTAAAACTGACTTGCCACATCCTTTGTTCTTTCAGTAGAAATTCTTTTTCAGTGAACACCGTGAAGCCAATAAGTATAAAGTAAGATCTATTTATAGGTCCCATTTTGTCGAAATGGTACTGGCAAGATTGCCATGCCTGGAAAATTAGTCTTGAAATCAGACCCTGCTAAATATGCGTCTCACTGTACGCTAACGAGCACATATGCGTTAAATTAAGAGGGAGAGCATTATTCTGCCCTAGATGTTTGAGTGGTATACACAATGTTCCAGGGCCTCCATTTCTTTCCACTAAAATACCCCTTAAAAAGAAATGCTCGCTAAGAATCCTTAAAGTTAAAACCGCCCTAAAAACACGGTTGTTGCCTTAAAGTAGGCACACTCCAAGGTCGACCTGGACAGAGTCGCCCTTTAACATCTTATGCAAGGGACACTTTTCTAAATGAATTCTTTGTGTCTTAAGATATTCAAGACGAGGCAGAGGGGAACTGGGCTAGAAAATGGCCGAATGCAGAGACTGCCTGCCGGTAACGCAGGCCCTCTTGTTCTCTTGTTACTTCTCGAGCTCCTCGAGTGATGGTTCGGTGAAGGATTTAAACGGTTACCATCAAACCACCTGGGAACCGTGAGCCATTGTGTGGAAATTGTCGAATCAGGCTGTTGGGTAGACGGTTCGTACTTGAATTAGTGTATTCTTGGATTCCTGTAATGTGAGGAACTCAAAGACCTTTTCTACTTAGTAGTCAGTCGGCCTATCATATCTATCAAGCGCTTACCGTGTGCAGAGCACTGTATTAAGCACTGGGGAGAGCAATAAACAGACGCATTTCCTGCCCACAATGAGCTTACGGTCTAGAGGGGGGAACAGACATTAATTACCTTGTGCGTAAGTAGGGGCAGGTATGATGGTCCACATTTTGCAGGTGGAGAAACTGAGGCTCAGAATTGCCTTGCCTAAGGTCACTGGGCAGGTCGGCCATGGACCTGAAACTTGAATCTGATTGGGTGACTCGGTTTCCATTCCCACAGTCCTTCCGCAAGTGGGAAGCATTTGATATCGTGGACCCTCAATTTCCTGTCAAATCGGTGGCGATTCCAGTGTGAATTAGCCTCTCTCGAATATGCCTCAGCTCCGTTGCATATGGTTAGGTATGAACCAGGCCCGGGAAGTGAACCCTTGCAGGGGTGGCGATGTCCAAGATGGCACCATCCCTGACGAAACCAACATAGCCACATCTAGACCAGTGAACCCCAACTAATGGAGGTGGAGAGGCACTTCCATATACAGTCTCCTGATCTGTTTGGAGGATGGATGTATTCATTTCCTTGGAGGAAGAAAACACAATAGAAAGGCGGCGGGGTGATACATTGAGTTTACAAACCCTGTAAAATTTGCTGGCCCCGCATAAACAAATCTAGAGGGAAGTACCTGCTACAGCAGCTGCGTCGACATTAATTAACATCATCCACATCAACATTAATTCAACATTGTATATCATCTCCTGAAAATGTATTACACTTGTTCACCCCTACTATGTATTGTTTTTGGTTCAGTTCCATTCATAGATCAACTTTCCTGGTTGGCATACTGCTGTGGTTTAATGAGGAAATAACAGCATGAACATGTAATTGGACATGTGTTGGAATAATATTCTTTTGAAAAAGAAACTTGGGGCTTTTATTTTTTAAAATTGCTCCTGGTTCTTACTTTTTTATTCTTTTATTTTTTTAATGATATTTGTTAAGCACTTGCTGTGTGCCAAGTCCTGTACTAAGTGCAGGGTAGGTACAACCCAATTGGGTTGGACACAGTCCCTGTCCCACAAAGGGATCACAGTCTTAATCCCCATTTTACAGATGAGGTAACTGAAGTCCAGTGAAGTGACTTGCCTAAGGTCATTCAGCAGACAAGTGGCGGAGCTGGGATTAGAACCCAGTTCCCTCTGACTCCCGGGCCTGGGCTCTATCCACATAACTTCCTTAATGGGAAGTTTCAGAAGATTTGCTCCCAAGGGCCATTAGTAAAACTCTGTATGTGCAGAGTTAAAGTGGAAACAATCAGTTGTAGTTATTGGGTGTTTTCTAAGTGCAGAGCAGATACTTCCCCTGCCCACAATAAGCTTACAATCTAGAGGGGGAGCCAGACATTGATATAAGGAAGATATGGACAAGCAGTGAAGATTGCCACTGGTTTCAAGAGGTGGGTAGAATGGGTCCCTGAAAGGAAGGGTATTTTACTCTATCTGGAGTCCTATTAGTAATGAATGCTTAGTTTAGAGTTCACTAACCTTTAACAGCATCATCTATTAAGGATGACTTAAGGATAGGCATAATCAGCTTCCAGTTTTCCTTTCTCTTCAGTTCCATAAATGATAATAATGACAACTGTGGTGTTTAAGCCCTTATTATGTGAGTTAGTGTGTTTTAGAGCAGATGCATTTATTCATTCAGTCATATTTATTGAGTGTTTACTGTGTGCAGAGCACTGTACTAAGTGCTTGGAAAGTACAATACAGCACCTTTCTCTCTCTCTCCCACTCTCTTTCTCTCTCTCAACTGAAGTGTTGTGCTCCCCTTGGAGGCTTGAGTGAAATTTCGCAGTCAATGGCACCGTCTTCTGAATCAGAAGACACCTCGCATTCTGTCACTTTCTCCCTCCATGTGACTGCACATGGGACTTCATTCTTCTGACCTATTGGTACTGGAGCACGTAGTTCAGTGCTCTGCAGGTAGCAAGCGCTCAATAAATACCTTTTTTTTTATCGAGACATGGGATTTTCCCATTGTCTTTAAGCCGTAAATGGTTATTCATTCTAAGGCTATCTCATTATCTATGGTAGGCACACCCATATTCCTATAACTTCCCATCCTGGGTGCTGCCTCTGATATTTCCTGTGCGAAGAAGGATGGTTAGGAGAACCAGAAATTTTTTCCTTGAAATAATCTGCTACGGTGTCCAGGATTTCCTGGTGGCTTCGTCAGAACTGTGAATCACCTCACAGTCCAGAAGTCCAGTTATGGAAGGGGTGAGGAAGTCTGAAGGACTCCAAGTCGTAGTTTTCTCCGGTGGAATTGTGTAACTTCACCCATTCCACGGGCTTAGCAAGTAAACCCTTTCATAGATAATAATAATATTATTGATGGTATTTGTTAAGCACTTACTGTGTGCAAAGCACTGTTTTAAACTCTGAGGAGGTTGCAAGGTGATCAGGTTGTCCCAAGGGGGGCTCACAGTCTTCATCCCCATTTTACAGATGAGGGAACTGAAGCACAGAGAAGTGAAGTGCCTTGCCCAAAGTCACACAGCTGACAATTGCTGGAGCTGGGATTTGAACCCATGATCTTTGACTCCAAAGCCCGGGCTCTTTCCACTGAGCCACGCTGCTTCTCTTGATGAGTTTTCTGGTGGGTCATTTTTTTATTAATTCATTCAATCATATTTATTGAGTGCTTACTAGGTGCAGAGCTCTGTACTAAGCACTTGGGAGAGTACAATACAAGAATAAATGCACATTCCCTGCCCACAGTGAGCTTACAGTTTTGAGGTGTTGATTTTTCACTATCAAGAGAGACCTTCCTACATCATCAATCATATTTATTGAGCGCTTACTGTGTGCAGAGCACTGTACTAAGCGCTTGGGAAGTACAAGTTGGTAACATATAGAGACAGTCCCTACCCAGCAGTGGGCTCACAGTCTAAAAGGGGGAGACAGACAACAAAACAAAACATGTGGGCAGTTGTCAAGTTGTCAGAACAAATAGAATTAAAGCCAAATGCACATCATTAACAAAATAAATAGAATAGTAAATATGTACAAGTAAAATAAATAGAGTAATAAAACTGTGCAAACATATAGACAGGTGCTGTGGGGAGGGGAAGGAGGTAGGGCAGGGAGGATGGGGAGGAGTTGAGGAAAACGGGGGTTCAAGTCTGGGAAATGCAGGCTGTATTAAAATTCTGTGCTTGTCTCTGGAATCCCAAAGTGTGTTTTGTGCCCCGGGCCGATTCAACCTCTCTGGACATGTTTCCTCATCTGTAAAATGAGGATCAGATATAAAATAATGGTGATATTTATTGATCGCTTACTTTGCGTCAAGCCCTGTGACTAAATGCTGGGGTAACACGCACCTAATATACTAAAACGCACCAATGAATGTAGAGCATGAGAAGCAATGTGGCCTAGTGGATAGAGAATGACCCTGGGAGTAAGAGGATCTGGGTTCTAATCCCAGCTCCATCACTAAATAATGATACTTGTGGTGTTTACTAAGTCATTACTGTGTGCCTGGCACTGTACTAAGCACTGAGGTGGAGCCAAGCAAATTGGGTTGGACACAGTCCCTATCCCACATGGGACTCACCAGTCTCAATCCCCATTTTCCAGGTGAGGTCACCGAGGCACAGAGAAGTGAAGTGACCTGCCCAAGGTCACACAGCAGACAAGTGGCACACCTGGGATTAGAACCCATGACCTTCTGACTCCCAAGCCCATGCCTGCTGTGTGACCTTGGGCAAGTTGCTTCGGTTCTCCGTGCCTCAGTTCCCTCTTCTGTAAAACAGGGATGAGGACTCTGACCCCCACATGAGACAGCAACTGCGTCCAGCCCAATTAGCTCGAATCTGCCCTAGCGCTGAGTACAGTGCCTGGCTCCTAGTAAGGGTTTAACAGATACCATTTAAAAAAAAATTGTGCAGTAGCTGTCCATGGCTCAGTGGAAAGATCCCGGGCTTGGGAGTCAGAGGTCGTGAGTTCTAATCCTGGCTCCGCCACTTGTCAGCTGTGTGACTTTGAGCAAGTCGCTTAACTTCTCTGTGCCTCAGTTCTGTCATCTGTAAAATGGGGATTAAGACTGTGAGCCCCACAGGGGACAACCTTGGTTACCTTGTATCCCCCCAGCACTTAGAATAGTGCTTGGCACATAGAAGGCGCTTAACAACCAACCAACCAATAACACCAACATTATTATTGTCACTGCACAGTGTGATGTATTGTAGCACTCTCCTGGTTCCTAGGCAGTGAAGCTGAGTAGGGTTTTGTCCTCTCAGTCTGCAGTGGAGCTATAGAACATCAAGTCGCTACCTGGTGAGTAGCAGTTGCATTGCCCCCCCCCCCCCCAAAAAAAAGGAAAGAAACAAAACCCACAAACCTTCATGCTGCAAAGCATTTTTTTTTTTTTTTTTTTTTGCAAAGAGGACTGGGTTCAGCCCCCTGCTTTATTCATTTGCTAGGGCAGTGTAGCATTGGTTTGGGGCTTGTCATTCTCAATCCGAGATAGTCCAGGGTGTGAGGAGGGGAAACTGCATTATCTGGTATTCAACGGTGCCCCCCCAGACACCCCCCGACTAGGGGAGGGAACAACAAATTGTCAGCGAGCGGGGAATCGGCATCCCTGACCCACTTCAAGCGGCCACTGCCTCATCTCAAGGAAGGGATGTGTCCCTTTTGCGTCGTTTGGACATCTGCGAGGGCTAATTGAGATGCAGAGCTGACCTTCCCACCCGGGGCCGGAGCGGAAGGGAAAGATGCCCTTTCTGGATCCTTTCTGTCTTTCCGGGAAATGAAGCGTCGGCTGAAGACCCAAGACATGGCCCTAGAAGAGATGGGGAGGAAAATCAACGCGGTCTCCCAACACACTGGTAGGAGGAGCTGCCGGTCTGAAATAATCTCTCGCTCGACTTGTTCGCTAGCGTTTTAGGAAAAACTCCTGCAGTCGGGATGGCACCCTTCATTTCTGTTTGGCAGCTCTGGGGGGGAAAGAAATGAACCGTGATGAGATCTGGTGGCTTGTAAGCTAGCCTCAACTCATTGCCATAACTCATTGCGGCTCTGAGGATGGAATGACAGCGTGTGGAGGAGATCTCTCTTTCAAGGGTATCCGTTACACGCTGCTAGGAAAATTGAGACGGCCAGAGCCCCTTAGGTTTTCCGACTCCACCAGACCGGACTTGTAATAATTGTGGTATTTGTTAAGCGCTCACCGTGTGTCAGGCACTGGGCTAAACGCTGGGGTGGCTACAAGCCAATGGGGTGGGATGCAGTCCGATGAGAGACGCGAATTGTCCACCAAATGGCAGAGGACAGCGGAGGTGCTTTATTTAGACAGTGCCCCAAGGGTCAATGGTGAAGGACACCCAAGGTCACAAGGTCAAATTCCTTCAGCTTCCTGCTGAATGGGGTGAGGCCTTGAATGGGCTTTTATTACATTAATTATGGGAACTCGGAGGAGGGAGTCAAGCCAGGGGTCCCTGGGGTGGTGTTGGGGGCTGACACAGGGGGGAAGGGGGAGGTGAGTTGTCACCTTCCATAGGTTCGTCCAAATCCGAAGGGGATCGCCTCATTTGGACCTCCTTGACCCTTCCTTGATGGCAGCCTGGCTACTAGCCACTTGGAGAGGAGGAGGAAGTAATATTTGTTATGCCATTGAAAATAACTTCCTTTTGCCAGCTAAACACAAGGAATTGGCAGATCGAGTAAATCTTCCCTCCTCGATTGCCCAGACTGTAGGGGTTGGGATTTTCCTGAGGTGATTTTTCGATCGGAATTGTTCAGGGTGGATATTTTTTGCATGTGTCTTTTTGGGCAAATAGTTAGCCAGGAGGAGAGAGTGTCTCTTTCTGGAGTTATGCAGGGGATGGGAGATGTATGGAATTTTAGGGTGGGGTCTAAGACCCAGTGGCTTCCTGAGAGGATTTGCTTCAGGACTGCAGGGTGTTTGTCGCGATTTTTGAAAACCATCCAGAGGTTCTGCTATTTTTGTTTCCATTGTGCACATCAGGCTGAGATGAGATTGATTGTTGATCGGATGTCGAATTAGGAAACTGGGAGAATTATTTGAAAATGAATAGAGATTTGGTAGATCGAAAACTGGCGGTTGTCGGATAATCAGCTGTTCTCAGAATGGACAGATGGTGTGAATAGTTCCCCACTCCCTGAGGCCAGGAGATGCAATCAATCCATGGTATTTATTGAATGCTTACTGTGTGCAAAGCACTGTGCACAGCACTTGGGAGAGTACTACATAACAGAATTGGTAGACATGTTCCCTTCCCTCAAAGAGCTTACTCTTCAGCTCTTGGGAGGTCAGTCAATCCACTGATGGTATCTTTTGAGCTCTTACTGTATGCAAAGCAATCAATCGTATTTATTGAGCACCTGCTGTGGGCAGAGCACTGTATTAAGCACTTGGGAGAGAACAGTCTAGCAGAGTGGTAAATACGCTGTACTAAGCACTTGGGAGTGCACAGTACAATTGAAATGGTAGACACGATCCCTGCTCTCGAATTTTCAATCTCGTGAGGGAGATAGACGTTAAAATAAATTGCAGGTAGGAAAGATATGGATGTATATATTGTGGGGCTGTGGACGGGGTTTCAAAACGCTTGAGGGGTGGGTCCCAAGTGGAGAGGTAATTCAGAGGGGAGGGTGAATAGAATGAGAGGATGAGAGGTCAGTTAGGGAAGGCTTCTTGGAGGAGGAGTGGTTGTTTTTGTTTATTGTGTTGAAGAATTTTGAAGAGAGGAGAGTAATGGTCTGTCGAATACAAAGGGGAGAGAGTATTCCAGACAGGAGGGAGGACTTGAGCAGGCGTAAAGAGAGACGGGATCGAGGTACAGTGCATACGTTGGTGTTTAGAAGAGCAAAGTATGCAGACTGGCTGTGTGGGAGATAATTGATCGAAGTTATTGAGTACTTACTCTGTGCAGAGCACTGTACTAAGCGCTTGGTAGAGTATAATATAACAATAAACAGACACATTCCCCACCAACAATGACCTTGCAGTCTGGCAGAGGGACGAGGGGTAGACATTAATATAAATAAATAAATTACAATAAATAAATGAATTATGGGGAGGGCTGATCGAATGAGTCCCAAGTCGTTGGAGACCTCAAGGGTTACCTGCCATCTCGTTTTGGAATCGCAAAACTGGAAGTTTTCCAAGGGATGACATCATCCATTTTGGCTCTAAAGAGGAGTGCTTCTCCCGGAGTATTGAAGGATGAGTGTGATCTTATTTTACTAGAGGCAATCCCTGATGTTTCTGGGGTTCTCTGAACTCCATCTCTTCGGAAATTTCTCTCCACCAGTGCCTGACCTGGCCCTGTCACAAAAGGTGGGTTTTTTTAATGACATTTAAGTACTTGGAGCTGATACAGGAAAATCAAATTAAGACATGGTGTGTGGTATCAGCGACCTCAGCCTTTCCAGGTTTTAATGATTGTGGTATTTGTGAAGCGCTTACTGTGTGCCAGGCACTGTACTAAGCACTGGGTGTGAATACGAGCAAATCAAGTTGGATACAGTCCCTGTCCCACATGGGGCTGTTTTGAAAAGTTGGATGGAAGAGGGGACTGCTTGGCAAGTCTTTTTACTTCTCTGGGCCTCTCAGTTCCCTCATCTGTCAAATGGGAGTTAATACCCCTTGCGGGGCAATCTGATTAGCTTGTATCCAGCCCAGCGCTTAGTGCAGTGCCTGGCACGTATTAAGCGCTTAGTGCCATTAAAAAAAGAAAAGAGCAGGTGCCCTCTTCAAACCTGTCAAAGTATAAAGGGATGTCTAAGGACACTTCACCTAGATGATGCCTTTCAAGGTGCAGCGTGGCATAGTGGTTAGATCATGGGCCTTTGAGTCCAGAAGTTCCTGGGTTCTAATCCTGGCTCTGCCACTTGTCTGCTGTGTGACCTTGGGCAAGTCACTTCACTTCTCTGGGCCTCAGTTACCTCATCTGTAAAATGGGGCAGGGACTGTGCCCAACCCAATTTGCTTGTATCCACCCCAGGCCTTAGTACAGTGCCTGGCACATAGTAAGCGCCTAACAAATACCGTAATTATTATTATTGATTATTAAGGTGTAAATCACAACATCCCAGAGGGGATATTGAAGCTCCCCGCCCCCCTCAGTTAGACACAGTATTCTTCTCTCACCATGAACACTGTGGCTTTGTTCAACTCAATGGCTTGTACTGGAGTAGTTGAGGGGCAGGAGTCTTGGCATGGTTGGGTGTTAGTTTGTAAAGTGTTCTGAGTCCTTGAGGAAAAAACGATCAGTTGTCAAATGTGAGAAAGGCGTTTTGTTTTAGTTTTAACATCTACATTTAAAGCCTTCAGTTGAGCAAAAGGATGTTTGAGCAAAGGGATGAGAAGCAGTGTGGGCTAATGGATAGAACACGGGCCTGGGTCCTGACGCTGGCTCCGCTACTTTTCTGTTGGGTCACCTTGGGCAAGTCACTTCACTTCTCAGGGCCTCAGTTCCCTCATCTGTCAAATGGGGATTAAGATTGTGAGCCCCAGGTGGAACATGGACTGTGTCCATTCTGATTAGCGTGTATCCACCCCAGAGCTTAGTACAGTGTGTGGCTCATAGTAAGTGCTTAACAAATACCATAAAAAAACTTTAAAAGCAAGTGGCAGTGAAGTCATTAGCAATAAAGAACTGTGATAATCAATCAATGATACTTATTGAGCGCTTACTATGTGCAGAGCACTGTACAAAGCGCTTGGGAGAGCATAATGCAACAGAATTAGCAGAAACGTTCCCTGATAGCCATTATCCTCTGGATCTTCCACTTCAAGTGCGCAGCAATAATGTGATGCAATCTGATAGTATTAACCATGGGATCCATCCCAAAAGACTATAATTGACTTCCTGGAGTTGGATCTTTGGGAAGGGTCTGGAAAACAAACAAAAAGATTTGAGTTCTGCATTAGGAAACCTGGAATACTTCAAGCAGTTCTGTTAGCTGCCCCTTAGGACGTTATAGAGCTGGAAAAGTCATAGGAAAGAGTAAGGATGGAGTACCTTCTCTCTGATTCATTTATTTATATTAATGTCTGTCTCACCCTCTAGACTGTAAATTCGTTAAGGGAGGGAATGTGTCTGTTACATTGTTGTACTCTCCCAAGCACTTAGTACAGTGTTCTGTCCACAGTAAGCGCTCAGTGAATACCATTGATGATAGAGTTTTCAGAAACCTTTAGTTTTGGAAATAGGTCTGTGGTAGAAAAGAATCGTTGGATTCAGATTGAATGACTGAAGATAGATTGAAAGGGTTAGTATGTTTTTCTCTGGAAAGATGACATCACGTCCATGAGCAAAACAATCTACCCTAATCCCAAGGAGAAATCAAACCTCTCTAGTTAAAGGAGATGATTGTTCCTTTCGGGTGCCAAGAGAAGAGGACAAATGGTTTGTCGCCAGAGGTTGGAGAAGAGATTTGATCCCGAGTGAGCCAGTGGTGTGATTTAAAGCGAATGAAAGCTCTGCTCATGATCCTTTAATTGACAGGGGCCGCATCAAGGAGGAGGTCATTTCTTTCACACAGAAAAGCCTCTGTTCGATCATATATTCTGAAAGATAGGCAGACACTGAAAGGGGAATCAAACTTTTGTGAAGAGAGTTTCAGGAAAACTTCAAGTTGTAAGATGGAGAAACATGAAGGGGTCCATTGTTCTTCCTTACGTGGTATGGTGAAATCACAGAATAGTCTTTATGTAGATTAGTACAGTGCTCTGCACGCAGGAAGTGTTCAATAAATAACATTGGTGATTGGGGGTTTCAGAACACTTATGCTTTGGAGATGGGTCTGTGGTAGAAAAGAATAGTTGGATTTCTTTAATGAAGGTTTTATGAGGAGCCTTACTATTTTTGATACATTGCATCACCTTTATAAGATGTTTTATCTTAAAGCGGTGAACGAATGTTTCATATTTGGACAAACAGACCATGCTTAGTATGTTTGAGAGCAAGTAAAGATTTTAGATCTTTTCTTGATTGACATTTTTCTTTTTCACCTCCCTATTCATTCCTTCATTAAGAACATAAAACCTATAATTGCCTCATAGCTACAGTATTTATTAAGACCATGCCAAGCGGTGTTCGTTCATTCATTCATTCAGTCATATTTATTTAGTGCTTACTGTGTGTAAAGCAATGTACTAAGCACTTGGGAGAGTACAATATTCCCAGCCCAAAAAGAGCTTACAGTCTGGTGGGAGGAGACAGATATTAATATAAATAAATATATTACAGATATGTATATAAGTGCTGTGGGGCAGGGAGGGGGGTGAATAAAAGGAACAAGTCAGGACATTGCAGAAGGGAGTGAGAGAAGAGAAAAGGGAGAGCTTAGGGAAGGCCTCTTGGAGGAGATGGGCCTTCAATAAGGCTTTGAAGGGGGAGAGAGTCAATGTCTGTTGCACTTTCCCAAGTGTTTAGTAAGTGCTCTTCATCCAGTACATTGTAAGCTTGAGGACAGGGATCTTTTATACTTGATTGCACTCTCTCAAGTGCTTAATACAGTGCTCTGAAACCAGTAAGTGCTCAATAAATACCGTTGATGGACTCATGAAGTTGGCAAAGGCTGTGGAGGCGCAAACTTCTTCATATTCAGAGAGATTGAGATTGAGAAGCAGTGTGGCCTAGTGGGTAGAGCACGGGCCTGGGAGTCTGAAGGCCCGGAGTCAGGCGTATTTTTGGAGCGCTTATTGTGTGCAAAGCATTGTATTAAGCTAGACTTCTAGACTGTGAGCCCACTGTTGGGTAGGGACCGTCTCTATATGTTGCCAACTTGTACTTCCCAAGCGCTTAGTACAGTGCTCTGCACACAGTAAGCGCTCAATAAATACGATTGATTGATTAAGCACAATATAGCAATAAACAGACACATTCCCATCCTAATCCCAGCTCTGCCATTTGCTTGTTATGTGACCTTGGGCAAGTCACTCAGTTTCCCTGTGCCTCAGTTCCCTCATCTGTCAAATGGGGATTGAAACTGTGAGCCCCATGTGGGACAGGGACTGTGTCCAACCTGATTAGCTTGTAGCTTCCCCGCGCTTAGCACAGGGCCTGGCACATAATAAGCACTTAGCAAATTCCATTAAAAAAAAAGCCTACTTATTCTATTTTTTGCCTTTGGCCAGGGAGAACATAGGCTATAACCTCAGTTATTTTTCAGGCTTTTTTTTTTAAATGGCATTTAAGTGTTGTGTGTCAAGCACTGTACTAAGGGCTAGGGTAGATACAAATAGTTCCTGACCCACAAGAGGATCACAGTCGAAATAAGAGGGAGAACAGGCATTGAAACGATATTTTGCGGATGAGGAAACTGCTGCCCAGAGAAGTGATTTGCCCAAGGTTACACGGTGTCAGAATTAGAACCCAGGTCCTCTGACTCCCAGGCCCTAAATGATTCTGATATGTAAAGAATTCAGGTGACAGAGTTTGGAGTTTGCTTTGTTTTACTTTGATTAGGGTGTCATCAAACTTTTGCCGCATGCTTTGGGGGAGGGAAGAGCCACTAAATACTCAGTAGACTCTGTGGGGAATCGCATTAGAAATTTCCTGATGTACACCATTGATTAAAACTGCTGCACAGTCAAAAAGAAGAAAGAAATTAGCAGTGTTAGAGATAATATTCCTCTGAAGGGAAAAAATGGAATAAGATGATCGTTTTTAAATTAGAACTGCCTTCCAACTCAATTTCAGATGATTCGGCTTGATGAAATTTTAATTTAAAATAAGCTGACCTCAAACAGAAGCAAATATTCAAACTGCCGGTAGAGAGGAAGCTTGACTACTTCTGCGTGTTCTTATGTGAGAGCGTGTCTGTGTGTGTGTCTCTGTGTTTGAGTTTATTTTTACCCTGATCCCTGAACCTGGGGCAGACTTTTTTTTTTTGTGTGTGTGTGTGTGTGTGTGTGTGTGTGTGTGTGTGTGTGTGAAGTTTATCCCTTACTGTTTACATGGAAACAGCAGGAGATC
Organism: Tachyglossus aculeatus; assembly: GCF_015852505.1. NCBI lineage: Eukaryota > Metazoa > Chordata > Mammalia > Monotremata > Tachyglossidae > Tachyglossus > Tachyglossus aculeatus. The sequence goes on along the minus strand of NC_052085.1, from coordinate 14,099,836 downwards.
AGGTGTGGCTTCAGGGAAACTGCCAATTAGTGGCCCAAGAGGATTTTCCTCCCGAATAGCTAATTAACTCCCCAGTTGCTGTCCTGGTGGACACCAAAAGCCAAAGTTAGGGACGTATTCATCAGAAAGGTTCACAGCTGCCCACACGTACATGGCATTTCAGCGGTTTATTTGTCCAGATAATACGAAGATGGCTCAGATTCTAAAAGTGCTACAACAAACTCGCCATCTGCTTCCTCCTGCTCGTACCACGATTCTGACTTGAAACAGTTCCGATTGATTTATCTGCCGCTCAGAAGCACATATGCAAATATTAAAAATGAAATCCAGATGGGCATTGTTGTCCGTGTTGATTGTTGGGAGCATTTGGTTTTCAATTAGTCCTGCTACTAGGCCATTGATCTGTTTCACGTCTCTGGCAGCTAGCTCTGTGAAAAAGAGCAGCTTTTCAGGCTGTGACTTCTTGTGTCCTCCATCAGGAGCCTAAGAAGAGACCCAATCTGTAAGTTAGATAGTTATATAGTGCTAATTGTGGCTAATGAGTTGAGGCCTGAATATGTTGATCTGCTTAATTTGCCTCTTGGTGCCTTTTTCAGGGGTGGAGGGGGTTGGAGTGTGCTTTGATATTTTTCTAGTCTAGAGCAAAATTTGCCACTACTCCTCTCTGTCAACAAGGGAGATTCATTCAGTCATATTTATTGAATGCTTGCTGTATGCACGGCACTGTACTAAGCGGTTGAGAGAGTTCAGTAAATACGATTGATTGATTCAGTAGAACAGCACTGACACATTCCTGCCCACAACGAGCTCACAGTCTGTGATTCTGCTTAGTGTTTCCTTGGATGGATCCAAAATATATCGGGAAGTGCAGGAAAGCCTATGGTGGGTTTCCTTCAATCTGCTGTTTTCCCACCCCTACTACCTCTCAAGGGTTGAAGCGGTGTGATCTAGTGGTTAGAGCCCGGGCTTGGGAGTCAGAAGGATCTGCCACTTGTCTGCTGTGTTACCTCGTTCGCTTCTCTGGACCTCAGTTCCCTCATCTGTCAGATGGGGATTGAGACTCTGAGCCCCAGCTGAAATGGGGACTGTGTCCAACCTGATTAGCTTTTATCTACCCCAGCTCTTAGAAGAGCGCTTGACACATAGTAAGCGCTTAACAAATCCAATTTAAAAAAAAACCTGCCTCAAGAGCTTTAGGTTTGATAATAGGGCAATCTCTTCTGCTGTCACATTGTCATAGAGTTTTGGTTAAATGGGAGTCAGAGTTGATAAAGAAAATCTACTGCTTGTAAACCTGATTATTTCCCTAAACCAGATATACTGTAAATCTGATTTTTTAAAGTCATCATTGGGGTTCTCAAACAGAATATCCCTGTATAGAAAACACCAGGAAAATCACTTGTGAAAAAGCATTTTTCATTCAATCACGTGTGCTTGGGAGTCAGCTGTAGAGAAGCAGCATGGCTCAGTGGAAAGAGCCTGGGCTTTGGAGTCAGAGGTCATGGGTTCATATCCCATCTCCGCCACTTGTCAGCTGTGTGACTTTGGGCAAGTCACTTAACTTCTCTGGGCCTCAGTTACCTCATCTGTAAAATGGGGATTAAGACTGTGAGCCCCCTGAGGGACAACCTGATCACCCTGTAACCTCCCCAGCGCTTAGAACAGTGCTTTGCACATAGTAAGCGCTTAATAAATGCCATCATTATTATTATTATTAGAAGGACTAGGGTTCTCATCCTGGCTCCGCCACTTGCCAGCTGTGTGACCTTGAGCAAGTCACTTTACTTCTCTGGCCCTCAGTTACCTCATCTGTAAAATGGGGATTGACTGTAAGCCCTGTGGGGAACAGGGACTATATCCAACCTGATTAACTTGAATCTATCCCATTCCTTAGTACAGTGATGGGCACATAGTAAGCGCTTAACAAATACCAGAATTATTTATTGAACACCTCTGTGTGCAGAACACTGTACGAAGTGCTCGGGTGAGTACAATAGAGCAATAAACCAACACACTCCTTGCCCATATTCTAAATCCAGTGAGATCCACCACCCCTAGGGTAGTTTTCAGAAGCTCAAACAAAGGTAGGGATCCCAAGGGACTCTGCACAGCTTATTCTTTTCAGGATGTTGTTGAATACATCTCACTGGAAGCCATCGCTTGCCAAAGAAAGCAGTGTTATCAATTTCCTCTCTCTACAGCTCTGAAACGGACAGGGACAAGAGGCACTTCCTGGTGGGCTTTAAGAAAGCCAGGATCCACTTGCCCTCCCTCCCTTCTGGTTGGAGCTGTTTGAACTTGAATTTTCCTGGGATTTTTATCCCTTTTCTTTTTCCATTTGAGAATGCATTCACCATCCTGACGGAGCCACTGCGGGCAGATGTCGTCGTCCCTCAACGCGGGGAAGGAACGACTCAGAAATTAGGGGCTGGCTCTCTCCCCCTGAGACCACCGGTTGGTCTCCTTTGACATCATCTTCTGCTTCACTGGCTTCAGCTCCAACTAGGTCCAGGATATTAGAGTCACGGGAAGGGGAGATGGGAGATGGGCCGGCATGGAACTTCTTTCCCAGAGAGTGCCGGGGCGTGAGCTCAGAATCAGGCCTTCCAACCGTCTTCCTATCGCCAAGGCCCAAGAGGTCTCTTCGGAGTTGCACAGTCGGTTAACGTCGCTGAGGAGGATGTGACAGCAGCCAGTTTGGACAAGAAAGCGAACTCAGACTGGTCAGAGGAACGAACTCTGACTGCGAGGTGATTCTGGGTCCCACAGAGAGCTGCCTGAGAAGGAAGGTGGATATAGTACCAGTTACCACAATGAAATAAACAGCTCTGTTTTTAAACTTCTGTTTCTAAGGTCAGTCCAAGCCTCTCTGGTTTGGTGAGGCCAGAGAATGCCTTTACCAATGAGGATGGCAAAGTGAGTGAATGCGGTAGGTGACGGGGACATCTCTTCCGTTTTCTGAGGTGAAAAATGCCCTAGGTAGAAGGAATTTTGAGCATTCTTTTGCAGTCAGTTGTATTGAGCACTTACATGGGCAGAGCACTGTACTAAGCGCTTGGGAGAGTTCGAGCCAACAGAATTGGTAGATGCATTCCCCACCCACAAGGATTTACAGAATGTCTTGGCATGGTTTGTGCACATCCAAGAGTGTTGAAGACGACATTTGTGGGTCAGACAGTGGGGAATGGAACTAGTTGTCATGCTCCTGACTCCAGACTGATTCTCAGCTACTATTTTATTTCTCACCACGAAACGAGGCGGGCATCCTCAAAGCTAAGAGTTGTGCCTCTTTGCCCCTGGCTTTTGGCAACCTCAATTTGGCTATCCCATGAGCCAACCTCTGAAGAATCTTACCCCTCTCCCCACTGAGGAACTCTTTGTGAAAATACAAAAAGCTCACTCATGTCTCTACGTGGATCGTCGAGGGATGGAGCAGAAGGTCAATACCGGATCTTAACACGACTCATTCAGAGCCTTCAGAATTTTTCATCAGCCATGTGGCATTCCTTCCCCAGGAGGAGCTGGAGAAATAACTCGAGGCGAGCATGTTCTGGTGAGGTGGATATAGGCATTTTTGTCCCACTCCAAGCTTTTAGTTTTGGGAGGGAGAGAATGCTTAATTTAGGCACCTACGATGAGAGGCTTCACCTCCTACTTATCCTTTGGCATTTAACTGTTGAAAAAATTATGAAAAACTAGTTAGGAAGAGGGGTTCCATCTGGTAATTCGGACTTCAGGTGGAGACTTATTTTTCAGGCCCATGGCAAAGTCGTGTGCCAGATTCTTATTTCAGGCTCCATGTGGGTTGGCTAGCATTAGTACCCTATTGCAGAGAAAGGCATTGTGTTCATAATAGCTTGATTATTGATATTTGTTTATTGGCATGGGATAGTTTTAGTGAATCCATATGGTTCCGCTAGCTCTTTTAGAAAAATGAGTGGCTTCAAGTTGTCAGATTTGCCTAAGTGTTGGGTATGTACTCACAGGCAGTGATCCTTAAATCCTATAAATAATGATAGTAATAATGATATTTGTTAAGTGCTTACTATGGTACCAGCACCATACTAAGCAAAGGGATAGCTACAACAGAATCAGGTTGGACATGGTCCCTGTCCCGTATGGGGCTCACATTCTAGTGGGAAGGGACAAGAGGTATTGAATCCCTATTTTACAGATGGGGAAACTGAGAGACAAAGAAGTGAAGTGACTTGCCCAAGTTCCCTCAGCAGGCAAGCATCAAAGCTAGGATGAGAACCCAGTTCCCCACACTCCCAAGCCCATGCTCTTTCCGCTAGGCCACAGTGCTTAAAATAGTCATATAGGTGCAGTGACTAGAGAGGTATGTGTCAATTGTGGTATTCTCTAAAGAAATTCTCATTAATCAGAATATTTACTCAGTTCTATTCTATGTTCTATTTTGGGAAGATTAGAAATATTTCACAGTAAGCTGCAGATCACTTGTAGAGGGGTAGGAAACACATTGGAACTTGGGTTTGATTTATTTTTCCTTTCAAATCCCACCGGACGGTGCAATTCAGAGTTGGAAATATAGGAATGGGTAGAGGGGCTTGAAGGTGTTGCACTGTCCAGGGATTTTGAATTGTTTATATTTTTTAACACTTCCAGTCCAGAAAGGATTGCATTTTTCAGTTGAGGAATCTGGGAGAAGCGAAATGACTTGCCCAAGGTGACACAGCAAGCAAATGGCAGAGCCGGAATTAGAACCCAGGCCCTCTGACTCCCAGGCTTATGCTCTATCCACCAGGCAACACTGCTTCTCCAAGCCAACTAATAATAATAATAATGATGATGATGATGGAATTTGTTAAGCGTTTACTATGTACCATGCACTGTTCTAAGCGCTGGGGTAAATACAAGGTAATCAAGTTGTCCCACATGGGGTTCACAGTCTTAATCCCCATTTTACAGATGAGATAACTGAGGCACAGAGAAGTTAAGTGACTTGCCCAAAGTCACACAGCTGAGAAGTGGCAGAACCGGAGTTAGAACCCATGACCTCTGACTCCCAAGCCCGGGCTCTTTCCACTAAGCCACGCTGATTCTCACTTATTAACAATAATAATAATAATAGTGTTTATCAAGTTCTTACCATGTTTCAAACACCGTACTAAATACTGGGGGTACATACAAGATGATCAGGTTAGATGCAGTCCCTGTCCCACATGAGACTCAGAGTTGAGGGGGGGGAGGGTGTACAGGTGGTGAATCCCCATTTTACAGATGAAGACACTGAGGCACAGAGTAAAATGACTTGCCCAAGGACACTCAGCAGTCAGATGGTGGAGCTGCAATTAAAATCCAGTTCCTCTGACTCCCAAGACTGTGCTTTTTCTACTAAGACTCACTTGCACTCATAATCATCAATAATACTTATCAGGCACTTTCTGAGTGTGGAGCGCTGTATTAAGTGCTTGGGAGAGTCGAGTCCATCTTGCTTGGGAGAGTCAAATCCCTCTCGCCGGCTTTCCTCCTCCTTTTTTTCCTCTCCTTTTGCTCTTCCTCCCCTTACTGCTACATCTCATTCTTATCTGCTAGCCTCACCCTTGTTTTAATGGAACAAATATTATTAAAAAAAATGAGGTAATTATGTGAGTAACTAAGGTACAGAGGGTGGAGGATAGAGGATGTTTTCCTCCGAGGGCAGTTCCATTTCGGTGTGACTGAAGTTATCAGAAGGGGGGGAAAAATGTGGTTTTAAAGGAGCAAGGTTCAATCTACAGTTGTGCCTTAGTGCAACAGAGCCGTGTGAGTCAATCCAGGGGAGAGAATGTAAAGGTTTTGTTTTCCTCTCTGGGGTTTCAAAACATGGAAGAAAGGACTCATACAAGGATTTCGGTGTCAGAAATGAAGAGCTACTATGTTTTCTCAGAGTGGTGTTCTTTCCTACTCTCCATGGCTCAAGGTATGTGCCAGCCATTGATTGAACCTTGACGGAGAAGGGGGTAAAGGGGAAATTTGGCTTGTCTCTAGACCGTAAGCTCTTTGTGGGCAAGGAACGTGTCCTACCAATTCAGTTGTAGTGTAATAATAATAATAATGATATTTGTTCTATGTGCAAAGCACTGTTCTAAGTGCTGGGGGAATACAAGTTGATCAGTTTGTCCCACAGGGAGCTCACAGTCTTAATCCCCATTTTACAGACGAGGGAACTGAGGCACTGAGAAGTTAAGTGACTTGCCCAAAGTCACCAGCTGACAATTGGCGGAGTGGGGATTTGAACCTCTGACTTCAAAGCCCATGCTCTTTCTACTGAGCCACTCTGCTTCTCTACTTTCCCAAGTGCTTAAATAGTGCTTAGCACACAGTGAGTGCTCAATAAATATGATTGATTTTTTTGCTCAGCCCAGGTTGTGTACTTTGAGACCGAATTGCCCTTGGGGACTTGGCCTAGTTAAGGATTTGGGTCCTTCGAATTCACGGAACATCAAATAGAAAAGCCCTTTTGGCTTTTATGTGGGTAGTAAAGCGTTTATGTAAGGAGAAGCATCATTTTTACATCTCGTATTGGTGTCTAGCAACGTGAATCGCCAGGCAAAATGCACCCAGGTTGAGGAATTTGGGATTAGAGTGTAAACTCATTATGAGCGGGGAACGTGTCCACTAATTCTGTTGAATTGTACTCTCCCAAGCATTTAATACAGTGCTCTGCAAATAGTAAGTGCTCAATAAATACCATGGATTAGAGAATAGAATCTGTCTCTTGAATTATTCACTTATTTCCAGAGCAGGTTGTTTCACACCTGGATGTGTTTGGCAGTTCTAGATCTGGCTGGCATAATCCATCCATCAGTGATATTTATTGAGCACTTATTGAGGGCAGAGCAATGTACTAAGCATTTGGGAGAGCACAGTAGTTGGTGCACACATTTCCTGACCCCAAGGAGCTTACAACCTACACACTGTGTCTTTAAATTATATATTATAAACTACTTATTTATGTTTAATGTCCGTCTCCCACCCTTCAGTCGTGACTCAGTGGAAAGAGCCCAGGCTTTGGAGTCAGAGGTCATGGGTTCAAATCCCGGCTCTGCCAATTGTCAGCTGGGTGACTTTGGGCAAGTCACTTAGCTGCTCTGTGCCTCAGTTACCTCATCTGTAAAAGGGGGATTAAGACCGTGAGCCCCACATGGGACAACCTGATTGCCTGGTATCCCCCCCAGTGCTTAGAACAGTGCTTCGCACATAGTAAGGGCTTAACAAATGACATCATTTAGTACAGTGCTCTGCACACAGTAAGCGCTCAATAAATATGATTGATTCGTCCCCGGAATTCGAACCCATGACCACGCTCCTTCGTCCCCGGGATTCAAACCCACGACCACGTGCCTTTGTCCCCGGGATTCGAACCCACGACCACGCGCTGTGAGCCCACTGTTGGGTAGGGACTGTGTCTATATGTTGCCAACTTGTACTTCCCAAGCGCTTAGTACAGTGCTCTGCACACAGTAAGCACTCAATAAATACGATTGATGATGATGACTCTCAGGCCCGTGCCCCAACCCCATGCAGCAGACAAATGGCAGCAAACCTTGTGACTCCCAGGCCCATGCCCCGTCCCTGTGCAGCAGAAACCTTGTGACTACCTTTTAGACTGTGAGCCCACTGTTGGGTAGGGACTGTCTCTATATGTTGCCAACTTGTACTTCCCAAGCTCTTAGTACACAGTGCTCTGCACACAGTAAGCGCTCAATAAATACGATTGATGATGACGACTACCAGGCCCGTACCCTAACCCCATGCAGCAGACAAATGGCAGCAAACCTTGTGACTCCTAGGCCCGTGCCCCATCCCTATGCAGCAGAAACCTTGTGACTACATTTTAGACTGTGAGCCCACTGTTGGGTAGGGACTGTGTCTATATATTGCCAACTTGTACTTCCCAAGCGCTTAGTACAGTGCTCTGCACACAGTAAGCGCTCAATAAATAGGATGATTGATGATGATGACTCCCAGGCCCGTGCCCCAACCCTATGCAGCAGACAAATGGCAGCAAACCTTGTGACTCCCAGGCCCATGCCCCATCCCTATGCAGCAGAAGCTTTGTGACTACCTTTTAGACTGTGAGCCCTCTGTTGAGTAGGGACTTTCTCTATATGTTGTCAACTTGTACTTCCCAAGCGCTTAGTACAGTGCTCTGCACACAGTAAGCGCTCAATAAATACGATTGATTGATTCGTCTCCGGAATTTGAACCCATGACCACGCTCCTTCGTCCCCAGGATTCGAACCCACGACCACGCGTCTTCATCCCCGGAATTCGAACCCACGACCACACGCTGTGAGCCCACTGTTGGGTAGGGACTTTCTCTATATCTTGCCAACTTGTACTTCCCAAGCGCTTAGTACAGTGCTCTGCACACAGTAAGCGCTCAATAAATACGATTGATGATGATGACTACCAGGCCCGTGCCCCAACCCCATGCAGCAGACAAATGGCAGCAAACCTTGTGACTCCCAGGCCCATGCCCCATCCCTATGCAGCAGAAACCTTGTGACTACATTTTAGACTGTGAGCCCACTGTTGGGTAGGGACTGTGTCTATATATTGCCAACTTGTACTTCCCAAGCGCTTAGTACAGTGCTCTGCACACAGTAAGCGCTCAATAAATAGGATGATTGATGATGATGACTCCCAGGCCCGTGCCCCAACCCTATGCAGCAGACAAATGGCAGCAAACCTTGTGACTCCCAGGCCCATGCCCCATCCCTATGCAGCAGAAGCTTTGTGACTACCTTTTAGACTGTGAGCCCTCTGTTGAGTAGGGACTTTCTCTATATGTTGTCAACTTGTACTTCCCAAGCGCTTAGTACAGTGCTCTGCACACAGTAAGCGCTCAATAAATACGATTGATTGATTCGTCTCCGGAATTTGAACCCATGACCACGCTCCTTCGTCCCCAGGATTCGAACCCACGACCACGCGTCTTCATCCCCGGAATTCGAACCCACGACCACACGCTGTGAGCCCACTGTTGGGTAGGGACTTTCTCTATATCTTGCCAACTTGTACTTCCCAAGCGCTTAGTACAGTGCTCTGCACACAGTAAGCGCTCAATAAATACGATTGATGATGATGACTACCAGGCCCGTGCCCCAACCCCATGCAGCAGACAAATGGCAGCAAACCTTGTGACTCCCAGGCCCATGCCCCATCCCTATGCAGCAGAAACCTTGTGACTACATTTTAGACTGTGAGCCCACTGTTGGGTAGGGACTGTGTCTATATATTGCCAACTTGTACTTCCCAAGCGCTTAGTACAGTGCTCTGCACACAGTAAGCGCTCAATAAATACGATTGATGATGATGCCTCCCAGGCCCGTGCCCTAACCCCATGCAGCATACAAATGGCAGCAAACCTTGTGACTCCCAGGCCCATGCCCCATCCCTATGCAGCAGAAACCTTGTGACTACCTTTTAGACTGTGAGCCCACTGTTGGGTAGGGACTGTCTCTATATGTTGCCAGCTTGTACTTCCCAAGCGCTTAGTACAGTGCTCTGCACACAGTAAGTGCTCAATAAATACGATCGATGATGATGACTACCAGGCCCATGCCCCAACCCTATGCAGCAGACAAATGGCAGCAAACCTTGTGACTCCCAGGCCCATGCCCCGTCCCTATGCAGCAGAAACCTTGTGACTACCTTTTAGACTGTGAGCCCACTGTTGGGTAGGGACTGTCTGTATATGTTGCCAACTTGTACTTCCCAAGCGCTTAGTACAGTGCTCTGCACACAGTAAGCGCTCAATAAATACGATTGATTGATTCGTCCCTGGAATTCGAACCCATGACCACGCTCCTTCATCCCCGGGATTCGAACCCACGATGACGTGTCTTCGTCCCAGGATTCGAACCCATTACCACGTGCTGTGAGCCCACTGTTGGGTAGGGACTTTCTCTATATGTTGCCAACTTGTACTTCCCAAGCGCTTAGTACAGTGCTCTGCACACAGTAAGCGCTCAATAAATATGATTGATGATGATGACTACCAGGCCCGTGCCCCAACCCTATGCAGCAGACAAATGGCAGCAAACCTTGTGACTCCCAGGCCCATGCCCCGTTCCTATGTAGCAGAAACCTTGTGACTACCTTTTAGACTGTGAGCCCACTGTTGGGTAGGGACTTTCTCTATATGTTGCCAACTTGTACTTCCCAAGTGCTTAGTACAGTGCTCTGTACAAAGTAAGCGCTCAATAAATATGATTGATGATGATGACTACCAGGCCCGTGCCCCAACCCTATGCAGCAGACAAATGGCAGCAAACCTTGTGACTCCCAGACCCATGCCCCGTCCCTATGCAGCAGAAACCTTGTGACTACATTTTAGACTGTGAGCCCACTGTTGGGTAGGGACTGTCTCTATATGTTGCCAACTTGTACTTCCCAAGCGCTTAGTACAGTGCTCTGCACACGGTAAGCGCTCAATAAATACGATTGATGATGATGACTACCAGGCCCGTGCCCCAACCCTATGCAGCAGACAAATGGCAGCAAACCTTGTGACTCCCACGCCCATGCCCCGTCCCTACGGAGCAGAAACCTTGTGACTACATTTTAGACTGTGAGCCCACTGTTGGGTAGGGACTGTCTCTATTCATTGCCAACTTGTACTTCCCAAGCGCTTAGTACAGTGCTCTGCACACAGTAAGCGCTCAATAAATACGATTGACGATGATGACTACCAGGCCCGTGCCACAACCCCATGCAGCAGACGAATGGCAGCAAACCTTGTGACTCCCAGGCCCATGCCCCGTCCCTATGCAGCAGAAACCTTGTGACTACCTTTTAGACTGTGAGCCCACTGTTGGGTAGAGACTTTCTCTATATGTTGCCAACTTGTACTTCCCAAGCGCTTAGTACAGTGCTCTGCACATAGTAAGCCCTCAATAAATACGATTGATGATGATGACTACCAGGCCCGTGCCCCAACCCCATGCAGCAGACAAATGGCAGCAAACCTTGTGACTCCCAGGCCCATGCCCCGTCCCTGTGTGACAGAAACCTTGTGACTACCTTTTAGACTGTGAGCCCACTGTTGGGTAGGGACTGTGTCTATATGTTGCCAACTTGTACTTCCCAAGCTCTTAGTACAGTGCTCTGCACACAGTAAGCGCTCAATAAATACGATTGATGATGATGACTACCAGGCCCATGCCCCATCCCTATGCAGCAGAAACCTTGTGACTACCTTTTAGACTGTGAGCCCACTGTTGGGTAAGGACTTTCTCTATATGTTGCCAACTTATACTTCCCAAGCGCGTAGTACAGTGCTCTGCACACAGTAAGCGCTCAATAAATACGATTGATGATGATGACTACCAGGCCCGTGCCCCAACCCCATGCAGCAGACAAATGGCAGCAAACCTTGTGACTCCCAGGCCCATGGCCCGTCCCTGTGCAGCAGAAACCTTGGGACTACCTTTTAGACTGTGAGCCCACTGTTGGGTAGGGACTTTCTCTATATGTTGCCAACTTGTACTTCCCAAGCGCTTAGTATAGTGCTCTGCACACAATTAGCACTCAATAAATACGATGGATTGATTCGTCCCTGGAATTCGAACCCATGACCACGCTCCTTCGTCCCTGGCATTCGAACCCACGACCACGCGCTGTGAGCCCACTGTTGGGTAGGGACTTTCTCTATATGTTGCCAACTTGTACTTCCCAAGCGCTTAGTACAGTGCTCTGCACACAGTAAGCGCTCAGTAAATACGATTGATGATGATGACTACCAGGCCCGTGCCCTAACCCCATGCAGCAAACCTTGTGACTCCCAGGCCCATGCCCCGTTCCTATGTAGCAGAAACCTTGTGACTACCTTTTAGACTGTGAGCCCACTGTTGGGTAGGGACTTTCTCTATATGTTGCCAACTTGTACTTCCCAAGTGCTTAGTACAGTGCTCTGTACAAAGTAAGCGCTCAATAAATACGATTGATGATGATGACTACCAGGCCCGTGCCCCAACCCCATGCAGCAGACAAATGGCAGGAAACCTTGTGACTCCCAGGCCCATGCCCCATCCCTATGCAGCAGAAACCTTGTGACTACCTTTTAGACTGTGAGCCCACTGCTGGGTAGGGACTTTCTCTATATGTTGCCAACTTGTACTTCCCAAGCGCTTAGTACAGTGCTCTGCACACAGTAAGCGCTCAATAAATGCGATTGATGATGATGACTACCAGGCCCGTGCCCTAACCCCATGCAGCAGGCAAATGGCAGCAAACCTTGTGACTCCCAGGCCCATGCCCCGTCCCTATGCAGCAGAAACCTTATGACTACATTTTAGACTGTAAGCCCACTGTTGGGTAGGGACTTTCTCTATATGTTGCCAACTTGTACTTCCCAAGCGCTTAGTACAGTGCTCTGCACACAGTAAGCGCTCAATAAATACGATTGATGATGATGATGATCATTATTATTCAATGTGAACTCGCTATGGGCAGGGAATGTGTCAGCTGATTCTGTTGTACTGTACTCTCCGAAGCACTTAGTATAGTGCTCTGCACATAGTAAGTGCTCAATAAATACCATCGATTGATTTTGACAGAAAACGGCATCGGAATTCTCAGGAAGTCCAGCCAAATGCTGATAGCTCTCAGTAGTTGCAAAGAGTGGGTAATGAGGGATAGGAATTTTCCTGGGCAAATGAGAATCAGTCAATCAATCAATTGTATTTATTGAGCACTTACTGTGTGCAGAGCACTGTACTAAGCGCTTGGGAAGTACAAGTCGGCAACACAGAGAGACAGTCCCTACCCAACAGCAGCCTGGCCTAGAAGATAGAGCACAGGCTTGGGAGTCAAAAGGACCTGGGTTCCATTTCTGTCTCCACCCGTCTGCAGTGTGACCTTTGGCAAGTCACTTCACTTCTCTGCATCCGAGTTCCCTCATCTGTAAAATGGGGATGAAGACCGTGAGCCCCATAATAATGATGGCATTTATTGAGCGCTTACTATGTGCAAAGCACTGCTTTAAGCGCTGGGGAGGTTATAAGGTGATCAGGTTGTCCCACGGGGGGCTCACAGTCTTAATCCCCATTTTACAGAAGAGGGAACTGAGGCCCAGAGAAGTTGTGACTTGCCCAAAGTCACACAGCCGACAATTGGCATGTGGGACAGGGACTGCGTCCATCCCGATTTGCTTTTATCTACCCCAGTGCTTAGTACAGTGCCTGGCATATAGTAAGCGCTTAACAAATGCCTTAAAAAAACTTCCAAACCTTGTATTGCTGCCAGGCTGGGACCAGCCCCAGATGAGATGCTAGTTTTTGAGCGCCCTTTTCTGGACCTCTACCTTTACTGTACTTCTTTCAAGCTGCCAGGAAGAGGTGTGGCCTAGTGGAAAGAGCACAAGCCTGGAGTAATAATAATGATAGTATTTGCTAAATGCTTACTATGTGTCAAGCACTGTTCTAAGCACCGGGGAAGATACAAATTAACCAGGTTGGACCCAATCCATTTCCCACAAGGGGCTCACAGCATTAATCCCCATTTTACAGATGAAGGAACTGAGGCACAGAGAAGTGAAGTGACTTGCCCAAGGTCACACAGCAGACAAGTGGCAGATTAGAACTCAGGTCCTTCTGACTCTCCAGGCCCGGGCTCTATCCACCAGGCCAAGCTGCTTCTGGAAGTATCTATCCCCATCCCCTCTGCCCTACCTCCTTCCCCTCCCCACAGCTATCAATCAATCGTATTTATTGAGTACTTACTGTGTGCGGAGCACTATACTAAGTGCTTGGGAAGTACAAGTCAGCAACACATAGAGACAGTCCCTACCCAACAGTGGGCTCACAGTCTAGAAGGCGGGCTCACAGCACCTGTATATGTTTGTACAGATTTATTACTCTATTTATTTTACTTGTACATATTTACTATTCTGTTTATTTTATTAATGATGTGCATCTAGCTTTATTTCTATTTATTCTGATGACTTGACACCTGCCCACATGTTTTGTTTTGTTGTCTCCCCCTTCTAGACTGTGAGCCTGTTGTTGGGTAGGGACCATCTCAATATGTTGCCAACTTGTACTTCCCAAGTGCTTAGTACAGTGCTCTGCACACAGTAAGCGCTCAATAAATATGATTGAATGAATGAATGAAAAGTCAGGAGGCACAGGATCTAATCCTGGCTTCCCCACTTGCCTGTTGTGTGATGTGGGCAAGTCGCGCAACTTCTCCGTGCCTCACTTTCCTCATCTGTAAAATGGGGATTCAATATGCCAGTTGTGTTCAATTAATGAAATGTATTATTATTGGTAATCATGATATTTAAGCGTTGACTATAATAGCAATTGTGGTATTCGTTAAGCGCTTACTAGGTAACAGGCACTACTAAGCACTGGGGTGGATACAAGCAAATTGGGTTGGACACAGTCCCTGTCCTGAGTGGGGCTCACAGTCTCGATCCCCATTTTACAGATGAGGGAACTGAGGCCCACAGAAGTGAAGTGATTTGTCCAAGGTCAAACAGCTGACGAGTGACAGAGGCAGGATTAGAACCCAAGTCCTACGGACTCCCAGGCCTGTTGGGTATCCACTAGGTCATGCTGCTTCTCTATTGAGCCCTTACCATGTGCAGAGCACTGGAAGCAGCGTGGCTCCGTGGAAAGAGCCCGGGCTTTGGAGTCAGAGGTCATGGGTTCAAATCCCGCCTCTACCACGTCTGCTGTGTAACCTTGGGCAAGTCACTTAACTTCTCTGAGCCTCAGTTACCTCATCAGTAAAATGGGGATTAAGATTGTGAGCCCCATGTGGGACAACCTGATCACCTTATATCCTCCCCAGCGCTTAGTACAGTGCTTTGCACATAGTAAGCGCTTAACAAATGCCATTATTATTATTATTATCATCATCATCATCAATTGTATTTATTGAGCGCTTACTGTGTGCAGAGCACTGTACTAAGCGCTTGGGAAGTACAAGTTGGCAACATACAGAGACAGTCCCTACCCAATAGTGGGCTCACAGTCTAAAAGGGGGAGGATTATTATTCTAAGCACTTGGGAGACTACAGTAGAACAGAGTTGGTAGAAATGTTCCCTTTCACTCATCCATTCAATTGTATTTATTGAGCGCTTACTGTGTACAGAGCACTCTTGGGAGAGGACAGTAGACCAGAGTTAGTAGACATGTTCCCATCCACTCAATTGTATTTATTGAGTGCTTACTGTGTGCAGAGCACTGTTCTAAGCAGTTGGGAGAGGACAGTATAACAAACAGGCACATTCCCAGCCCACAACGAAACGAGTGTCCTGTTGGTACTTCAAGCTCCACAGTTCCAAATCCGAACCCCTCATCTTGTCCCCCCGATCCCTCTCCTCCACCTAACTCTTCCATCCCAGTTGCTCCCCTCACCAATCCTTCCTGTCTCTGAACCTCACAGACTCAGCAGTATCCTTGACTCCTCTCCCCATCTTCCATTCCCCAAGTTCAGTCTGTTGCCAAATCCTAGTGGTCTTTTCTCCCCATTTCCAAAGCCTTCCATTCCTTTCCGTCCAAATGGCCACTTTGCTGGTTCAACCTCCTCTCCACTTTTTAATCCACACTTCACTCTGCCGCCCTGATCGTTTCTCTACAACACTGTCTACATCCACCTCTCCACCCCTCCCCACATCCAACTGGAACTCCTGAGGTAGTTTTATTAAGGCAGAAAATAGTTACCATTCACGGTTCTTCTAGCAGATGTTTCTTTAGTGACAGCAGTGAGCGCAGTCGTTGTTTGCTCTGTGGGACGGGCATGGTCCTGTTTGTGTTCTTTGCCTGTTTTAGACTTTATTACATGCGGAAAACAAAAGGGCCTGGTATTTTCCGGATGTAATATGGTAGAAACTCGCATGTGGCCAGAGAAGCGGTGTGGCCTAGTGGATAGAGCGTGGGCTTGGAAGTCACCAGTACCTGGGTTCTAATCCCAGTTTTATCACTTGTCTGCTGGGTGACTTTGAGCAAGTCACCACTTCTTTGTGCCTCAGTTACCTCATCTGTAAAATGGAGATTAAGACTGAGCCCTTTGTGGGACAGGGACTGTGTCCACCCTGATTAACTTATATTCATTCATTCAATCGTATTTAGCGCTTACTGTGTGCAGAGCACTGTACTAAGCGCTCTGGAAGTACAAATCGGCAACATACATCTATCCCAGTGCTTAAGACAGTACCTGGCAAATAGTAAATGCTTAGCAAATATTAATTGCTGCCTCGGAGAAGCCTAGTGGACAGAGCCCAGGCTTGGGAGTCAGAAGGACCTGGGTTCTAATCCCAGCTCTGCCACTTGTCTGCCGTGTGACTGTGGGCAAGTCACTTAACTTCCCTGGGGCCTCAGTTCCCTCATCTGCAAAATGGGGTTGACTGTGAGCCTTTGAGGGAGTTCCTGGCCAGAGGTAAGATGTGGGGCCGCGGTCAGCGGTGAGATAGAGGAGAGTACAATACAATAGAGATTGTGGAGATGACGCCTGCTCTCAAGGCTGTCTAAAAGGAGACAGACATGAAAGGAAATTACAGGTATATGTTCAAATCCCGGCTCTGCCAACTGTCAGCTGTGTGGCTTTGGGCAAGCTACTTAACTTCTCTGGGCCTCAGTTACCTCATCTATAAAATGGGGATTAAGACTGTGAGCCCCCTGTGGGACAATCTGTTCACCTTGTAACCTCCCCAGCGCTTAGAACAGTGCTTTGCACATAGTAAGCGCTTAATAAATGCCATTATTATTATTATTATATGTCCATAAGTGCTCTGGGGCTGGGTACAGAGCCAAGCATGTAGTCGGCACTGAAGCGTGGAGGAATAGGGAAAATGAGGTCTTAGGGAAGGCTTCTTAGAGGAGATGTGGTTTTAATCAATCATATTTACTGAGTGCTTACCATGTGCGGAGCATTACACTAAGTGTTTGGGGGACTCCAGTATACCAGAGTTGGTAGACACTTTCCCTGCCCACAACAAGCTTCCAGGTTTTGAAGGTGGGAAGAGTTGGGGGGCTGTCAGATTTGACGGGGAGGGAGTTCCTCGCCAGAAGCGCGATGAGGACACATTGTGGGCAGGGAATTATTTCTGTTTGTTGTTCTCTCAAGTGCTCAATACAGTGTCCGGCATACAGTAAGCGCTCAATAAATATGATTCCCTGACTTGACAAAGGTCGAGTATTCTTTAGGAGCTATTCCTCCAAAAGGAATAATCATGGAAGCTAAGAATGACATAATGATGTAAACCCTATTTACTGTTATGACTCTTGGAAAGCACACAGTAAACAATAAAATTATATGCTCCTTGAGGGCAGGGATCATGTTTATTTTTATTGAACTCTCCCTGGTGTTTAGGGAGCTAGGCACGGCACACATAGACACTCTGTAAATGCTAACAAGTGACTGAAAGGGCCAGTGGGCTATGAAGAAGGTGAGCAAAAGGGTAATAATAATAATAATAATTATTGTGTTTTTTGTTAAGCACTTACTATGCTTAAAAGAGAAGCAGCGTGGCTCAGTGGAAAGAGCACGGGCTTTGGAGTCAGTGGTCGTGGGTTCAAATCCCGCCTCCTCCAATTGTCAGCTGTGTGACCTTGGGCAAGTCACTTAACTTCTCTGGGCCTCAGTTACCTCATCTGTAAAATGGGGGTTGACTGTGAGCCCCCCGTGGGACAACCTGATCACCTTGTATCCCCCCAGCGCTTAGAACAGTGCTTTGCATATAGTAAGCGCTTAATAAATGCCATCATTATTATTATTATGCTCCAAGTGCTGTACTAAGCACTGGGGTGGATACAAGCAAATCGGTTTGGACGCAGCCCATGTCCCACGTGGAGCTCACGGTCTGAATCCCCATTTTCCAGATGAGGTAACTGAGGCACAGAGAAGTGAAACGACCTGCCCAAGGTCACCCAGCAGACAAGTGGTGGAGCTGGGATTAGAACCCAGGACCTCCTAACTCCCAGGCATGTGCTCTAGCCACTAAGCCAAGCTGCTTCTCAGTATTAGTGAGTAGGTGGGTGTTAGAAGAGTGAAGCATGCGAGCATGGGGTATCAGAGGAGACTAACAAGAGTAAGAAGGAGGCTTTCACGCTCAAGAAATCCATGCGGACAAGAAAGGAGAAAAGAAGCCTCCAAGCTCTGGTCTGGCCCAATTCCAGGAAGGTGTTTGTTTTCTATGCTATGTCGAAGAGGCCTTATTCTTTCGGGAGTCATTTCGCAAATGTCCTGAGCCAGGGCAAAGAGAAATCAAAGCAAGCTTTGTTTAATGCGCTCCTACCAGTAGAGCAGGTTGTCTGTCTGAGAATCTCCCAGCTCTTTGAGGGCAGAAGGCATTCATTCCTGTCAGAATGTGCTCTCATTATGCCTTTTGGTTAGTTACGGAATTGGTATATGTTTTTCCAACAGCAGGAGCATGCTTGGATGCAGAGCGACACGGTGTTGGGGGAAACTGTTTGTGAGCAAGTTATCAAATATGATGGGTATTGCCACACGTGTTTTCCTTAATCAGTGGTATTTCTTGAGCGCTTGCTATGTGCAGAGAACTGTACTAAGTGCTTGGGAGAGGACAACGGACACATTCCCTGCCCATAATGAGCTTACAGTCTATATGTAATTTATAATAAATAGTTTAAAGATGTGTAGATAAGTGCTGTGGGGTTGGTGTGAATGTCAAATGTCCGGTGATGTTGCTGGATGCCGTGTTCTTGTTTTTAATAATAATAATGATAATGATGGCATTTATTAAGCACTTACTATGTGCAATGCACTGTTCTAAGTATTTAAGTGCTTACTATATGCTGGGCACTGTACTAAGAGCTGGAGTGGATGCAAGGTAATCAAATTTGGACTCAGTCCATGTCCCACGTGGGACTCACAGCCTTAAACCTCCTTTTACAGAAGAGGGAATGGAGGCACAGAGAAGTGAAGTGACTTGGCCAAGGTCACAAAACAGGCAAGTAGCAGAGCCGGGATTGGGAGCCAGGTCCTCTGACGCCCAGACCTGTGCTCTAGCCACTAGCCCACACTGCTTTTTAGCCCTTCTGTTTCTGACCCCTCTCCCTCATCCCAAACTATCTTAGCTCCCGTGGACTCCTTCTCTGAGCCTCCACTTCCAGATTAATTCATTCATTCAATCATATTTATTGAGCGCTTACTGTGTGCAGAGCACTGTACTGTTTGGGAAGTACAAGTTGGCAACATATAGAGATGGTCCCTACCCAACAGTGGGCTCACAGTCTAGAAGGGAGAGACAGATAACAAAACAAAATATATCAACAAAATAAAATAAATAGAATAGTAAATATGTACAAGTAAAATAGAGTAATCTGTCTCCAGATTCAAGACAGAACCCATCCAACTGTCCCCTTTCCATACTATCTGCCTCCCTCGTTAATGGGGTAAGCAGAGAGACCTAGTTGGGAAGACCCCAGGCCTGGAAGTCCGGGGACCTGTGTTCTCATCCCAAATCGGCTACCCACCTGCTTTGTGACCCTGGGCAAGTCACTTCACTTCTCTATGCCTCAGTTTTCTCACCCGTAAGTTGGAGAGTCGATTCCTGTTCTCCCTACTACTTAGGCTGTGAGTTCCATGTGGGAGAGGGAAGGTGTCTGACTTGATTATCTTGTATCTGTCCCAGCATTTAATGCAGTACTTGGTATACAGTAAGTGCTTAACAAATACCACAAGTCATGCAACTTCTCTGAGCCTCAATTTTCTTGACTGTAAAAATGAAGATTCCATTCCTGGCCTCCTGCTTACTTAGAAAGTGAACTCCATTTGGGAGAGGGACTGTGTCCAGCCTGATTATCTTGTATTTTCCCCATTGCTTAGTACAGTGCCCAGCACAGAGTAAGTACTTAACAAATACCCCTGACCCTATCTAAGCCCCTGATCCCACTTGCCCCAGCTAAGGCGTGTTGGGAAGGTGCCTTCCCATTACAGTTTACCACTGCCAAAATGGCAGGGGAGAGAGATACAAAGCAAACAAACATCAAGCTAAAAGAATATGGTATTTATTGAATGCTTTCTGTGAGCAGGAAAGTACACTCATCCGCATTAATCCAGGCACTTATCCTGTCCTTCCTTGCTGACCTCCCAGCCTCCCGTCTCTCCCCACTCCAGTTCAGACTTCACTCTGCTACCCGGATCATTTTTTTGAAACAGTTTGGTCCCCATTTCTCCTCTCCTCAAGAACCTGCAGTGGTTGTCCATCCACCTCCACATCAAACAGAAACTCCTTACCCTTGGCTTTAATGCCCTCAATCACCTCACCCCCTCCAACCTCACCTCGCTGCTCTCCTACTGCAATGCAGTCCACACACTTGGCTCCTCTAATGCCAACCTTCTCACTGTTCCTCAATCTCTCTATCTTGCCACCAACCTCTTGCCCACATCCAGCCTCTGGTGTGTAATGCCCTCCCTTCTCTTATCTGACAGACAATTCCTCTCTCCACCTTCCAAGCCTCATTGAAGGACCATCTCTTCCAAGAGGCCTTCCCTGACTAAGATCTCATTCCTTCTTCTCCCACTCCCCTCTTCATTATCCTTACACTTGAATTTTCTCCCTTTATTCACCCCTCCCTCAGCCATGCAGCACTTATGCAGCACTTAGGAGAAGCAGCGTGGCTCAGTGGAAAGAGCACGGGCTTTGGAGTCAGAGGTCATGGGTTCAAATCCCGGCTCCGCCAGTTGTCAGCTATGTGACTTTGGGCAGGTCACTTCACTTCTCTGTGCCTCAGTTACCTCATCTGTAAAATGGGGATTAATACTGTCAGCCCTCCCGTGGGACAGCCTGATCACCTTGTAACCTCCCCAGTGCTTAGAACAGTGCTTTGCACATAGTAAGTGCTTAATAAATGCCATTATTATTATTATTATTATTATTATTATTATTATGTCCATATAGGTAATTTATTTTTATTAATGTCCATCTCCCCCTCTAAACTACAGAGGGGAAGGCTAGAGACTATATGCTCATTGTGGACAGGGAATGTGTTTACCAACCCTGTTGCATTGTACAGTCCCAAGTGCTTAATACAGTGCTCTGCACTCACGCTCAGCAAATACCACTAAATGATTGATGGATCAAAACAAAGCCTCACAGAGTTTTCAAATGTGTAGTGGCTTGGCCGCTGCTTAGCTTCCCCTTGGCCCCGGAGGCCCAAAGCATGCTGAGCAGACCTTTTCTCTGTGGGTATGTCAGTAGAAAGATCTTACTTTGGACCTCCGAGTTGAGGGAATTTATAACGAAAGCTGTTTGTTGAAGGAAATAAAAAAAGTTCTCCCCAGAGCGGGCCCTGTCTCCCTCAGGGAGTCAGAAGAGGCCTCACCCTTGCCATCTCCCTTCACCTCTAAACAAGTGCAGCGATTGTGTTGCCATCTTTAATGTGGAAAATGATTAAACCCTCTCCTGGTCCCTAGATTCTGTGGCTGACAGTGTCAGGAAGGGCAATGGGAAACAGGGAAGGAGGAAAAAAAAAAGCATATTGTTTAGCGTGATTAGACTTCGTGGATTGCATGTCCGCTTTTTCGATCAGGTAAGGACAGTC
Organism: Tachyglossus aculeatus; assembly: GCF_015852505.1. Lineage (NCBI taxonomy): Eukaryota > Metazoa > Chordata > Mammalia > Monotremata > Tachyglossidae > Tachyglossus > Tachyglossus aculeatus. Next base: position 14,078,308 of record NC_052085.1, on the reverse strand, counting down.
TTCCTGTTTAGGGCAAAGCGAATGGGATAAGGATCAAAACAAGCTTGATTATCTGCAGAGAGTAACCGGGCATCGGTGTTTGATGTGGGTGGATGGAAATGAAGCCTGCCAAATACTTTTCAAAGCCCAGGGAATTGGCAAGGCAGGCAGTCTTCCACAAAATGATTCCTGGACTCTTCTCCCTAGAGATCTGGCTTCTTTCCTCCCCTGATGTAATGGCTAGAGCACAGGCCCAGGAGTCAGAAGGACATGGGTTCTAATCCCAGCTCTGCCACTTGTCTGCTGTGTGGCCTTGAGCAAGTCATTTTACTTCTCTGGGCTGCAATTACCTCCTCTGTAAAATGGGGATTAAGACTGAGCCCTAGGCGGGACAGGGACTGTGTCCAACCCAATTGGCTTGTATCCACCTAGCATTTAGTACAGTGCCTGGCACATAGTAAGCACTTAACAAATACCATAATTGTTATACATTATTGTTATTCCCTTCTCCCTGCCCTTCCCCAACCCCTCCACCACCATCTTTGAATGTAGGTAAGCTGTGAGTGTGAATTTACCTGAAATCAATACCTACAACTCCTTGGAGTAGGAACCTCTCAGAGCAATAACTTAATTTACAATCCCTTCCCCACAGCACCTGTGTTTGTACAGATTTATGACTCTATTTATTTTACTTGTACATATTTACTATTCTATTTATTTTGTTAATGATGTGCATCTAGATTTACTTCTATTTATTCTGATGACTTGACAACCGTCCACTTGTTTTGTTTTGTTGTCTGCCTCCCCGTTCTAGACTGTGAGCCCGTTGTTGGGTAGGGACCATCTCTATATGTTGCCTACTTGTACTTCCCAAGTGCTTAGTACAGTGCTCTGCACACAGTAAGTGCTCAATAAATTCGATTGAATGAATGAATAGAGAAACAGTGTGACCCAGTGGAAAGAGCAAAGGCCTGAGAGTAAAAGGACCTGGGTTCTAATCCTGGATCCACCACTTGCGTGATTTATGATCTTAGGGAAGTCACTTAACTTGTCTGGCCTTCAGTGTCCTCATTTGTATAATGGGAATTCAGTTCTTATACTCCCTCCTACTTACCTGTGTCCAAATGGTATTTGTTGTTACTATGTGCCAGTGCTTCGTACAGTGCCTGGCACATAGTGCGTGCGTAACAAATACCATAATTATCATTATTATTACATGCCAGGTCCTGTACTATGCACTGGGATAGGTATACACTAATCTGTTTGGACACAGTCAGTGTTCTACATGGGGCTCACAGTCTTAACCCCCATTTTACAGATGAGGTAACCGAGGCAAAGAGAAGTCAAGAAACTTGCCCAAGGTCATGCAGCACCTGTCCACATGTTTTGTTTTGTTGTCTGTCTCCCCTTTCTAGACTGTGAGCCCATTGTTGGGGAGGGACTGTCTCTATATGTTGCCGACTTGTACTTCCCAAGTGCTTAGTACAGTGCTCTGCACACAGTAAGCAATCAATAAATACGATTGAATGAATGAATGAATGAAATGGCAAAGCCGAGATTAGAACCTAGATCCTTCTGAGTCCCAGGCCCATTCCCTACCTACTAGGCAACGATGTTTCTCACTGCTGTTTTGTCTCTATCCCAGTGTGTAATACTGTGCTTTTTTTTTTTTGGTATTTGTTAAGCTCTTACTATATGCCAGGCTCTGTACTAAGCATTGGGGTAGATACAAGGTAATCAGGTTGGACATAATAATAATAATGATGGCATTTATTAAGCGCTTACTATGTGCAAAGCACTGTTCTAAGTGCTGGATGGTCCCCGTCCCACATGGGGCTGACACTCTTATCCCCATTTTACAGATGAGGAAACTGAGGCGCGAGTGTTTGGCACGTAGTAAACCCTTAATAAATGTTACAATTATTATTCTGGGCTATGGAAGGATGGGGGAAATCAACAGTGGTATTTATTGACAATGCACTGTGCATTAAGAATTGTACTCAGCAAGTGGGGAAGTCCACTAGAATTGATAGATATTAATAATTGTGGTATTTGTTAGCTGCTTACTATTTGCCAGGCACTGTACTAAACACTCGGGTGAATACAAGCAAATTGGTTTGGACCCATTCCACGTGGGGCTCACAGTCTCAATCCCCATTTTCTGGATGAGGTAACTGAGGTCCAGAGAAGCGAAGTGACTTGCCCAAAATCACACAGCAGGTAAGCGGCGGAGCCAGTAGATGCGATCCCTGCCCAAGCTTAGGAAAGGCGGAAAGAAGATGAGTTTCTTGGGCCCAACTGGGACGAGATTGAAACCCCTTCGATCACAAGCCATCCATCAGCTCATCCCAAGGCATCCGGTTGGCCACAGGATGAATTGGATTTTTATTCTGTTCAACTCTACCGGCCCCTGGGGGGTGGGAATATGGATTTCTGTTTATCCACGTTGGCTAAATCAATTAAGTGCCCAGTAATGATTTTTCACAATACTATACTTGTCCTAGAGGAGCTGAACTCAAGCCAGTAAGCCGTGAGACAAAAGGTCACCGTTGAGCGCTGAGTCTCCCAAGTGACTTGGAAACCTTACAGACAGAGGGCAGGGCTGAACTGGAGTCTCCCAAATTCTATAGCCTCTTACTTAATCCCCTGGGCTCTGCAGTCGTTGTCCATTGCAGGAAATTCTTTGTTCCTGGAGCAGGTTTAGAATGTGTGCAGAGGTAGGGAGGGGGAAAAGATGGGGAAAATCAGCATTTAAAAAAATGTGTTTAAGCCCTTAATATGTGCCAGGCACTGTTCTAAGCGCTGGGGTAGATTCAAGCTAGTCAGGTTGGACACAGTCTGTGTCCCACGTGGGGCTCACAGTCTTAATCCCCATTTTATAATAATAATGGCATTTGTTAAGTGCTTACTATGTGCAAAGCACTGTTCTAAGCGCTGGGGAGGTTACAAGGTGATCAGGTTGCCCCATGAGGGGCTCACAGTCTTCATCCCCATTTTCCAGATGAGGGAACTGAGGCCCAGAGAAGTGAAGTGACTTGCCCAGAGTCACACAGCTGACAAGTGGCGGAGCCGGGATTTGAACCCATGACCTCTGACTCCAAAGCCCGGGCTCTTTCCGCTGAGCCACGCTGCTTCTGTGCTACAGAGATGTTAAGGTCACGAAGCAGACAGGTGGCAGAGTCAGGATTAGAACCCAGATCCCCTGGCTCCCAGGCCCAAGATCTTTTTGATAGGCCATGATGCTTCCAGTAATTGCTCATCTCGCTCTGTTTCAATAATAATAATAATAAGAATAATGATAGTATTTGTTAAGCATTTACTGTGTGTCAAGCACTGTTGTAGGCGCTGCGGTAGATACAAGCTAATAACGTTGGACACAGTCCGTGTCTCTCATGGGGCTCACATTCTTGATCCCCATTTTACAGATGAGGGAACTGAGCCCCAGAGAAGTGAAGTGACTTACCCAAGGTGGTGGTGATGGTGGTATTTAAGTGCCTACTATGTGCCAAGTACTGTTCTAAGCACTGAGGTAGATACAAGCTAATCAGGTTAGTCATAGTCCCTGTCTTACATGGGATTCACAGTCATAATCCCTATTTTCCAGGTGAGGTAACTGAGGCTCAGAGAGGCGAAGTGACTTGCCTGAGGTCACCCAGGAGGTACATGACGGAGGCTGGATTAGAACCCAGGTCCTCTGACTCCCAGGACCGTGCTCTAGGCAGTGGGCCAGTCTGCCTCTCTGCTCTTTCTCAGGTTGTTTTCCGATCTTTATAAACCTTCCCCGCTCCCAGGCAGACCTGAGGCCAACTCTGAAGTTTCCGGCTGCTGATTAGCCACTGGCCAGAAAAACCTATTATGTAAAGGCATTTTCTAATGGAGAACTTGAGGGCCTTCTCTGATGACCTTATGGTTCTCCCCCCAGCCCCCAACTTCCTGCACAGCAGCCAGGGTGTGGAGACAAAGAACCAGTCTGTCAGTCAATCAATTGTATTTATTGGGTGCTTACTGTGTGCAGAAAACTGTACTAAGCGCTTGAGAGAGTACAATATGACAACCCCATTCCCTGGCCCACGATGAGCTTACAGCCTAGGGGGGAGACAGACATTAATATAAAGAAATAAATTACAGATAGGGACATAAATGCTGGGAGCAGGGTGAGCTGGGAGGGCAAGTGCTTAGGACAGTGCTCTGCACCCTGTAAATGCTTAATAAATACGAATGAATGAAGGAATGAAAGGGAAGGTTTTTTGAATCCAGATCAATCAATCAGTCAATCAATCGTATTTATTGAGCGCTTACTGTGTGCAGAGCACGGTACTAAGCACTTGGGAAGTACAAGTTGGCAACATATAGAGACAGTCCCTACCCAACAGTGGGTTCACAGTCTAAAAGGGGGAGACAAAGAACAAAACCAAACATACTAACAAAATAAAATAAATAGAATAGATTTGTACAAGTAAAATAAATAGAGTAATAAATATGTACAATAAATAAATAAGGAGAGCTGCCCCTCCCCTCCTTTGAGAAGCAGCGTGGTTTAGTGTAAAGAGCATGGGCTTGGGAGTCAGAAGGTCATGGGTTCTAATCATGGCTCCACCACTTTTGTGACCCTGGGCAAGCCACTTAACTTCTCTGTGCCTCAGTTACCTCATCTCCTCCTGTTTCCTGGCTAATCACAATCTCATGTGGATGTTTAGTGCCTCAATTATCTAGCAATAATTAAATCACCACCTGATAACCGGCACAGGTTAACATATTTATGAAAGCAACCTTCCGTTTCACCGCGCAATCATTTAAGTCCCGAAGTGCCTTATGATACTTGGCAGGACTGAGAATCTTTCAACATGTCACTGGCTGCACTTTTGGGCTCCAAAAGAACTCTGTTTCAGGATAAATAAAAATAATAATAATAATGATGGCATTTGTTAAGCGCTTACTATGGGCCGAGCGCTGTATTAAGCGCTGGGGCAGATGCAAGATAATCAGGTCCCACATGGGGCTCACAGTCAAGGAGGGGGGACTGTGAGTACTTAACGAATATTTTTATTATTACTATTATCATTAGTAGTATTATCAACATTATTATCCAGAAGCTTTAGCAGCTCAACCACTTCTCAGGCAGGGTTTCTTACGTGGATTAGAGCTGGATTATTCCACGTTTCATACAAATATTGGATCAGGCAGTTGGTTTGTGGCATGGAAAGACATCAGACGATATTACTCTCCAGAAGTTATTCTTCAGGGTGTGGCGATGCCCTCCTGACTACTGACTCCCTTAGACGTCTTTATGGCTCTGTACTTATTTAGCAGGTAGAGATCTTCAGCATACATCGCCATACTTGCCAACACGGGAACGCTGCTTTCAAGGAAATGCCAGGTGGCTTTTTTTTTTTCCATTACTTCCTTTCCCCTACTGCTTTATGAAAGTTATCGCTGGGTGTTATCTGCTTTCTGGCAAGGAAGGGAAATGCCACGGTGGCTAGAAGCTGCATGGCCTAGTGGATAGGCCATGGAGTCGAAAGGACCTGGATTTTAATCCCAGCTCCACCACGTGTCTGCTGTGGGACCTTGGGCAAGTCATTTCACTTCTCTGGGCCTCAGTTATCTCAGCTGTAAAATGGGGAAGACCGAGAGCTCCATGTGGGGACAGGGACTGTGTCTAACCTAATTAGTTTGCATCTAGCCCAGCACTTAGAACAGTGCTTGACACAGTAAGCGCCTAACAAATACCATTGTTGCTGTTATTATTTATTGCTTGATGCCAGTGAGCACTTTGGGCAGGGTATGGGTTGGCTTGGCCTTGGTATCCGGCCAAGATCTCTGGAAGAGAATATCTGTAGTTGGTGAGATCTTTTAGTAGCTTCAGCTCTGTGCCATCCTGCTGGGCCTCAGTTTCTTCCCTTATAAAATGGGGATGGAAAAGTATCTACCCTTCCCTTCCCCAAGTGTAACTGACTGATGACTGAAAAGAAATGGTTCCAACTGAGTGAAGAATTCTGTCCCCTGATTAAAGGTAGGAGGTAAAGGTCAAAGAGAGCAGCTTGGAAATTAGTTTTCCAAGGAGCTTTGTGCTTGGCTTGTTAGGAATCTTTCAGGAATATTCTCTTGGTTTGTGAACACTACTAGGAGGTTACATTACTTATGACATCACTGAACTCTACTGGGCTGGAAAAGTCATTAACAGAGGAAGAATAGTAAAACTGTACTTTTTCCTTTGGAAAATGGGTTTTTACCCCCCCTTAATACCTTAAAGAATCAATGCATGTGAGAAAGCTATGCTGATTCTGTACCCTGACAGCAGAATAGCCGGGATGGCGTGGCTAATCAGTGTGAACCCAAAATAGAAATTCTGCAAATGAAATTTTATGTAATAAAAATAATTAAAATCATGGTGCTTGTTAAGCACTTACTATGTGCCAGGCACTGATGTAGATACAAGATAATCAGGTTGGACACAGTCCCTGCCCTAAATGAGACTCACAGTAAGAATAATGATGGTATTTGTTAAGCGCTTGCTATGTGTGAAGCACTGTTCTAAGTGCTGGAGTAATCCCTATTTTACAGATGAGAGAACTGAGTCACAGAAGAGTGAACTGACTTGTCCAAGGTCACACAACAGACATGTGGTGAAACTGGATTTAGAACCCAGGTCCTTCTGACTCCTAGGCCTGTGCTCTAGCCACTGAGCCACACTGCTTCTGCCAGATAGAGTGAGGTAAAAACTGCCTATACCTTGTGTGGCAATATCATCTTGGAAGGGTATTTTGTTTTTTCCCCAGCGGCATCTTTTACTTTGGATTAATGTTGTCTTGGGAGGTTTTCCGTATTTTCTCCAAATCCTGATCAGCTGATCAGTCCTAGAGAGGAAATAAGACAAAACTAATTTAGTGGTTTCAGCTTCCATTCACATATGCTCCTGTGTCAGCCCCAACCCACAAACACAACATACACACACCCTGCCTCTTGTATTTACAGAGGAAATGCTTATTCTTTGAAAGGACAGCATTACAATCCTTAGCACTCTTCACTTTACACTTGGACCTTTGGCCATTGAGAATTCACCCCACCCTCAACCCCACAGCACTTTTGTACAAGTCTGTAGTATATATCTTATAAATGATCTTTCATTTATTTTTTATTTCATTCATTCAATCATATATTCAATCATCTTACTGTGTGCAAAGCATTGTACTAAGCTCCTGGGAGAGTACAGTAGAAAAATAAACAGACATTCATTCATTCAGTCATATCTATTGAGCACTTACTGTGTGCAAAGCACTGTACTAAGCGCTTGAGAGTACAACAGACACATTCCCTGCCCTCAATGAGCTAGCAGTCTATTTATCATTTAATTATGCATTTTTGAATTATGTATTCATTATAAAATTTGTAAATAAATTAATTTATGAATTTGTAAGTAAACTCCTGTCTGTCCCCCTAGCCTGTAAGCTCACTGTGTCTACCAACTCTGTATTGTGCTGTCTTATGCCATAGTGCAGTGCTCTGCACACAGTAAACACTCAATTAATACCATTGACTGATCTAATTAAGACTCATTAATTGGTTCCCAGTCTGAATCAGTAAGAGCTGATGGGGGCCAGATGTACAAACAGAGTCTGAAAAAGGTATCCAGGAGAAGCAGTGTGGTCTAGGGGATAGAGCCGGGGCCCGGGAGTCAGAAAGACCTGGGTTCTAATCTTGGCTCCGTCACTTGTCTGCTGTATGGCCCTGGGCAGGTCACTTCACTTCTCTGGGCCTCAGTTACCTCATCTGGAAAATAGGGATTAAGATTGTGGGCCTCTCGTGGGACAGTCTGATTACCTTGTATCTGATTACCCCTGTGCTTAGAACAGTGCTGGGCACATAGTAAGCGCTTAACAAATACCGTCATTATTATTTATAGCTGTTCTCCCTCACCCTTAGACTATGAGGTAATCAGAGCTGATTATCGTTGATCCATTCCAGTACCTAGCACAGTGCTTGGCATATAGTAAGCACGTATCAATCACCGCTGTCATTGTTACCATTATTAGTAGTAAAACACCATTCGTCTGATTTCCCAACGTGGAGCCCCTTGGTTAATTACTTCTTAAATCCTCCTGAAACCAAAGACCCCCTCCTAGTCTTCTTTTGTAGCCTCTCTCTTTCCAAATCATTGATCTTGTCGGGGGGAGACCACACAAAAAAAACCCTATTGTGACGAAGGTATAGTCCAACTTACACTCTTGTTATTGCTCTCCTCCAGCCATTAGAAGGAGAAAAGGTCTTCCTTCCTATATGTGATAAAATGAACGCAGAGAGAAAGTTGACTCATAACGATCTCGGAGAAAGAAAGCAGGCTGTTAGGCTGTATATTTCCTGAAGTGAGAAAGGGGAGGGATTGAGGCAAGGAAAGATGGCTTTTCTGGATAGGTTACCACTGGTTAAAGACAGGGCTCTGGTAGGGAGGTTTTTGACATACAACATCAGCAGACCCAGAACCGCTTGTTTCCATACGCTCTTGTCCCAACAGTCACTCAACAGTTAAACGCACTCCTATACGGCAAATAAATGAATCGAGTCCGATATCTTCTCGTTTCTTTGTTCAGCAAAAGCAAAATCAGAAGCCCCAGAGCAGCGAAGCCCCTGGGTTTCCGATCCCTCTGGAAGCCACTTGTGCTTTGCGTGTGATTCAAAGAGAGGTATCGTATCCTCTGTGGCTCATCTTGGACTGAAAGATGGAGTTTTGCTCTCCCTTTGTGCGCTGAAGACAGGCTTCCCCATAATAGGTCACCGCCTCTCTGGAGCGATTTGCAGCCGATTGATTTGTGACAGGATGACCTTAAGTCTGATCTCCTTGATGTACAGGGATATCGCAGAATTGTGGCTCTTTCTGAAGAGAAGCACAGGTGCGTCTGGTTTGCGTGTCTGGTTTCGGAATTCTGTATTTGGGCATTCGATTTATCCGTGCTACAGAAGCGCCGCTGCATTTCGCCGGGGTGATGGAAATAGGCTTAGGATGTAAAATAGGAGGAAGCAAAAGTTCGATCGTTTTGGTCTTTGTCGATAGATTAGGGAGAAATCCAACACGTTGCTCTTTATTGTGTCTGAAACTGAAGCAGATTGTGGGCTTTTGTGTTGGAAATTAAGCTCAAGGCTTGACTTACTCATTTCATAGTGGAGACTGTATATTGAAACAATTCTGGCTCTTTTAGACTGAAGTAGAGGAGGGTTTCTGATCTTGATGGCCCCTTTCCATGGAATTCTTTGTTTCCTCTTTGATGCCGATCATCAATGTGTGATCACCCCATTTTCCTGACGTCTGGAAACAAATTGAACATTGTGTAAAAACCATGCACAAAAGGCACCAAATCCGTCCCCAGGAAAGTTCATTAAGGTACCATGTGTTCAATCAATCGTATTTCTTGAGCTTTCATTCATTCATTCAGTCGTATTTATTGAGCTCTTACTGTGTGCAGAGCACTGTATTAAGCGCTTGGGAAGTACAAGTTGGCAACATATAGAGACGGTCCCTACCCAACAGCGGGCTCACAGTCTAGAAGGGGGAGACAGACAACGAAACAAAACATATTCACAAAATAAAATAAATAGAATAAATATGTACAAATAAAATAGAGTAATAAATACGTACAAACATATATACATATATGCAGGTGCTGTGGGGAGGGGAAGGAGGTAAGGTGGGGGGATGGGGAGCACTGTACTAAGCGCTTGTGCTGAGCACTGTACTAAGCGCTTGGGAGAGGACAGTACGACAGTAAACAGACGCATTCCCTGCCCACAACGAGCTCGTCTAGAGGGTGGTTTCCAAGGGCATGTAAACGAAGCAATAAAAATAATATTCCTAGAGGGATTGCAGCTCAGCCGCCTAATGGGAATGCTGTGTGGGTCTATAGCGGTGATTAAAAACCTAAACCCAGGAACCCAAAATAAATATTTACCCTGTTAATCCACACAGCTGGATATATTCCTCGATGCATACGATCGACCCATGGCTTTAAGGACTCCAAAGTGTTAGCTGTTGAGAATATTGGATTTTAGTAACTGTTGTAACAGCAGGAGGCTATACACCAAGCTGTCATTCTCACTAGGTTAATCCTTGCTGCAATGATGTAGAGGAGTGTGCTCAAGGATAGAAGAGAAAAATGGAAGTCTTAGGAGAGAGGCAGGTCAGAGCCAGTTGGAGAAATGGTAAATTGGAGGGGCCGCTGGATTTCTCCAGAATTTGCTTTCGGAAATGATCCCCGGCTCATCTTTCCGGCCACCCGCTCTTCCGGCTGCTGGCGGGCAATTCATGAACTGAGCATTTGTGTGAATTTTAACAAAGCAGACTTAATGGAATGACACAGAGGCTTAGGATTTGAGTTGCGAACAGAAAGACATTGAAAAGTTTAGGAAATGAGCGAGTGGGCCCGTTGGTTTCTTTATTAAGGGCCTGAGGGTGCAGTAAAAATGTCTGGGTGATGAAATGGACAATCCCAGCAACTCATTCTGGAAGGTTTCCTGTAAACCCAGATTAGCGGCTTCTCTAGCAACACAAGAGGAAGTGCACAGCTTCACAGCTGAATCAGGAGTCTCTCCCAAGAGCAGCAGACCTGGAGGAATAAACCCCTTAGAAAAAGGAGTCCTTCAGCATCAAAATGATTGCTTAGTGATTTAGAAACTTCAAAGCGCCAAGGCTTGAAGGACAGAACGTGACAAGCTCAGAGTGCATTTGATTGTTGGGGGCATGGGAGGAGGATTTCTGAGTGTTACCGTATGTGATGAAGGTGGGTGTCTTCTTGGATTATTTGGTGGTCATTCGTGCTTCTTCCTCCCTCTTGAAAATCAGTTGTCAATTTGCAATCTGTTTGATTTGGGAAAATATAATCGAACCTCCAAGAGAATGCATCCCAAAGGAGTTGGGCAGACAAAGGGAGGGAAGGGTTTTTTGTTCTTTTTTTCCCCTGTGTTGAGAACCAATTTGTGGTTTCCCTCATCAAGGATTTTAGTAGGGTTACAGGAAAGTTAATAACTGCAACAACTAATCGTTTCTTTGAACGCCATGAACACGTCCATAGGTACTGGAGGCAAAGGGTTATAGGGGGGTGTGGGAATGCAGTTTTTTGGTACTGACTCCAAAGCTTCAGTCGGTTGTATTTATTGAGCACTTACTGTGTGCAGAGCACTGGGTTAAGCACTTGGGAGAGGGCAATGTAACAATACAGCGGATGTGCTCCTTGCCCATAATGAGCTGTGATTAGCAAGAGATTTAAGGGAAGTTCAAGAATGTGGCAATTCAGTGTATGTTTTTCATTTCAAATAACCCAAGCAAACAACCAGGCAGTACTAATGAGTCTTTTGTAATTAAACGTGTGGTATTAGCTGCCCTTTGGATAGGTAATATGTCTGTTATATCGTACTCTCCCAGGCTCTGTCCAGTGGTCTGCACACAGTAAGCTCTCGACAAATACGATTAATTGATTGAAATCTATTCTCAATTCTCTCGATGTAGTCTCTAGACTGTGAACTGGTTGTGGGAAGGGATTGTCGCTGTTTATTGTTGTAATGGTCTTTCCCAAGCAGTGCTCCTCACACAGTAAGCGCTTAATAAATACAATTGAATGAATGAATTTGTGCCTTAAACACATCGGCAAGCTTGCCTTTTGAAGAACCGTCCACGTAAAAAGTGGCTTTATACTGTGTTGTTCTGATGCCTCTGCTTGATGGCTGTTTTCCTCTCTGCCTCTCGCCTTGGTGACCTTTCTAAAATCTCTGCTTTTCCATAGTCCTTTTCAGAGACTTAAATGTTAGGGCAAGGGGGTGGGCAATAATAATGATGGCATTTTATAAAGCACTTACTATGTGCAAAGCACTGTTCTAAGTGCTGAAGAGGTTACAAGGTGATCAGGTTGTCCCACAGGCGGCTCACAGTCTTAATCCCCATTTTACAGATGAGGTAACCGAGGCCCAGAGAAGTTAAGTGACTTACTCAAAGTCACAAAGCTGACAATTGGCAGCTATAGCTCTGACGCCTCCATCTAAGTTGTGCTTCATTTGTTCCCTAAGATATAATAATAAGCACTTAGTACAGTGCTCTGAATGCAGTAAGCGCTCAATAAATACGATTGAATGAATAATAATGATATTTGTTAAACACTTACTATGTGCCAAGCGCTGGGGTAGACACAAGGTAATCAGGTGGTCCCACGTGGGCTCACAGTCTTAATCCCCATTTTGCAGATGAGGTAACTGAGGCCCAGAGAAGTTAAGTGATGTGCCCAAAATCACATAGCTGATAAGTGGGGGAGCTGGGATTAGAACCCATAACCTCTGACTCCCAAGCCCGTGCTCGCTCCACTAAGCCACGCTGCTGCCCTCCCTGCCTGTGAGTCCCTTTCCCTCTTTCCAACCTTGTCCCCTTCCTTTTCTCTCCCCGATTTTCCGCACTTCTTTGGGTATCCCGTGGCCTTCATTCCCTTTCCACACACCCACCCAGCACATCTGCATTTCATTGCTGGTAGGCTGTCTCCATTCAGGATCTCATTTGTAGTGATTCTGTCCTGGCTATTTGATATCAATCGTAACACATAGCTAGTGGTGATTAAGGGTTCAGGTCATCAATTGGGAACATTTGGGTAGCCCAAGGCTTTAGGACCAGGTGGAATACATCAGTGGTATTTATTGAGCACTTATGTGAGCCCACTGTTCGGTAGGGACTGTCTCTATATGTTGCCAGCTTGTACTTCCCAAGCGCTTAGTACAGTGCTCTGCACACAGTAAGTGCTCAATAAATATGATTGATTGATTGATTGATTGACTGTACTAAGCACTTGGGAGAGTACAATAGAGTTGGTAATCAGGCAGTCCATGGTGTTGTTGTAAGCAGGAAATGTCTGTTTATTGTTGCATTGCAGTCTCCCAAGCGCTTAGTACAGTGCTGTGCACACAATAAACACTCAATAAATACGATTGAATGAATGAACGAAAGTTTATTGACTGTGTACAGAGTGCTGTACTAAGCATATAGAATCCAATAGAACAGAGATGGTAGACACGTTCCGTGCCCACACCAGGGTAGTGGGATGACAAACATTAAGGAAGGATTTGAACTGGCCGTTATGCCTGGAGCTAGAATGATTCTGTGTTGTTGCCTCCTTCTGATTGTCTATTAAAAAAAAGGGGGTCCCTTCCCTTTCTATGTGTTATGAATGTTGCACACTTTAAATAACAGAATTCAACAGCACCACTCAGTCCCATGTCCCCTTGGACAAATCTCTGGTTTTGTGGTGGAATTCCCAGGGGACGACTCGACCATAACCTTCTGAGCCTTGTTGGATTCTGTAAGGTGATATTCATGAAAATGATTTTCATGTCAGTGTTTGTGTGTGTTTTCTGCTGCCCGTGGTTCTGCAGGACTGTCATTAATATGTAATAGTTCCTGTGTGATTAATTCAAGGGTGTTCAATGATGCTCAAAGCTACTGAAATGGAAGAATTTCCCAGAGGAAAAACCACCTCTGAAGGGCCTTGTTGGGGTCCTTAAACATAGCTGTGTAGACTAGATTGGAAAATCCTGGAGCTGTTTCACATTCCCACTTTACTCTGTTGGTGAAGAAGCAGTGTGGCCTATTGGATAGAGCCCAGGTCTGGGAGTCAGAAGGACCTGAGTTCTAATCCCAGCTCCACCGCTTGTCTGCTGTGTGACCTTGGGCAAGTCACTCAACTACTCTGAGACCGTTACCTCATCTCTGAAATGGGGATTAAGATTACAAGCCCTGTATGGGACAGGGACTGTGTCCAACGTGATTAGCTTATATCTACCCCAGTGCTTAGTTCAGTGCTTGGCACACAGCAAGTGCTTTACAAGAACCATAAAAAAAGGGGGCGAAATCCGAATCCTGAATGGCATCCTCGGCCGAGGTGTGACTAACCTTCTTTATCACAGTGGATGACTTTGGGCAAGTCACTTAACATTTATTTATTTATTTTACTTGTACATATCTATTCTATTTTTTTATTTTGTTAGTATGTTTGGTTTTGTTCTCTGCCTCCCCCTTCTAGACTGTGAGCCCACTGTTGGGTAGGGACTGTCTCTATATGTTGCAAACTTGTACTTCCCAAGTGCTTAGTACAGTGCTCTGCACACAGTAAGCGCTCAATAAATACGATTGATTCTCTGGATTCAGTTACCTCATCTGTAAAATGCGGATTAAGACTGTGAGCCCCCTGTGGGACAATCTGATCACCTTGTTACCTCCCCAGCACATAGAACAGTGTTTTGCACATAGTAAATGCTTAATAAATGCCATTATTATTATTATTACTAGGCACAGAGCACTGCACTAAACTGTACCATATCACCATACTTTATGATTCATTCATTCATTCATTCAATTGTATTTATTGAGCGCTTACTGTGTGCAGAGTACTGTACTAAGCGCTTGGGAAGTACAAGTTGGCAACATATAGAGACGGTCCCTACCCAACAGTGGGCTCACGGTCATCATTAGACATTTCATCTGCAACATGAGGACTTTTTTTTTTAATCGTACTTGTATAGCACATACCATATGCCAAACACTATTCTAAACTCTGGGGTAGATACAAGTTAATCAGTTCAGACACAGTCCCTGTCCCACACGGGGCTCACAGTCGAAGTAGGAGGGAGTAGGATTGAAAACCCATTTTACAGATGAGGTACACCGAGACCCAGAGAAGTTGAAGGGACTGGCCCAGGGACACACAGCAGACATGTGGAGGAGCCAGGATTAGAACCCAGGTCCTCTGGCTGACAGGCCGGGGCTCTTTCCCCGAGGCCACGCTGCTTCTTGAAAGCCTCTCGTGTTTCTTTTGTGTTCTATTCTTTGAGGACGTTGGTGTAAATATCTGAGCAGAACATCCTCTTCCCCTTGGTCCAACTTAAGCAGATGGGCCATCAGATTTTGAGCTGTTACCCGCCTTCATGATTCTTCACTGCCGTGGTGATTTTCTCCAGTTGAAGTTCGGCAATCCTATTTTCTTCACAGGCTTTTCTTTCTTTCATTCATATTTATTGAACACTTACTGTGTACAAAGCACTGTTCTGAGCACTTGGAAGAGTACAGTATATTCCCTGATCACAACAAGCTTGCAGTCTAGAGGGGAAGGCAGACATTAATAGAAATAAAAAAAATTATTTTTATAAAAAGGCCTTCAACTTCAATGAGAGAAGGTCATTGAAGTGCCATCTCTTCAGATTTTCTCCTGGGTAATGATGATGATAATAATAATAGTGATGGTATTCATGAAGTATTTATTATGTGCTCAGTGCTGGGGATTGCTAGCTGCAGTCTTCTAAACAATGTCACATCTTCACTTGACTCTGCACACAGTAAGCACTCAATAAATACGATTGATTGATTGATCCACTTAATAGGTCACGTTATTTTCAAATTTTGATCGAATTCCGGGTTTCATTTTTTGTAGTGAGGTAAACCAACCCTGTTGGGTAGGGAACATGTCTCCCAACTCTATTATATTGTGCTCTCCCAAGCGCTTAGCACAGTGCTCTACCCTCAGTAAGTGCTCGATAACTACCGATTGATTGATTGATTGTACCCCAATATTGTCTCAGCAGTTGGCTGCTGCCACCCCCGGCTCTGTCAAAAAGCCCACTCGCTCCCTCATGTGATCATGATTTAACTGAGCCCGTGGAAATCCCCCCATGTACGTCAAAGACCTCCCTGGTTATCTGCGGATAACCATTGTTTCCTTAAGATTTTCATGGTAACAGCTGTTGTCTAACAGGATAGCATTCTTATTAATATGAGTACTAAATTTAAGGGCCTACTATGTGCCAAGCACTGTATTAGGCGCTGGAGTAGATCCAAGCTAATCAGGTTGGACAAAGTCCAACCCACATGAGGTTCATAGTCTTAATCCTCATTTTACAGGTGAGGTAACCGAGACCCAGAGAAGTGAAGGGACTTGGCCAAAGTCACACAGCGGACAGGTGTGGAGCTGGGATTAGAACCCAGTTCCTTCTGTTTCCCAGGTCCAGACTCTATCCACTAGGCCAAGCTGCTTTCTTGCCACTATACCAACCCCTTCTCCTGCCCTAATCCTCCCTTAAATTCCTTCAAATCCTGTTAAAATGAACTTTTCCTTCAGGAGAGGCTCTAAGGAGCTAGAAACTTCTGCACTCTAAGATCCTTTGAGCAGGAAATGTATCTACCAACTCTGTGGTATTGTTCTCTCCCAAGCACCTCATACAGAGCTCTGCACACAGTAAGCACTCGATAAATGGATTCCCCCCCACCCCTTATTCATTCATTCAGTCATATTTATTGAGCGCTTACTGTGCACCCCTTATCTTTGTGTGGACCTAGCTTTGCCTGGACCACCACACCATCGCTAACATCATTTTCAGAATTGAAAGGCCATTAAAAGACAACTCACCCACACCCGCAGAAACTTCAAGGGGAGTGGGAAACTAAGAAGAAAATGGGAAAGCACTTTCAGAAGCTGCAAACTGCTAGTAGGCCAGGACACTAGGAAAGAATGTGTGTCAATATTGTGCTAAGGTCTGCCTGTCCAACCATAGTCTCTTTGGTGACACCCATTTCCATGCGGTGACATCATCTTTGAATACAAAGGACAGCAAATTGCCTAGGTGCTGAGCTAAGTAGCAATCAGTAGTACTTATTGAGCACTTACTGTGTGCAGAGCACTGAACTAAGCACTTAAAGTATGATATATATTGCCAATTTGTACTTCCCAAGCGCTTAGTACAGTGCTCTGCACACAATAAGTGCTCAATAAATATGATTGAATGAATAGAGGAGAGTTGGGAATCATTGGTATTTTTTGAGCACTTTGCTGTATGCAGAGCACCGTAACTAAGTGCTTGGGAGAGTATGCTACAAGAGAGTTGGCAATCAAGAGATCAGTGGTATTTATTGAGCACTTACTGTGTGCAGAGCACTGTAGTAAGTGCTTGGGAGAGTATAAGACGGAAGAGTTGGGAATCAATGATACTGTGTGCAGAGCATTGTACTAGGCTCTGGGAGAGTACACTACAAAATTGGTAGACATGATCCCTGCCCAGAAGTAGCTTTATCAAGTTTGAACCAAATATTCATAGTTCATTTTTTGAAGGCTTCAGTAGTGGTAGGGGGTTTGCGAAGTATAACTCTTTCAGACCACCGGTGACCTGTTTAGTACAGTGTAGCAGAATAGAGACTCCCAATGCCTGATCTGGAAGACTTGATTTACATTACCAAATGCCCAACTAAGTACCAGGAAACAATCGTAGAGCTTAGGAGAATCCAGCTTCATCATTTGGCTTGGGTAGTCATTAAGTTTAAAGTTAAGAACAGTTTGACCACTGGGTAACCAAAATGGTTGATAGCTGTGGTGTTTGTTAAGCTCCTACTACGTGCCAAGTACTGACTGTACCAAGCGCTGGGATAAATATAAGATAATCAAGTCTGACACAGTCCCTGCTCCATATGGGGCTCACAGTTTAAGTAGGAGGATTGATTCCCCATTTTCAGATGAGGAAACGGAAGCCCAGAGCAACTGAGTGTTTAAGTTCTTACCGTGTGCCAGTCATTGTACACGGTAGCTATGAGCTAATCAAATTGGACAGAGTAAGCTCGCAGTCCTAACCCCCATTTTACAGATGGGGTAACTGAGGTACAGAGAAGTGAAGGGACTTGCCCAAGGTATTATAGCAGGCCAGTGGCAGAGCTGGGCTTAGAACCCAGGTCTTCTGACTCCCAAGCCTGCGCTTTCTCTACTAGATTACACTGTTTCCCACGCTACTATTTCAAGTGGAAAACACCTTCTTCAAATCAGCAAGGTGTGTGAGCTTGTGCCTGAATCCATGGTACAATTATCTTGATATTTCCCTTCACTGTCCCCATGAAGACTCAGTTTAACTTTTTATTTCTCTTCAGTTCTTATTTCCCTTCATGTCCAGGAGGGCAATTACTGTCCAAAGGGACCTGGGTTCCAATTCCGGCTCCACCACTTGTCTGCTGTGTGACCTTGGGCAAGTCACTTCACTTCTCTGGGCCTCAGTTCCCTCATCTGTGAAATGGGGATCAATGCTGTGAGCTCCATGTGAGATGTAGACAACCTGGAATTATATGTACTATATGTACCTGAGATACCTGTAGATGGAACTGAGTTGTTAATACTATTTCCTAATGTTAATTCAATAATGCTTATTGAACGCTCAACTAATCACTTCGGAGAGTTCAAGGGAGGTAGAAGAAATGATCCCTCCCCACAAAGAACTTACACCACTTCCAATTCGTTCCTTGTAATTTTTTTTTCCCTCAGACACCTGCTGTAGCTTATCCTTAAATAATTTAGTTGGCCAGTAAGAATTAGGAAAGCCGTGTGGCCTAGTGGATAGAGCCCAGGCCTGGGGGTTAAAGAACTTGGTTCTAATCCCAGCTCCGCCACTTGTCTGCTGGGTGACCTTGGGCAAGTCACTCCACTTCTCTGGGCCTCAGTGACCTCCTCTGTAATATGGGGATGAAGACTGTGAGCCCCAGGTGGGACATTGACAGTGTCCCACCTAATTATCTAGTATATACCTCAGCTCTTAGTATAGTGCCTGGCACATGGTAAGTGCCTAACAGATGCCATTAAAAACAAAAAGTATTGGTGATAAATCACCCAAGGCATAGCCCCGACCCCAGGATCCTCTCCCAGAGCCACTCTGATGGAGCTGCTTCTTCCATCT
This sequence comes from Tachyglossus aculeatus, assembly GCF_015852505.1. NCBI lineage: Eukaryota > Metazoa > Chordata > Mammalia > Monotremata > Tachyglossidae > Tachyglossus > Tachyglossus aculeatus. Next base: position 14,059,612 of record NC_052085.1, on the reverse strand, counting down.
TGAAATCAGTCAATTGATCAATGGTATTGATTGAACGGTTACTATGTGCAGAGCACTGAAAGAAACCCTTGGGAGAGCACAATAGAACCCAGAACCCAGAATCAGAACCCAGAACTCAGTTGAAAGGAAACTTCCTTTTAACGCTCGCACTGTGGGTTTCTACAAGGGACTTCATGATTTCAGTATTATCTTCTGATTTCTCCTCGGTGGGTCACACTGTAGACTCATCGTCTATCACCCCAGAAGTTCTAAGGTATTCTTGTCCCTACCCTAGTGTTATTAGCATTAGACTCCCAACTTCGTTACCTTGTATCTATCTCAGTGCTTGTTACATAGTAAGTGCTTAACGACTGCCACAGTTACTCTCACTGTTATTATTAAGTCAGGCATATCCAGGTCTTGAAGGAATCATGCTTTTTTCATCCAAGATGGGCCAGTAAATGCCCAAAGTTATTTGTACCCATCTTAATGTTTCCAAATAAATCCTTCTTTTTCAGTTCTTTTCACTTTTTACCATTTTGGAATTCCCCCGTCCGCCCCCCCAGTGTTGTATAACTTCCCTGTTTTTAATTCAGGTCAGTCCACGGAGTTGTCTTTACAATAGCTATTTAGGTTCTGTCTGCTTATTCTGTTGTATCACCCCCTTCCCAGCATCTAGTACAGTGCTTTACAGTCAGTCAATCGTATTTATTGAGAGCTTACTGTGTAAGTGCTCAATAAATAGCATGCCCAAATAAATATTTGGGGGGAAAATAATTTAAGAGAACCAGGTCAGTCACAAATCTTAAATTGTTCGAAGTTCAACAAATGTAATTCCTGGAAGGAAGCCTTGCTTTGAGCAGCTTCTCTTTTCTTTATCTATCTCAGTATGCCCAAGATTTGTTCATTTTTTTTCTTTTATGTTCATTCTGTCAATTCATTTCCCAGAGAAGACCTGAAAGGGAGATGAATTTGCAACACTTAGCATTACAAAACTTTTGCTCCTTTATGCCTAGGGAAAAAAATGAAGTATGGGTCAGGACTCTGTAATTTAACCAATATTTAACCAGCCCAATTTTCTAAAACGTGATTACTGCCCTAGTTTTAGTGCAGTTCAACTATGTGATAAACAGCAAATTGCCCCATTATTGCAATGTACTTGTCACAGTCAGTCGCATTTATTGAGTGCTTACTGTGTGCCGAGCACTGTACTAATCGCTGGGGAGAGACAGTAGAACAGTATAACAGACACAGTCCCTGCCCACCACGAGCTTACAGTCTACAGGGGGAGCCAGATATAGAAATAAATAAATTACAGATATGGATGTAAGTACTGTGGGGATGGGGCGGGGGGGTGAATAAAGGGAACAAGTCAGGGTGACGCAGAAGGGAAAGGGAGAAGAGGAAAGGAGGGCTTAGGGAAGGCCTCTTGGAGGAGATGTGCTTTCAGTAAGGCTTTGAAGCGGGTGAGAGTCATTGTAACCCTTCTCTCCTACTCTCTATGAATCCCCTATGCCCTTATGTTCTCCCCCTTTAGGCACTTTCCCCACCCCCTCCTCCATAACACTTTTGTGCCTATCTTTAAATTCTGCTGCTTTTCCCTAGCTGTAATTTAGTTCTGAATCTGTCTCTTCCTCCCTATTATTGAAGGTTGTGAGCTTGTTGTGGGCAGGGAATGTGTCTGTTTGTTGTTGTATTGCACTCTCCCGAGCTGTGAGCCCACTGTTGGGTAGGGACTGTCTCTATATGTTGCCAACTTGTACTTCCCAAGCGCTTAGTACACTGCTCTGCACACAGTAAGCACTCAATAAATACGATTGATTTAGTACAGTGCTTTGCACACGATAAGCTTTCAATAAATACAATTGAATGAAAAGCTCTTTCCAGGTATGGACCATATCTACTAATTCTATCATGCTCTCCCAAGCATTTATCCTTTATTTTATGTATTTATCCCTTTGTTCTTCCCCTGTCCCGGCCCCAAAGCACTTATGTCCATATCTGTAATTTTATTTATTTGTGTTGATGTCTGTCTCCCCCACTCTAGACTGTGAGCTCGTTGTGGGCAGGGAATGTCACTGTTTATGGTTGTATTGTATTTTCCCAAGCTCCTAGTACAGTGCTCTGCGTGTAGTAAAGGCTCAAAAATTTCCAAATTAGAGGATTAGATTAGAGGAGCAACATGGGTAAGAGCCGGAGTGTGGGAATCAGAGGACCTGGGTTGTAATCCTAACTCCGCCACTTGTCTTCTGTGTGTCCTTGAGCAAGTCACTTCACTTGTCTGTGCCTGTTAGCTCATTTGTAAGATGGGGATTCCCTAGCTGTTCTGCCTCCTATTTAGACTGTGAGCCCCATGTGGGATGGACTGTGTCCGACCTGCTTAGCTGGTATCTACCCCAGAGCTTAGAACAGTGCTTGACAGACAGTAAGCACTTAACACCAGAATAATAATTAATGGGTTTAGAAATGTCACTCAGAACTGTTCAGTCATGTACAGTATCACCATGGCTCCGTGGCTTAGGTGGAGCAAAGTATACTCGAGGCGAGGCCAAAAGGTTTTCACAGGATTCGAGAGGAGAGATATAAGAAAGGACGTGAGAAGCAGCAGGACACAGTGGCTAGAGCCCGGGCCTGAGAGTCAGAGGACCTGGACTCTAATCTTGGCTCTGCCACTTCTCTGCTCTGTGACCTTGGACAAGTCACTTCACTTCTCTGGGCCTCAGTTACCTCACCTGAAAATTGGGGATTAAGACTGGGAGCCCCATATGGGACAGGGACTGTGTCCTACCTCATCATCTTTTATAAGCGCTTAGTACAGTGCTCTGCACACAGTAAGCGCTCAACAAATACGATTGAATGAATGATTCTACCCTGACTCTTAGAACAGTGCCCGGCACATAGCAGTGTGGCCTAGTGGAAAGACCACGGGCCTGGGAGTTAGAGGACCTGGGTTCTGATGCTGCCTCTGACACTTATTTGCTATTTGACCTTGGGCAAGTCACTTAACAGAGATTCAATACCTGTTCTCCTTCCTACTTAAACTGTGGGATCTGATTATCTTGTGTTTACCCCAGCGCCTATTACAGTGCTTGGCACATCGTAAGCGCTTAACAAATACCATAATTATTATTATGACGTAGTAAGCCCTTAAGAAATACCATTAAGGGAAAAAAATTGCATTTTCAGGCCCAAATGCCATTGGGAAAACCCAACCCACACTTCCTTTTTTCCTCCTGGGTCAGCACTCAAAAGAAAAGGGGAGGCTTGGGTTTCTTCAATTTGAAACCAAAATTTTAGGCCAGATGGAGTCTGTGTCTTTTTGAGCACCATGAGGAGAAGTGAGAAAATGGAACTTGTGGGTTTGAGGTCAGTTACTATAGTTCATGATAATGAAGGTGGACCACAGTTTTGGGTTTTGTTGGGGTTTTTTTTTCACTAGGGACAGGGTCTTACTAGAGCCCAGGCCTGGAGAGAACATTCCATTATCCTCCCCGAATAAACTCATGGCTGGTTCATCATCAGTGGTTTTTATTAAGTGCTTACTCTGTGCTAAACTCTTGGGAGAGTACAGTACAACAGAGTTGGGAGACGCATTCCCTCCCCACAACAAGTTAATCCCTGGTTCTAATCCTGGCTCCAGCCCTTGTCAGCATTGTGACCTTGGCCAAGTCACTTAACTTCCCTGAGCCTCAGTTACCTCATCCAAAAAATGCAAAGACTGTGAGCCCCATGTGGGACATGGACTGTGACCAGCCTGATTAGCTTATATCTACCCAACCTCTTAGTATAGTGCCTGGCACATAGGAAGAACCTTAACAAAAGCCATAAAAAATGGCTTAGAGTGTAGAGGAACGGTAAGTTTTTTATGAGCAGGGAATAATAATATTCAAAATTATTCATTTATATTAATGTCTGTCCCTCTTTTCACTCATTCAATCGTATTTATTGAGCACTTACTGTGTGGAGAGAACTGTGCTAAGCCCTTGGGAGAGCACAGTACAACAAAATTAGTAGACACGTTCCCTGCCCACAATGAGCTTACAGTCTACAGTCTATTATTATTATTATTATTATTACTTTGATAATGAGATTACAGACTGTGGTCAGCAAACATGCCTACCAGTTCTGTTGGATTGTCCTTTCCTAAGTGCTTAGTACAGTGCTCTGCATGCAGTAAATGCTCAATAAATATGAGTGGTTGATTGTTTAGTGCCTGGCTGGCCCTGAACTCCTTCTGGGAATTGCTAGACCGTTTTTCTGGGGCTAGCATAATGTCTTGGCCCCTCTCCAGTATTTTATTGAATCTCACTTTCGCGTGTGGCTTCATACCAGGCGATTTTCCAAAATGTGAAAGACAGCAGTGCTGAGAGATCCCAAATACCCAGATTGAAAAGTGATCGATCCAAATTCAGGGGAGCAACAGCATCCCTAAATTCCCATCAGCAGGATTGTCCTGGGGTTGTTTTTACATTTTAAAAATCTCAACGGCTGACAGATGTTTTCAGGGTTAGGATGACTTAGACTGCGGACCCCAAGTAGATCAGGGACTGTGTTCAGCCGTATTATCTTGCATCTAACCCAGGGCTTAGTACAGTGCTTGGCACATAGTAAGCGCTTAACAAACACCATCGTTATTGTTCATTAGAGTCTCGGTGAAGAGTTAATCATTAAGGATCGGCACTAATGTATTCTCTTGGACAGTCGGATTGTCGAAACAGGAGGCCCCGGTTCTAATCCTACTTCCACCACTTGCCATCTGTGGGACTTCGGGTCAGTCGCTGAACTTCTTGGTGCCTCAGTTACCTCATCTGTAAAATGGGGATTAAGACTGTGAACCTGACGTGGGACAGCCTGTTTACCTTGTATCTACCCTAGTGCTTAGAACAGTGTGTGGAACATAGTAAGCACTTAACAAATACCATCATCATTATTACTATTATAAAAGGAAACCCATAAGGCAGCTCTCTGGTCAAGGCCATCCGACTCCCTTTGCAGCCTGGAAGCATCCAGCAATGATAATAAGGGTATTGAGTGAGCGCCTCGCACGCCCACAACTGAACTAAGTACCTCGGGTGGATTCAGATAATCAGATCAGCCACAGGCCCTACCCAACTTGGGGCTCACGGTCTGTGTTAATGTCTGTCTCCCCCTCTAAACTGTATGCCTGTTGTGGATAGGGAATGTGTCTTTTTTGTTGTCCTCTCCCAAGCGCTTAGTACAGTGCTCTGCACAAAGTAAGAGCTCAGTAAATTCGATTGACTCACAATGTGCCCACAGATTTTCAATCACGAACACTCTCTCTCCTCACCTCTGCTACTTCCTCTACTACTACTACTACAAATAATAATAATGATGATGGTATTTGTTAAGCTCTTACTATGTGCAAAGCACTGTTCTAAGCGCTGGGGGGATACAAGGGGTTGTACTACTACTGCTGGGTCCTTTTAAGGGGCCAGTTGCAGTTTCTCTTAGAGAGGAAAAGCCTTCTTAGATGGAAACTTGATTTATGGTTTTTTTTGTCTGGGCATGTGACCCCCTAAGGTGTTTCTGGATGTGTGTGATGCTCTCTGTGTGGCTAATCTAGACTTGGCATTTTACGGTGGATGAAGTAAAGTTTTCCACAGATGGACAGCGTGTTTATTTTCTCTCTCTGTGTCTCTCTCCTCAGATGAAATCATGCACCAGGACATCATCCCTCTCGGTGCCGCTGATATTGAAGACCAACTGAAGAAACAGTTTGCTTATCTATCTGGTAAGTGGGGCTGGGCTGCTACAGGAGTTAGAGGGAAGCCAGCCGACTGTGAGTACGGAATCAGAGTGTTCGTTTCAGAAATTGTTGCCCCGGGTCTTATCCAACTCCTGGATAGAGAAGCAGCGTGGCTTAGTGGATACAGCCCAGGCCTGGGAGTTGGAAGGACCTGGGTTCTAATCCTGGCTCCGCCACTTGCCTGCTGTGGGTATCTTGGGCAAGTCACTTAACTCCTCTGGGCCTCAGTTCCTTCATCTGTAAAATGAGGATTCAATATTTGTTCTCCCTCCTTCTTAGAATTTGGGGCAGGGACTGTGTCCAACCCGATTTTCTTGTATCCACCCCAGCACTTAGTACAGTGCCTGGCACCTAGTAAGTGCTTAACAAATACCATAATTATTAGTATTATTATTTCCCTCTTATGGTTTCAACTCCCACTAGATCTGGTGCAAGTCACTTCACTTCTCTGTGCCTCAGTTCACCCAAATGTAAAATGGGGTTACATATTATTATTATTATCATTTGTTAAGTGCTTACTATGTGCTAAGCACTGTTCTAAGTGCTGGGGCGGGTACAAGGTAATCAGGTTGTCCCACATGGGGCTCACAGCCTTCATCTCCGTTTTACAGATGAGGGAACTGAGGCACAGAGAAGTGATGTGACTTGACCAAGGTCACACAGCAGATAAGTGGAGAGGCGGGATTAGAACCCATGACCTCTGCCTCCCAAACCTGGGCTCTTGTTTCTGAGCCACGCTGTTACATATCTGTTCTGCCTCCTATTTAGACAGTGAGCCCCACGTGGGGCAAAGACTGTGTCTGACCAAATTAAGTTGTACCCACCCCAGCGCTTAGAACAGCGTTCGACACATAGTGAGCCTTTAACAAATACGCACACGCACATATATAGCCCAGTGTTTCATACAGTTCCTGGCACAAAGTAAGCGCTTAATGAATAGCATTTAATTAAAAAAAAAATGGGAAAGCTTGAGTGTAGCAGAATGTTGTGTAGGAGGTTGCAACTTGTGTTTGTCCCTGGCGTGGGCCTGATTGCTATCACCCTTCCTTCCTTGACAACCGAATGGGGCCCCTCCCAACTACTGAGTCTGGCTCCTGTTCACACCTGTGAAGCAGGAGACATGATTCCCACCCCCGCTTCCTCCCCATCAGGGCCAATTTCTTTCCCATCCATGCCTCCACACCTCCAGCCTGTTTCTGCAGGTTAGCATCCTTGTCAGGGAAAAGTCCCTCTTCATTCACTCACTGGTATTTATTGAGCACTTACTGTGCATGGAGCTAAATGCTTGTCCAACTCACTAGCCTCAGACACTATCTCCCTAATACTTCATCATCAATCGTATTTACTGAGCGCTTACTATGTGCAGAGCACTGTACTAAGCGCTTGGGAAGTACAAATTGGCAACATATACTTGAGTTTGTTTTTCTTTTTCCAGTGGTTTTTGTGAAGTGCTTACTATGTGCCTGGCATTGTCCTAAGTGCTGGAATACATACAAGATAATCGGTTGGACATAGTCCCCTGTCCCGCATGGGGCTTACAGTCTGAATTCTCATTCTACAGATGAGGAAACTGAGGCCCAGAGAAGTGACATGCCCAAGTTCACACAGCAGGCAAGTAGCAGAGTCAGAATTCGAACCCAGGTCCTCCGACACCCAGGTCCTTGCTCTTTCCACTAGGCCAAGCTGCTTCTTGAATGTGTGTGTATGCACGCAGGCATGGTTCCTTCAAAAGTAGAATCTAAATATTTGGATAATTTTCCAAACCCTCTTTGGTCTTTTTCCAATTTAATTCCACCATGTGATGTAGTGCCAAAGAGACTTTATATTTCATTTGTTCATTCTGGTAACCTATATAGTTTAATCACTGATCTGGGTCCCCACCTGGTTTCTGCAGCTTGGAGACTGGATTCTAAATGTAGAGTTCTTCACTTATTCACTCATTCAGATGTATTTATTGAGCGCTTGCTGTGTGCAAAGCGCTGTACTAAGCGCTTGGGGGAGTACAATATAACGATAGACACATTCACTGCCCACAGTGAACTTATCACTTCCCACAAATTGCTGTTTCTGGGAGACAATTTCCAATGGCCTAGATCACAAAAATTAAACCTCATATAAATAGAAAGTTATTAGATGACACACTGTTTAGTAAGCAAACAGAGCCTTGGTCTCTCCTTAAAGGGAACAGTTTGGTGACAGTATATTTTACTTCTCTTTGAGTCATGATCAGTTGAGAGGGGAATCTATTTCCTTGCAGTATCTCACTAGAGGGAGGTACATGTAATTAGCACTTGATTCCCTGGCTAAGTAACAATGTTTTGGGTTTGTTTCTTTTTTTAAAAAGGTATTTAAGTGCTTACTATTCATTCATTCAATTGAGCGCTTACTGTGTGCAGAGCACTGTACTAAGCACTCGGAAAGTACAATTAGAGACAGTCCCTACTCAACTATGTGTCAAGCACTGTCCTAAACACTGGGGTAGATTCAAGATAGCCATAGTCAGCGCTTAGAAGAGTGCTTTGCACATAGTAAGTGCTTAACAAATACCATCGTCATCATAGTCCATGTCCCACATGGGGCTCGCTGTCTTAATCCCCATTTTGCAGTTGAGGTGACTGAGGTACAAGAACTTGAAGAGGCCAGTCCAAGGAAGTGACCAGTCCAAGGTCACACAGTAGACAAGTGGCAGAGCCGGGGATAGAACCCAGAACCTCTGATGCCCAGGCTCTTTCCACTGGGCCACGCTGCTTCTCACTTTCACTCAATCAATCAATCAACGATATTTACTGAGCGCTTACTGAGTGCAGAGTCCTGAACTAAGCGCTTGAGAGAGGACAAACCAACCGAGTTGGTAGATACATTCCCTGCTCACAATGAGCTTCCAGTCTAGAGGCAAAGTTACTGCCTGGTATGTAAGCCCAAACCCTTCCCAGTCTGGACAAATTGAACTCTTTTGGTTTTAAGAAGGGAGAAATTAGAAATGATCCCCAGACTGACCTCTATCCCCCTATAACTTTTCTAACTTTCCAATAAATTACCATTGATGATGTTTACAGAATAGCACTGTAAGCATCCAACCTTATTTTTTTTTTTTTAGAACTCAATGGTGTTTGTTAAGCACAGGCTTGAGAGTCAGAAAGACCTGGGTTCTAGTCCCAGCTCCGCCACTTGTCGGCTGTGTGACCCTGGTCAAGTCACTTCACTTCTCTGGACCTCAGTTACCTCATTTGAAAAATGTGGGACATGGACTGTGTCCAACCGGCTTATCTTGTCTCCCCCCCCAGCGCTTAGAACAGTGCCTGGCACACAGTAAGCGCTTAAACTCCATTAAAAAAAAAAACAAAAAACAATTGAATCAGTAGGAGATAAGGGGTTAGATTCTCCTATTCATTCAATTTCCCTCCTGGATGAGGAAATTGATTCCCTGTTATGCTTTGAATCATTAATTCATAGGCACGCTCTTGTTGGGAAACTCACTTGGGGAAGCAGTGTGGCCTAGTGGAAAGAGCGTGGGCCTGGGAATCAGAGGACCTGGGTTCTCATCCTGGTTCCGCCACTTGCCCGCTGTGTGATCTTGGGCAGGTCACTTCACTTCTTTGTGCCTCAGTTTCCTCATCTGCAAAATGAGGATTTGATATCTGTTCCCCCTCCTACTTAGACTGCATATGATACAGGGATCGGCTGACCCAATTATCTTGCATCTACCCAGCATTTAATACAGTGTTTGGCATAGAGTAAGCACTAACAAACATCCCGATTTATTATTTAAAGAACCTGTTTTTACAGCCCATGTCCTCATGAAGAAAAATCTGGAATAGTGTGGCATGATATTTAAAATCCGCGGGGGCTCAAAATTCCCATTCAATCCCAATGGGAAAGGTTATTCTATGTTGCCAACTTGTACTTCCCAAACGCTTAGTACAGTGCTCTGCACACAGTAAGCGCTCAATAAATACAGTTGAATGAATGAATGAATGAATTCTTACCATGATCCTGGGTTCACATTCATAAAAATTGGCTCCTTCCCATTAGGTTTTCCAGATTGTCTAAACTCCAGCTCTGTTTGACATTTGCTCCGCTGTATGGTATATACAATTCTCTGAAGGACATTTTATGTGAAATGCCTCTCCCATGTCCAAAAGACAATGTTTAGAGAAGGCATTTTGCTTCAAGATGACGTTGTCCATTAAAAATGCCATGCAGTGAAAATTGTGTTTGGATCTGTGCGTCTGAAGTCATGTAAAACTACTCAGACCTGCAATAATGGGATTTCTTTGCTGTGATTCATTTCCTGAAAAGCCGCCTAGTGGAAAGAGCTCGGGCTTTGGAGTCAGAGGTCGTGGGTTCAAATCCCGGCTCCACCAATGGGCAAGTCAGTTAACTTCTCCGTGCCTCAGTTACCTCATCTGTAAAATGGGGATGAAGACTGTGAGCCCCACGTGGGACAACCTGATCAGCTTGTAACCTCCCCAGCGCTTAGAACAGGGCTTTGTACATAGTAAGCGCTTAATAAATGCCATCATTATTATTATTATTATTATGAGCTGGGGAGTTAGAGGATCTGTGTTCTGATCCCACCATGCCTGCTGTGTGACCTTGGGCAAGTCACTTTACTTTTCTGTACCTGTTTTCTCATCTTGTAAAATGAGGATTAAAATTGTGAGCCCCATGTAGGATGTAGACTGTGCCCAACTGACTAGATTGTATCTCCCCCAGAGCTTAGTACAGTGCCTGGTTCATAGAAAGCGCTTAACAAATTACCATAAAAATATAATTTAAGATAATTTAGTGCCCTCATTTTTCACCATGCCAAAATGATATTGTAAATTATTCCTTGCTTGAGATTTTTCTATCCACTCATTAGCAATATTACATTCAGAAGGTGTCTTCTCTTCATTTTTTCCATTTTTCAAGCTATCTCAGGCCTTGAGAAGCAGAGAAGCAGCATGGCCCAGTGGAAAGAGCCCAGGCTTGAGAGTCAGAGATCATGGGTTCAAATCCTGGTTCCACCAGTTGTCAGCAGTGTGACCTTAGGCAAGTCACTTAACTTCTCTGGGCCTCAGTTCCCTCATCTGTAAAATGGGGATGAAGACTGTGAGCCCCATGTGGGACAACCTGATTACCTTGTATCCTCCCCAGCGCTTAGAACAGTGCTTTGCACATAGTAAGCACTTAACAAATATTATTATTATTATTATTGAGACATTCTGTTGTTTGCAAAGGAAAAAGGAATGGTTGATTTTTTTACTTCTAGTGTACCTTATTCTTTAAGTTTTTCTTTGTGTTCATATAACTATATATGCACCCTCTGTATAGTTAAAAAAAACCAATAGTAAAAAATATTGTGTTTAAAATTAGCCTTTCTGAAAGCTTTCACAGTTTCAATAAAGATCCTTTGCCTGTGAATTATAAAGTAGTAGTCGGTGTGGCCTAGTGGGTAGTGCCTGGAAGTCAGAAGGACCTGGGTTCTAATCCCAGCTACCGCTTGTCTGCTGTGTAACCTTGGGCAGGTCGTTTAACTTTCCTGTGCCTCAATTATGTCATCTGTAAAATGGGGATTCAGACTGTGAGCCCCCCATGGGACATGGACTGCGTCCAACTTGATTGGCTTGTATCTACCCCCGCTTGAATTTATCAAGAAAAATAATAATGATGATGATGATGGATTTTTAGCACCAACTATACGTTCTAAGAGCTGGGGTTAAACAACTTATTTGTGTCGGACCCAATCTTGATCCCATATGGGCCTCACTCTTAGGAGGAGGGAGAGCAAATATCGAATCCCCGTTTTACAGTTGAGGAGACGGAGGGCCAGAGAAGTGAAGTGCCTTTCCCGAGGTCATCCAGCAGGCAATTGGCAGAGCCGAGATTCGAATCCAGGCCCTCTGACTCCCAAGCCTGTGCTCTTTCCCCAAGGTTACACTGTTCCTCACTGCTGCAGACTTCATTTAAATCCTGGCGCCTCCACTTGTCTACTACTATTTGATCTTGATAAAAATAATAATAATGATGGTATTTAAGCGCTTACTATGTGCCATGCACTGTTCTAAACACTCTGGTAGCTACAAGCTGATCAGGTTGGACACAGTTGATGTTCCACATTCATTCATTTAATTGAATTTATTGAGTGCTTACTGAGCAAAGCACTGAACTAAACACTTGGGCGAGTACAATACGGTGGGGCTCACAGTCTTAATCCCCATTTTACATCATCATCATCATCAATCATTTATTGAGTGCTTGCTGTGTGCAGAGCACTGTACTAAGCGCTTGGGAAGTACAAGTTGGCAACATATAGAGACAGTCCGTACCCAACAGTGGGCTCACAGTCTAAAAGGGGGAGACAGAGAACAAAACCAAACATACTAACAAAATAAATAATAGAAAAGTGACTGAAAGGGCCAATGGGCTATGAAGAAGGTGAGCAAAAGGATAATAGTAATAATTGTGCTTTTTGTTAAGCACTTTGCTCCAAATGCTGTACTAAGCGCTGGGGTGGATACAAGCAAATCGGTTTGGACGCAGTCCATGTCCCACATGGAGCTCACAATCTGAATCCCCATTTTCCAGATGAGGTAACTGAGGCACAGAGAAGTGAAACAACCTGCCCAAGGTCACCCAGCAGACAAGTGCCTGCTGGCCTTTCCGGAAATACCAGGGCCTCTGCAAAAATGCCAACCTTTCCAGCTTGTAGCGAGGGAGGCAGGAGATGAGAGGCAATGGGCATCAGTTGTCCGGATCCTTATCTCCTTCAGTGGGTTTGAGGGTCTGCCAGCCTCCACCCAAGTAAGAACAGGCCACCACTGGGTTCTTTCCAGCCAGTCAGTGGTATTTATTGAGCGCTTATTGTATACAGAGCACTGTACTAATCAATCAATCAATCAATTGTATTTATTGAGCGCTTACTGTGTGCAGAGCACTGTACTAAGCACTTGGGAAGTACAAGTTGGCAACATATAGAGACAGTCCCTACCCGACAGTGGGCTCACAGTCTAAAAGGGGGAGACAGAGAACAAAACCAAACATACAAAATAAAATAAATAGAATAGATATGTACAAGTAAGATAAATAAATAAATGGAGTAGCTGAGGCACAGAGGAAGTGAAATGACTTGCCCAAGGTCACACAGCAGAGCAGTGGCAGAACCGGGATTAGAACCCAGGTCCTTCTGACTCCCAAGCCCTTGCTCTATCCACTAGGCCATGCTGCAGTCTTCTGGACACATTAAGGAGATGTCTAAGGGAAAACTAGTCCGGAACACTTGGCTTCCAGTCCCGCGTATCCGGCCAACAGGGAATTTGAAGACATATCTAGGTCTGTGCTTATTCCTAGGAAGTCAAGAAATAGCACAACAATAGCCTTCCTGCGGGTATTTCAGTATTTCCATTCTCAATCCCAAATGGGACCAAGAATGGGCGAGAGGCTGGAAAAGAAAAAAAGAACCAAAATAGACATGGGTCATCTCTCCGTTCACTCGAGCAAGGTTCAGTCTGAGGTTAGCCCGAATCCTTAGGGAATTTCTTAAGTTTTTCCAAAAGAATAATAATTAAGGCATTTGTTCAGTGCTTGCTGTGTACCAGGCACTGTTCTGAGCGCTGCGGTAGGTACAAGATAATCAGGTTGGGCACGGTCCCTGACCCACAAGGGGCTCACAGTCTTAATCCCCATTTTGCAGATGAGGCAGCTGAGGCACAGAGAAGTTAAATGACTTGCCCAAGGTCACACAGCAGGCAAGTGGCGGAGCCAGGACTAGAACCCAGGACTTTCTGACTCTGAGGCCCGTGCCCTTTCCACTAGGCCACCCTGCTTCTCAATAAGGCAATCCATCCCACTCTGCTACTAAGCATCTTTACCACAAAGGGAGAAGAATTAATCATAGTAATCTTTTTTTTTTACTGTGTGCTCTGTGCTAAGCGCTGGGATAGATACTAGTTAATCAGTTGGGCACGGTCCCTGTCCCATTCTTAATCCCCATTGTACAGATGAGGGAACTGAGGCACAGAGAAGCGGAGTGTCTTGCCCAAGGTCACATAGCAGACATGTGGGAGAACTGGGATTAGAGCCCAGGTCCTTCTGACTCCCGGGCCCTAGCCACTACAGGCCACGCTTCTTCTCAAGAAATGAAAAAATGAGACGCGGTGTCGTTGATTGTTTCTATCTGTTGCCAAATTGAACTTTCCAAGCGCTCAGTAAAAACCATTGATTGATGAGTAGGAATCCTCCCTTACCTGCCCCCATGTTTGCTTGTCTGGACTTTGGTTACCTTTGGGGTGGTAGTGAACCACTTTGGGTTGATCTGATGGGATCAGTTTTCTTTATTCCCTTCCAGGTGGACGGGGACAAGATGGATGTCCGGTTATCACCTTCCCCGACTACCCGGCTTTTGGGGAGATCCCAGAGAGTGAATTTCAGAATGTCCTCACCTATCTCACCAGCGTACCCAGGTACTGACTTTTCTCGGCCGCGCCCTACCTACTACGACGGTTTGAAGCCCTTCGGAAGGGAGACTGCTCTTAGCTGAGCTTCAGGAAGCACCGAAATCCTGTAAATCGGAAAACGGCATTCGGGAGCGGATCATTTTGAATCATCGTCATCATCATCAATCGTATTTATGGAGCGCTTACTGTGTGCAGAGCACTGGGAAGTACAAGTTGGCAACATATAGAGACAGTCCCTACCCAACAGTGGGCTCGCAGTCTAAAAGGGATTTGAATTTGACAGGACCCGGGAAGATTGGGCTGGGAGTCAGGAGTCCTCAGCTGCCAGGCGTCTGCTGTCACTCTGCTTCTCTGGGCCTCAGTTTCCTCATCTGTAAAATGAGGATAAAATACTAGTTCTCCCTGTAGACTGTGCGGCCCGCGTGGGGCAGGGACTGCGTCCGATCTGATCGTGTCATATCTAGCCTAGCAGAGTGCCCAAAAACTGTTCTAAGCACAGGGGGTAGATACAAGTTAATCAGGTGGGACACAGTCCCTATCCCACATGGGGCCCACGCTCTTAATCCTCATTTTACAGATTTGAGGTCACAGAGACTCGGAGAAGTGGAGTGACTTGCCCAGGGTCACACAGCCAACACGGGGCAGAGCTAAAACCCAGGTCCTTCCGATTCCCAGGCGCATGCTCTATCCACTAGGCCATGCTGCTTCACTAAATACCGCTGAAAGGTCTGGACAAACAAATGAGGGAATTCCCTTAGCCCATGTCTGGAACAATCCATGTGAAAGGGCTTTGTTTGACAATCTTCCCCTCTCCTGGAGTATTTAAGTGATCGATCCATGGTATTTAATGAGTGCTTCCTCTGGCTAGAATGGTAGTATGTATTGTCACATCCCTCTGTTCAGAGCAATGGTATCTATTAAGTGCTTCCTCTCTGCAGAGCAGTGGTATTTATTGAGAGTTTCCTAGGCTGTAAGCTTGTTGCGGGAAGGGAATGTGTCTGCCAACTCCGCTGTATTGCACTCCTTCAAGTGCTTAATATGTGCTTTGTTGATAGTAAGGGCTCAATAAATACTATTAAGCACCATTATGTGGTATTTATTAAGCACTTCCTTTCTGCAGAACAATGGTATTCAAGTGCTTCCTCTGTGCAGACCAGTGGTGTTATTTATTGAGCGCTTTCTCTGTGCGGACCAATGGTATTATTTATGGAACGCTTCCTCTGTGCAGACCAGTGGTGTTATTTATTGAGCGCTTTCTCTGTACGGACCAATGGTATTATTTATGGAATGCTTCCTTTGTGCAGACCACTGGTATTATTTACTGAGCGCTTCTTCTGTGCAGATCATTGGTATTTATTGAGCATTTCCTCTGTGCAAGGCAGTGGCAATTATCGAGCAGTTCATCTGTGCCAGGCAGTGGTATTTATTGAGCAATTCAACTATGTGGGGCAATGATATTTATTGATCACCTCCTCTGTGCAAGGCAGTGGTATTTACTGAGCACTTCCTTTGCGCAGAGTGCTGATAATTATTGATCTTTCCCTCCATGCAAGGCAATGGTATTTGTTGAGCAGTTCATCCATGCAGGACAAGAGTATTTATTGAGCACTTCCTCTGTGCAGGGCAGTGGTATTTATTGAGTGCTTCCTCTTTGCAGACGATTGTATTTAGCACTAGGGAGATTACACAGAGTAAGTATACACAATCCCTTTCCTTGAGAACCTTACAATCTAGCAACGGAGACAGGCTTTAAATAAATAAATAATGATGGCATTTATTAAGCGCTTACTATGTGCAAAGCACTGTTCTAAGCGCTGGGGAGGTTACAAGGTAATCAGGTTGTCCCACAGGGAGCTCACAGACTTCATCCCCATTTTACAGATGAGGTAACTGAGGCACAGAGAAGTTAAGTGGCTTGCCCAAAGTCACACAGCTGACAATTGGCAGAGTCGGGGTTTGAACCCATGACCTCTGACTCCAAAGCCCGGGCTCTTTCCATGGAGCCACGCTGCTTCTCTGCAAATTCTCTGCAAATTTGCAAACTCTACAAATTCTCTTGTAACAAATTGACGTGTGAGTGGGGAATTTCCCTGTTGTCTTCCCTGCTTATCACTTACCCGCCTTAAGAGCTCCTTGGGCGATGGGTATCTTTCCGCTAATGGAGGCAGGAGTCTGCAGGTGTATCAGCCCCAAGTTCTGTAATAATAGTAATAATAACTTTATGGTATTTGTTAAGCGCTTACTTTGTGCCAGGCACTGTTCTAAGTGCTTTTAGTGGACACAGGCAAGTCAGGGCGGGCACAGTCCCTGTCCCATGTGGGGCTCACGATCTCAATCCCCAATTTATAGGTGAGGGAACTGAGGCCCAAAGAAATGAAGCGACTTGCCCAGCAGGCAAGTGGTGGAGCCAGGATTAGAACCCATGACCAGGCTGTAGCCACTAGGCCGCACTGCTACGCTGCTCTCTGCCTTCTGGGACTGGCATCCAGTCAGTCAATCAGTAATAATAATAATGATAACAACAATCATCATAATCCTTGTGCTCTTTGCTAAGCGCTTACTATTTTCATGCCCTGGGATAGACAGTTCATCAGATCCCACATGGGGCTCCCAGTTTAAATAGGAGGGAGAACAGATTGAATCCCCAATTTGCAGGTGAGAGAAGTGAGGCTCTTTACATTCAAAAAGGCAGTTGCATTCATTCAATCGTATTTATTGAGCGCAAACTATGTGCAGAGCACTGTTTTCCCCATAACTCTGGTCCGGCTAACTCATTGAGCTAGCGATTCAGGCAGCGTGGCTCAGTGGAAAGAGCACGGGCTTTGGAGTCAGAGGTCATGGGTTCAAATCCAGGCTCTGCCAATTGTCAACTTTGGGCAAGTCACTTAACTTCTCTGGGCCTCAGTTACCTCATCTGTAAAATGGGGATGAAGACTGTGAGCCCCACGTGGGACAACCCGATCACCTTGTATCCTCCCCAGCGCTTAGTACAGTGCTTTGCACATAGTAAGCGCTTAACTAATGCCATCATTATTATTCAGCCGTGAGCGGGAGAAAATTATCTTCCCCACCTCCAGGTGGAATAGTTGCTGTGGAGGCTGTGCCTCTTTTTATGAGATTGTAATTCCAATTTGTTTTTTCTACTAGGTGAGAAGGAAAGGTCAGGGGTTCTCTAGAAGGTACGCTCATTGTGGGCAGAAAATGTGTCTGTTCTGTTGTACTCTCCCAAGCGCTTAGTACAGTGCTCTGTTACCCAGACAGCGCTCAGTAAATACCAGTGATTGACTGACTACATGCAGTTTTCATTTGGATCCACAAGAGGGAACCATTGATCCAGTGTCTTGGACACTGCTAATCAATCATTCATTGAGCGCTTACTATGTGCAAAGCGCTGTACTAAGCGCTTGGGACAGTACAATATAACAATAAATAGGCACATTCCCTTCCTTTAGTGAGTTTTCGGACTAGACAGGAGCTGGGATTAGAACACAGATTTATTACTCTATTTATTTTACTTGTACATATTTACTACTCCATTTATTTAATTTTGTTAATGATGTGCATCTAGCTTTACTTCAGCTTGACACCTGTTCACATCAATCAATCGTGTTCACATGTTTTATTTTGTTGTCTGTCTCCCCCTAGTAGACTGTGAGCCCGTTGTTGGGTAGGGACCATCTCTATATGTTGCCAACTTGTACTTCCCAAGTGTTTAGTACAGTGCTCTGCACACAGTAAGCGCTCAATAAATACGATTGAATGAATGAATGAACCCAGGCCCAATCTGGAACAGTGCCCAGTGCTTAGAACAGTGCTTTGCTCATAGTAATAATAATAGCATTTATTAAGCACTTACTATGTGCAAATCACTGTTCTAAGCCCTGGGGAGGTTGTCCCACGGGGAGCTCACAGTCTTAATCCCCATTTTACAGATGAGGGAACTGAGTCCCAGAGAAGTGAAGTGACTTGCCCAAAGTCACACAGCTGACAATTGGCAGAGCTGGGATTTGAACCCATGACCCCTGACTCCAAAGCCCGGGCTCCTTCCACTGAGTCACGCTGCTTCTCAGTGGCTCAGCACTTAATAAATGCCATCATTATTAGTAGTAGTAGTACAGTGCCTGGCAATCAATCAATCATATTTATTAATAATCATAATGATACTTTTTTAACCGCTTACTATGTGCCATGCACTGTTCTAAGCTCTAGAATAGATAGAAGTTAATCAGGTTGGATGCGGTTCCTGTCCCACATGGGGATAGCAATCTTAATCCTCGTTTTTTACTGAGGCACAGAGTAGTCAATAATAATAATGATGGCATTTATTAAGCTCTTACTATGTGCAAAACACTATTCTAAGCGCTGTTCTAAGCGCTAGTAAAGTGCCCAAGGTCACATGGCAGGCAAGTAGTGGAGCCAGGATTATTTATGGAGCGCTTACTAGGTGCAGAGATAGGGAAAGTGCAAGAGCTTGTCAGAGGTCAAACAATATATTCCTGAGAATATTGTTTAGGTTTTGACAAGTAGTAGTGGTAATAGTGTTTATTAAGCTTTTACTGCTTGCAAAGCGTGGTACTAAGCTCTGGGAAATAATACCCAGGTGGGAATTTGATGTATCAAACATATCTGATAACAAAATAATAGGTGATGCACTATTGAATACTAGATTTTCACAGACAACTCCCCACATCAGAGATATGGTAAATGTTATAAGCCTAAAAAAAATCTTACACGCACACATACATATGTACTTATGTCAAACAATGGTATTTATTAAGTGCTTTCAATATGCAGAGCACTGTACTAAGCATTTGGGAGAGACAATGCAACAATAAACAGACACATTCCCTGCCTACAATTACTTTATAGCCTAACGGGGAGAGAAAGAGAGAGAGAAAATGTCCACATCTCCTCCTCCGTCTATAGTTAGCCTAATCTCCATTCATCTGGAGATTATTCCTGTTCCAAAGTACTCATTAAACTACCAAAGGCTTCACTAAATACTTTAATATATTTTTCTTAAATCGGATTTGTTAGGCACTTGCTTTGCGTCAGCCTGAGGTCAACACAAGCTAATCGGACTGGACACAGTCCCCGCCCCACGTGGGGCTCACAGTCTTAATCACCATTTGACAGATGAGGTAACTGAGGCCCAGAGAAGTGAAGCGACTTGCCCGAGGTCCAGCGGCAGACGAGTGGCGGAGCCAGGATTTGAACCCAGGTCCTGCTGACTCCCAGGCCTGGGCTCTAGTCACTAGGCCTCGACTTTATTCAATATTAATGCTGCTTTTTGGTGGTTTCTGGGGCTAGAGTCTCCAGGGATAGAAATAGACCCTCCTTGCCAAGTGCCTGCTGAATGCTGATTAGGGGAGACAGGTAGACGGGCAGAGGGTTTATTAGAATTACTGGAGAAGCAGTGTGGCTTAGTGGATAGAGCCCTGGTCTGGGGAGTCAGAAGGACCTGGTTTGTAATAATAATAATAATAATAATAATGGCATTTATTAAGCACTTACTATGTGCAAAGCACTGTTCTAAGCACTGGGGAGGTTACATGGTGATCAGGTTGTCCCACAGGGGGCTCACAGTCTTAATCCCCATTTTACAGACGAGGTAACTGAGGCCCAGAGAAGTGAAGTGACATGCCCAAAGTCACACAACTGACAATTGGCAGAGCCGGGATTTGAGTCCGTGACCCCTGACTCCAAAGCCCGGGCTCTTTCCATTGAGCCACGCTGCTTCTCAAATCCTGGTTCCGCCGCGTGTCTGCCGTGTGACCTTGGGCAAGCCACTTTGCGTCCCTGGGTCTCAGTTGCCTCATCTGTAAAATGGGGATTAAGACTGTAGGTCCCATGTGGGACCAGAACTGTGTCCAACCTGGTTAGCTTGTATCTACCCCAGCGCTTAGAACAGTGCCTGGCTTATAGCGAGCACTTAACAAATACCATTTTTTTTTTTTTTTTAAAAAAAAAGGCCTTAAAGGAGATAGTACTCTGCTGTTTGTAATTTGACCTGGTGGTTAAATGAAGAAATATTTCACTCGTGTGCAGTCACAGCTTTGAAAATTAGCAATTCAAATTAGACCACTCTGCTTGCTGTTCTTGTTCATTTCTGTTTGGGATTGGCTAGCGATCAGAGACTGACATTTTGCAATTGGCTTGAATACGAAATCAGCCAACAGAAGCAGACATCCTCATCTGTACTCTCTGACCATTCATTCAGTTCATTCAGCTGTATTTATTGCATGCTTACTGTGTGCAGAGCACTGTACTAAGTGCTTGGAAAGTACAGTGTGGTACTAAGTGCTTGGAAAGTACAATGTGGCAACAAATAGAGACAATCCATACCCAACAAGGGGCTCACAGTCTAGAAGGGGGCAGACAGACAACAAAACAAAACAAGTAGACAGGCATCAATAGTGTCCATATAAATAAAACAAATTATAGATCTATGCACATCATTAATAAAATGAATAGAATAATAAAATAAAAAATATGTACATATATACACAAGTGCTGTGGGGCAGGGAGGGGGTAAAGCAGAGGGAGGGAGTAGGGGCGATGGGGAGGAGGAGCAGAGGAAAAGGGGGGCTCAGTCTGGGAAGGCCTCCTGGAGGAGGTGAGCTAGAGCATGGACAGTTGTTCAGAGTAAGGAAGCAGAAGGCAGCGTTATACAGAAGGCAGCATATGTCTTGTTTTGTTGTCCGTCTCCCCCTTCTAGACTGTGAGCCCGCTGTTGGGTAGGGACCGTCTCTAGATGTTGCCAACTTGTACTTCCCAAGCGCTTAATACAGTGCTCTGCACACAGTAAGCGCTCAATAAATACGATTGAATGAATGAATGAATGACGGAAGCCCCGTCTTTCTCCCAGATCCCGCCATTTCAAAGATTTCCCCCCAACAGTCTGCTAGCCAGCAAATGACTCTGGCCTCTTGGCACTTTTCTTCCCCCAACAAGAGATCAATCATCAATCGTATTTATTGAGCGCTTTCTGTGTGCAGAGCACTGTACTAAGCGCTTATAATGAAGATGAAAAGATGAAAAGAATCCCCCCAAGATCTTCTTTTGAACTCGGAAGAACGCCCAACCTTCCCATTCTAGACCGAATGTACCACCCGGGGGATTTCGGCCACGAGTTCGATAAGCCCGAGCCAGAAGCTGAAGTTGATCAGCAGGGTTGGCGTGGTTTTCGAGGATTGGCAGAAATCCTCGACTTCCCAAAAGATAGATCAAAAAAGCATCCAACCCTTGCTTGTATAGTTGATTTTGAGATGAGGGAAGCGATAGAAAAATTTGGCCGATTAAACTGAGAACTGAGTACTGTTAGCAGCCCAGGTAATGATAATAGTGGTATTTGTTATGCACTTACTATGTGCCAAGCTCTGTTCTAAGTGCTAGGGTAGATTCAAGGTAATCAGGCTGTCCCACATGGGGCTCACAGTCATAATCCCCATTTTACAGATGAGGTCACTGAGGTGTAGAGAAGTGAAGTGACTTGCCTAAAGTCACACAGCTGATAAGTGGCAGAGCCAGGATTAGAACACACACCCTCTGACTCCCAAGCCCGGGCTCTTTCCACTAAGCCCTGCCACATCTCTCTAGAAACATGACAACTTTTAAATATGTGCCAAATTTGGCATAATTTCACATTTGGACTCAGCTATGGCAATTCATAAGCTCTTATAATCCAAGAGTGACGATTTTATTATGAGGGATATCTATAGAATAAATGACTGAATCATTGTGTTTCTCCACTTAATTACAAATTCTCTTCTTACTCTTCCTTCAGCTTAGAAGATGCTGGAATTGGCTTTATTCTGGTCATCGATCGAAGACAAGACAGATGGAGCTCAGTCAAAGCTTCGGTTCTACGAATAGCAGTGAGTTGTTACATTGTACTCTCCTAAGCGCTTATTTCAGTGCTTTGCACACAGTAAGTGCTAAATAAATGTGGTCGAATGAATGAAAGTTTCTTTGTACCTAGGAAGCCTCGAGAAACTCCCAGGGGCTTTTTTGATATTATTATTATTATTATCGTAATGATCATTATGGTATTTGTGAGGTGCTTATTAGGTGCCAAGAACTGTAATAATAATAATAATGATGATATTTGTTAAGTGCTTACTATGTGCCAAGCACTGTTCTAGGCGCTGGGGTAGATACAAGGTAATCAGGTTGCCCCACGTGGGGCTCAGTCTTAATCCCCATTTTGCAGATGAGGTAACTGAGGCACGGAGAAGGGACTTGCCCAGGGTCACACAGCAGAGCCAGGATTCGAACCCACGTCCTCTGACTTCTCAGCCCGTGCTCTTGTCACTAGGCCACGCTGCTTCTCGCTGCTAAAATGAGGTTACCCAGAAGGCAAGTACGGAACAAGGGTTAGAACTCAGGGTCCCCTCAAAGATGTAAAGAAGGAAAATTTGGGGGTACAGGGGAAATAAGCCAAAATCTATTTCCACAGCTGATCTAATGAATCAATCCATGGTACTTATTGAGCACGTCCTATGAGCAGAGCACTGTACTAAGCCAGTACAGAAGAACAGAGTTGGTCAGCACGGTCCCTGTCCACAGTGGACTGACAGTCTGGAGACTTTCTAAATGTAGAGCCAGACTTTCTTTCCCCAGTGCCTCACCCTCGATCGTCCTGACCTCTTTCCTTCAAAAGCCCATCCCTGCTTTCCGGAGCACTGCAGGGATTTCTGCACAGCCGGCTCTGATACGGAGCGGGACCCGATCATTCAAGCAGTAGATTCCAACACCGTGCTGCCGTCAGCCCGCTGAGTTTTTTCCGTGACTGTCGGATCGGATTTGAGCCCCGGAGGCTTTTCCGCAGGAACTAAGGATGTACATGGCAAATACATTTTATTCTTCCCCGGCCCTTTATGCCCCAGTGTACTTGGGGAAGTAGGGGAAAGAAAGGAATTTTTCTTTCCCCGCTGGCGCTGGGGAGAGTAGGTATTTCTCAAAGTGCGAATTCCCCTCGAAACTTGCATCTGGCTGGATCGTGTGTGAAAATACTGTAGGGATTGGGCTTGTTGGAGAATACAGCAGAAGCAAACAAGATGGTTAATTATGAGGCTACAGCTAGGATTTTCCTAGGCCCTCGTAAAGGGACTTTGTTCATCTGACGACTGACGAGGGGCCCAAAGAAAGCTTTTTTTTTTTTAGTAATTCTCGCAGGTGGTGAGATTATTTCAATCAGTCATCTTTATCGTGGAGCACTGCACCGTACTAAGTGCTTGGGAGAGTGCAGTAGAACGGAGTTGGTTCCCTTTCCACAACCCGCACATAGTAAGCACTTAACAAATACCACCATTATTATATTATCATTATTAATCACTGGTCTAGTGCCTGAACTATTAGGACCCTCTAGATTATAAACTCACTGTGATGAGGGAAAGTTCCCTTTCCACAACCAGCTCACAGTTCTTGACCCAGTTTTCTAAAAATCATTAGGCCTGAAAAACTCGCAGTAGCCTCACCTCCGTTTCTCAGGTCCAATCAATCAATCCGTCATATTTGTTGAGCGCTTACTGTGTGCAGAGCGCTGTTCTGTGTTCTAGGAGAAGCAGCGTGGCTCAGTAGAAAGAGCACGGGCTCGGGAGTCAGAGGTTCTAATCCCTGCTCCGCTACTTGTCAGCTGTGGGACTTTGAGCAAGTCACTTCATTTCTCTGTGACTCAGTTGCCTCATCTGTAAAATGGGGATTAAGACTATGACTAAGACTGTGGGGATTAAGTGCTTAGTACAGTGCTCTGCACACAGTAAGTGCTCAATAAATACGATTGAATGAATGAGCCCCACGGTTTCCAATGCACGCTCTCCGACATTGCTTTCAAATTCAACAGAGATGACTTTAAAATGAAGGTACTGGTAGGTTTTTTTTTTTTGAGGGGCGGAGAGGGGACTTCACCTTTGTCAGCAAAGTACATCCAGCAAGACTGAGTGGGGGAGATTACCATTTTATGTATTTTCTTGCTACTTCTTATTCTAGTGGGGAGGAAAAAAACCCAAGACTCGGTAAGATTAAGAAAATGTGTGGTTTCACACAGCACACAGTAAGTGCTCAATAAATACGATCAAATGAATGAGCCCCACATGAGACAACCTGATTACCTTGTATTTCCCCCAGTGCTTAGAACAGTGCTTAGCACATAGTAAGTGCTTAACAAATACCATCATTATTATTATTATTATATGTGCCTGGGTGAGGACATTACATTCAGAGGACACGTTCCCTTACTGTAACGAGTTTACAGTCAAGCAAGGACTACTTTCCTGGTGGTAGGTTATTTGCAATCAGTAGATTGATGGTATTTATTGAGCACTTCCTGGGTACAGAGTACTGTACTAAGCACTTGGGAGAGGACAGTCTAACAGAGTTGGGAGACGCGGTCTCTGCCCATAGAGTACACGTGTCCTGAGACGTTAAGGGCCTTGAGGCTGTGTCTTAGTAAGATACATTTATTGTGTTCTTTTCTAATTTGAGCTCTCTGCCAATATAATCCTCCCCCTGTAGTCTGTGAGCTAACTGTGGGCAGGTAATGTGTCTGTTTATTGTTATTTTGTACTCTCCCAAGTGCATAGTACAGTGCTTTGCAAACAGTGCTTAACAAAAACGATTATTTGTTAATTGTGTTCCTCCCAGGCATCTTTCCCGGGAAACCTGCAGTTAGTCCTCGTCCTGCGTCCTACAGGATTTTTCCAACGCGCGCTCTCCGACATTGCTTTCAAATTCAACAGAGATGACTTTAAAATGAAGGTACCGGTAGGTATTTTTTTTTTTTTTGGGTGGAGAGGGGACTTCACCTTTGTCAGCAAAGTACATACAGCAAGGTTGAGTGGGGGAGATTACCATTTCATGTATTTTCTTGCTACTTCTTATTCTAGTGGGGAGGGAAAAAAACCGAGACTCGGTAAGATTAAGAAAATACATGTGGTTTCATCGTCACCCCTGTTTTGTCAGTTAAGCATGTTTAATGGCCTGGAAATTAGTACCAATCACTGCTATTTATTGAGTGCTTATGTGTGCAGAGCACTGTACTAAGCGCTTGGGAGAGTACAATAGAACAGAGTTGGTAGACACGTTCCCTCATCACAATGAGTTTATAATATAGAGGGTCCGAGTTGTTCAGGCACTAGACCAGTGATTAATAATGATAATATAATAATGGTGGTATTTGTTAAGTGCTTACTATGTGCCAGGCACTTACTAAGCCCTGTATTAACATGACCTAGGGCAAGCAAGCAATCAGTCAGTGCTATTTACTGAATGCTTACTGTGGGCAGAGAATAATACTAAGGTAAGGGCTTGGAAAAGTATACTGCAAGAGAGTTGGTGGAATCATTCCCTGCCCAAAAGGAGCTTACAGTCTAGAGGGGGAGACAGTAAAATAATCGGAAGAAGAATTTCTGAACAAAGGCTTCCAAAAGATCCTAACACCAAGGGAGAGAAATGAAAATGTATGTGTGTGTGTGTGTGTGTGTGTGTGTGTATTTGTACAGATAGTACAATACTTAAAGACAGCATGGTAATAAGGAACAGATGTGAAAAATCCAACTTCCAGGGAATTGGAATTTTCTTTTTTAATCTAAGCAGTGTCATAGTCCTGAGAAGACCGGAAAAAAAGTACAGTAGTGCCAACACTGAGAATAAATCACTTCACCTGGTCCCTTCTTTTCCTCCCTCCCTTTCTTACTAGTGAAACATTTTCACCTTGAAGGTGGGAGGATGGAGGAAATATGTTGACTTTCCTAAGCATTAAAGTGTGTTAATTAGGTAAAGCGGAAACACTGATGGAATAGCATACATCAGCCTGAATTTATAGCGATACTAAGCCCTCATTTCCTCCTCTCCCACTCCCTTCTACGTCACCCTTGCACTAGGATTGGCTCTCCTCATTCACCCCTTCCTCAGCCCCATAACATTCGTGCATATATCCGTAGTTTAATTTATGTATATTATTAATGTCTGTCTCCCCCTCTAGACTGTAAGCTCGTCATTTTTGTATGGTATTTGTTAGGCACTTACTATGTGTCACTGTACTAAATGCCGGGCACTGTACTAAATGCTGGGGTAGATACAAGCAGATCAGGTTGGACACAGTCCATGTCCCACATTGGTCTCACATTCTTAGTCTCCATTTTATAAATGAGGTAACTGAGGCACAGAGAAGTCAAATGACTTGTCCAAGGGTCATACAGGAGAAAAGTGACGGGGCTGGATTAGAATCCAGGCCTTTGACTCCCAGCCCTGTGCTCTTTCCACTAGACCACACTGCTTCATGGGCAGAGAGCGTGTCTACCCACTCTGTTGTATTGTACTCCCCCAAACACTTAGTACGGTGCCCTGCACACAAATGTGCACTCAATAAATACCATTGATTGATCGATTCATACTAATTAGTACCTCGTAGATAATAATAATAATTGTGTTTGTTATGCACTTCTTATATGCCAGACACTGTACTGAACCCTGGGGTGGATTCAAGAAAATTGGGTTGGACACAGTCCCGGTCCCAAGTGGGGCTCACAGTCTCGATCCCCATTTTCCAGATGAGGTCACTGAGGCCCAGAGAAGTGAAGTGACTTGCCCAAGGTCACCCAGCAGAGACGTGGCGGAGCTGGGATTAGAACCCATGACCTTCTGACTCCCAGGCCCGGGCTCTAGCCACTAGGCCTTGCTGCCACTCATAAAATATGGCAGAATTTATTTTGAATGAGGCAGGGGAAACATAACCTTGCAGATCGGCCCTCCCCTGCAATGGTCTGCTGCTTGACAGTTTCCAACAATCACCCGGCCGGCCGCGCGGCTCTTCTCCTCTTCTCCAGGTCATTATGTTGAGCTCAGTACCGGAATTGCACAGTTACATCGACAAAACCCAGCTGACCGAAGACCTGGGTGGGACCTTGGATTACTGTCACAGCAGATGGCTCTCTCACCGCACAGTAAGTCACCTTAGGGCCGAAGCGACGGCTCTGGGGTTTCTTCGGTTGCCCTCGATTGGCTCCCTCGGCCCCAGAGGTGGCCGTTTGCCAGGCGAGTTCACATCACCCTTAGTTTACTTCATGACCGGGGAAAAGTCGGTCTCTGTGGATCCTCGCCAGGGTAGAGCAGCAGCATGAGTAATGAGTTTGGGAGTGGTTTTCTTCGGGCTGGGAAGCAAGAGACCGTTGTTATGTGGTGTGGTGTTACCCTGTCCCAACCAAGGAGAGGAAGCAAGCCCAATTGTCTGGCTGATCTGGGTCTAAGGAATCACAATGTCAAGGAACTGATGGTGAAGGTATTTGTCTGCCAGATATAATGTTGGAAGGATTGCCTCTGGAAAAAACGGCAGTGTGGGTCTTGGAAAGGCTGCGAGTTTGCTCACGGGCCACCCCGTGAGGGAACCGGCCCAGATTAACCACGTTTCAGATGTGGAACGGTTCGTAATGCTTTTGTTTTTCGCCAAGGCTATAGAGAATTTTGCCCTGATGGTTAAACAGACCGCTCAAATGCTTCAGTCCTTTGGAACGGAACTGGCTGAGACGGAATTACCCAATGATGGGCCATCCACCAGCTTGGTACTCACGGCACACACGGAGAAGAAGGACAAAATGAAGGTAGGCAGATGTACTGAGAGGAATGCGCTCGGGTTGGCAAATAATGACATCGGGGGTGTGGACTTCGGGCTCTGAGACGAACAATTCAGATGGGTTGTCATGTGGACTGAATCCAAATTCTAACTGAAGTATCCGGAGGCTGTGGTATCAAAGTAACCTCGAGGGCAGGTCTGCCGGTGTCTTTCGATCCAACAGTTGTATTTATTGAGCACTTCCTGTGTGCAGGACACTGTACTAAGCACTCGGGAGAGTACAATATGACAATAAACAGTCACATTCCCTGCCCACAACGAGTTTACAGTCTAGGGTCTTACAGTCTTCCTTTATTGTATTCTCCTGGACACCTAGTATAGTACTGTGTACATAGCGAGCTCTCAGTATGTAATAGGGATGCCATTTATTAGCACCTACTATATCTGATGGGGTGGATATGAGGTAATCAGATCAGATTCAGTCCCTGTAATCACAATCCCTGTGGTATTTGAGAAGCAAATCGAGAGCCAGGATAACCTGACGGACGGAGCCAGAAGGACCTGAGTTCTAATGCCTGGGTTTAAGGTCACACAGCAGACAAGTGGCAGAGCCGGGATTAGAACCCATGACCAATGGGAAGCAGCTTGGCCTAGTGAGAAGAGTGTAGGCCTGGGACTCAGAGGAGCTGGGTTCTAATCCTGGCTCTGCCATCTGTCTGCTGTCCCTGAGCAAGTTACTTCACTTCTCTGGGCCTCAGTTCCCTCATCTGTCAAACGGGGATCAACACTGTGAGCCCTATGTGGGACACAGTCCAACCTAATTACCTTCTATCTATACCGGCGCTTAGTAAAGTGCCTGGCACATAGTAAGCGCTTGACAAATACCATTTAAACCAGCAAATAAAAAAACTAAAGGTATAAACAGTCGATCATATTTTTTGAGCACTTACCCTGTGCAGAGCACTCTACCAAGTGCTTGGGAGAGTACAATCTAACAGTAAACAGATGGCAAGAAAACTTGAATCTGTGGTGTGTGATGAGACAATTCTCAAATGTTCCTCTTTGCTCTTTCTGCTCTTTCCGTTTTCTGCAGGAAGATATGATGATGGCTGTGAAAGAGGGCCAGACTATCCTCGAAAGTATCCGGGAGCCTCTGAGGAAAAAGCCGGAGTGTAATCTCAATCAGGGCCAGCTTGACAATCAGACCACCATGGAAAGGTGAGAAGACCCCAGAAATGTGATTTTCACCCTCCATTGTCCTTTCAAAACCTCCCAGGCCCAAATCAAGCTAGTCATAGACCGAATAATAAGAATGATAATTGTTGTATTTGTTGAACGCTTACTCTGTGCCAAGCAGTGTGTTAAGTGCTGAGATAGATGCAGTCTGACCTACTGGATAGAGCAAGGGCCTGGAGTCAGAAGGTCATGGGTTCTAATCCCGGATGATAATAATAATAATAATAATAATAATAATGGCATTTATTAAGCGCTTACTATGTGCAAAGCCCTGTTCTAAGCGCTGGGGAGGTTACAAAGTGATCAGGTTGCCCCACGGGGGGCTCACAGTCTTACTCCCCATTTTCCAGATGAGGGAACTGAGGCCCAGAGAAGTGAAGTGTCTTGCCCAAAGTCACACAGCTGACTAGTGGATCCTCCACTTGTCTGGAGGGTGACCTTGGGCAAGTCACTTTACTTCTTTGGGCCTCAGTTATCTCATCTGGGAAGTGGGGAGAGAGAGAGAGAGGCTGTGAGCCCCACGTAGGACAGGGACTCACATGTCCAACTCAATTTGCTTGTATTCACCCCCAGCAATTAGTACAGTGCGACATAGTAAATGCTTAACAAATACCATTATTATTGTAATATAAGAAAATGGCACATAGTAATCACTTAAATACCATTACTATTGTTATTATTATTATGCAAGCAAATGGGGCTTACACTCTAAATAGTAGGGGGAACAAATATTGAAGTCCCGTTTTGCAGATGAGGGAATTGAGGCGCAGAGAAGTTAAATGACTTGCTTGAGGTCACACAAGTGGTGGACCTGGGATTGGAACCCAGGCCCTCTGGCTCCTGGGCCTGGGATCTTTCCATGAGGCCACGCTACCGGCAAATGTCTCCTCAGAGCCCCGACAGGGTTCCCCCTCTGTCCTGCCAACCCACCGCTCCTTCTGGATGCTGCTGAGAAATCAGAACTGATTCAAAGCTGAGGGATTCGTGTAGCGAGGAGGGCTCACACCAAAGCTTGACTTGCCGTGGCGCTTTGCTTTCCAGGAATACCGAGTGCATTCCAGAATGGCCTAATAATAATAATAATGATGGTATTTATTAAGCGCTTACTATGTGCTAGGCACTGTTCTAAGCACTGGGGTGGATGCAAGCAAATGGGGTTGGACACAGAGCCTGTCCCATGTGGGGCTGACAGTCTCAATCCCCAATTTACAGATGGGGTAATGGAGGCCCAAAAAAGTGAAGTGACTTGCCCAAGGTCACACAGCAGGCTCGTGGGGAAGCTGGGATTAGAACCCAGGTCCTTCTGACACCCAGATCGGTGCTGTATCTGCTAGGCCACGCTGCTTCTCGTTGGCAGACACAGTGCCTGCCCACAAGAAGCTTACGGTCTAGAGGCCAGTAAGAACGGTTCATTCATTCATTCAGTTGTATTTACTGAGTGCTTACTATGTGCAGAGCACTGTACTAAGCACTTGGGAGAGTACAATGCAACAATAAATAGACACATTCCCCTGCCCCAGCGAGCTTACGGGCTAGAGAAAATGAATATAATTGCCTCTCCTTTGTGACGGCCTCATATTTGTGTGCCCTCAAGAATGCTTGTGCTTTCTCATAGGCTTTTGGCTCAGCTGGATGAAACCGAGGCGGCGTTTGATGAATTTTGGGCTAAACATCAGCGAAAACTAGAGCAGTGCCTACAACTCCGGAATTTTGAGCAGAATTTCAGAGAGGTGAGTGGCTCCAGTTGTTGGGAGAGGCTTTCAGAGGTGGAACTGAGATCTATAGGTATTGGAAAGGGATGATCTATGATTGGATGACCTAGATATTAAAGCTGGATTTGTTTTAATGGCATTTGTTAAGCACTTACTATGTGCCAGGCTCTGTACTAAGCACTGGCGTAGATTCAAGATGATCAGATTGGACATAGTCCAGGTCCCACTTGGAGTTCACAGTCAATCAATCAATCAATCGTATTTATTGAGCGCTTACTGTGTGCAGAGCACTGTACTAAGCGCTTGGGAAGTACAAGTTGGCAACATATAGAGACAGTCCCTACCCAACAGTGGGCTCACAGTCTAAAAGGGGGAGTCTTCATTTCCATTTTACCCATGAGGTAACTGAGGCCCAGAGAAGTGAAGTTAGTTGCCCAAGATCACACAGCAGACAAGCGGCGGAGCCAGGACTAGAACCCAGGTCCTTCTCGCTCCCAGGCCCGAGCTCTGTCTACTAAGCCACGCCGCTTCTCTTACCTCAAGTGTCGAATGGCACACGTATGAAACGCATGGTCTTTTTATTGATAAAAGAAAGGGGGAACAAGAAAATGAATGAACTAAAAGCCCAAATTGGGACTAAGGAAGGATAAGGGGTGTGAAATAGTAGCAGTAAATCCTGCCACAAAAAGGTGGTGATGATACAATTCCTGTCCAGTCCATTTCTTCCCTGCCCCTCCTAGGATCCCATGGGACAGGTGGTGTGACATCACACTGCGTGCTCTGTGGCTCACACTGTGAGAAGTCAGCTGCAGTGTGGCCTAGCAGGTAGATTAACAAATACCATAAAAAGAAAGACGAACAGGTTTCAAATCCCCCTATTTACAGTTGAGGAAACTGAGGCCCAGAGAATTTGCCCAAGGTTTGCCTAAGATCTCACAGCAGGCAAATGGCAGAGGCAGAATTAGAACCCAGGTTCTCCGACTCCCGGGCTGGGGCTCTTTCCACTAGCCCGTGCTGCTTCTCCTGCTTAATTGCATTCTTTACTGATGTATGCATTTTTCTGTCTCTCCTTCCTCCTTTTAGGTAAAAGCCGCTCTAGACGTCGTTTCGGAGCGAATATCCGCCTTCACGGATGTGGGAAATAGCTACGCTCACGTTGAACATATTCTGAAGGATCTTCTTAGCTTTGAGGAAAAAGCCAATGTAAGGACAGAATTCCAGTATTGCTCTCTGAAGGATTCAACGGTTTTGCTTAATGGTTTCACATGAAAGAGAAACTGTATTGATGGGTCACATTTTTATTGCCTGGGACTTTTTGTCAAACGGTTACTCTAGTTCGGGGGAAAATTCCAAATTTGCGTTTGGAAAATGGGCTGTGATTTAGTCTGGAAAAAAAAAAACAAAGAAAACACCAGCATTTAAAGCTGCTGCTTTCCTTTCTGGATGGCTGAGAAAAGAGAGAGGTCGGATAGTTTGTTGGGAATTTCTCTCCCCAGTTCTCTAATCCCACCCAATCAATCAATCCCTAGTACTGAGCAAGTACTATTGAAGGAATTGTATTTACTGAATACAGTAGAAGACCCTTTCTTCTCTGCTAAATCTCAGAATACTACACCATTGGCACTGCCTTCAGGGGTGTGAGATGCTAAGAAAATTCATTGCAAGTTTTTATGGGATAATACATATGTCGCGTACTTCTATCCATCAGTGTAATTTATTGAGCTCTTGCTGTGTGCAGAGCTCTGTACTAAAGTGCTTGGAAAAGTTACATGCAACAGATTTGGTAGAGATGTTCGCCTACACATAGTATAGAGCCCTAATAATAATAATGATGATGGCATTTATTAAGCACTTACTATGTGCAAAGCACTGTTCTAAGCACTGGGAAGGTGACAAGGTGATCAGGTTGTCCCACGGGGGGCTCACAGTCTTCATCCCCATTTTACAGATGAGGTAACTGAGGCCCAGAGAAGTTGTGACTTGCCCAAAGTCACACAGCTGACAATTGGCAGAGCCGGGATTTGAACCCATGACCTCTGACTAAAAAACCAATGCTCTTTCTACTGAGCCATGCTGCTTCTCTAAGACTTCCTCATGGATCAAACATATCGACTGATGAAGAAAATCACTCCTGCAAATACCTCTGCAGTTAAAATCCATTTATGAATCATCATCTGTGAAGTATTTATTGAGCACTTGCCATGTGCAGAGCATTGTACTGAGGGCTCAGGAGAGTCCAAAATAATTCATCATAATCTTGACATTCCCAATTAGAGTAGTAATAATGATATTTGTTAAGCGCTTACCATGTGCCAGGCACTGTAATAAGCGCTGGGCAGAACAGTGTAACAAGTTCCATAGTTATTATCAAGTAGCATAGTTATTACTAATTATTATTATTACAAGCAAATCGGATTGGACACAGTCCCTGTAACCCATGGGACTCACAGTCTTCATTCCCATTGTACAGATGAGGTAACTGAGGGCCAGAGAAGTGAAGTGACTGCTGCCACAGCAGAAAAGGGACATAGCCAGGATTAGAACCCGGCTCCTTCTGATTCCTAGGCCTGTGCTCTATCCACTAGGCCACCCTGCTTCTTCTTGGTAGCAGCAAATTAAGCCCAGAACAGAACTCTGTTCTGTTGCCGTCCCCCAAACGCTTAGAACAGTGCTGCACACACAGTAAGAGAAGCAGCGTGGCTCAGTGGAAAAGAGCACGGGCTTTGGAGTCAGAGGTCATGGGTTCAAATCCCGGCTCTGCCAACTGTCAGCTGTGTGACTTTGGGCAAGTCGCTTAACTGCTCTGTGCCTCAGTTACGTCATCTGTAAAATGAGTATTAAGACTGTGAGCCCCCCGTGGGACAACCTGATCACCTTGTAACCTTCCCAGCGCTTAGAACAGTGCTTTGCATGTAGTAAGCGCTTAGTAAATGCCATCATCATCATCACAGTAAGTGCTCAATACATTCCAAGGATTGATTGATTGATTGATAGATCCGCTGATTTTCTGGACCTGTCTTTCCGATTTAGGAATGTATAGAGAAGGCCAGAGCCTTGTGCTCTGAAGCGGCCCAGCTAATCGAGGACAAGCATTATGCCGTGGATTCCATCCTCCCAAAATGTGATGTGCTCCAGCATCTCTGCGATGACTTCACTAACAAGACGGAGAAACAGAAGGCTCTCCTCAGCAAGTCTCTGGAGCTGCATGGCCTCCTGGAGAAAGTAAGTTGGATTTGGAAAATGCAAATTTTCTCTTTCTCTACCCATTTCCTCAGAGCCAACACAAGCGGGGATGTCAGTTGTATTTATTGCGCACTTACCAAGAGCACTCAACTAAGCGCCTGGAAGAGTACAATACAAAAATAGACACATCCCCTGCCCACAGCAAGCTTACAGTCTAGAGGGCAGAGAGACAGCGGTCCTGATGTTTTTCCTAAGCAGAACTGCCGGCTGGACTTTTTTTTAAGTATTTGTTAAGCGCCTAATATGTGCCAGGCACTGTACTAAGCGCTGGGGTAGATACAAGCTGATCAGGTTGGACACAGTCCATGTCCCACATAGGGCTCACAGTATTAATCCCCATTTCAGCGCTTAGAACAGTGCTTTGCACATAGTAAGCGCTTAATAAATGCCATTATTATTATTATTATTATTATTATTTTACAGATGAAATAACAGAGGCCCAGGGAAGTGAAGTGACTTGGCCGGATTAGAACCCAGGTCCAGGCCTGTTCTCTTTCCACTAGGCTTAACCACTTCTTGGACAAAGGTGTCACACAGCGTCTCTTCAGTCAGTGTTGCTTTTATTCCTCCATTGCCAAGTGGAGAAAAAGTATTTTTCTTTTTCCTAGAATCTAATTTCAGCAGCTGTTGCCTTTTGTTAAGAATCCCAGGTTACGACACTTGCCAAAGTGTTGCTCTTCTCTCTAAAAGCTCATTGTGGGCAGGAAATGTGGCTGCTCACTGTTGTATTGTACTCTCCCAAACGCTTACTACAGGAAGCGCTCAATAAATACCATTGATTGATGGATTGATTTCATAAACACTACTTGGTCAGGGGCCATATCCTTCTGGTATTAATAATTGTGGTACTTGTTAAGTGATTATTATGTGACAAACCCTATAGTAAGCGCTAGGGTATACACAAAATAGCCAGGTCAGACACAGTCCCTGACCTACAACGTAAGCAGGAGAGGGAATGGGAATTTAATTCCCGTTTTGCAGATGAGGAAATGGAGGCCCAGAGAAGTGAAGTGACTTGTCCCCGGTCACGCATACAGTATTATTTATGGAGCACCTACTATGTGCCGAGCACTGTACTAAGTGCTTGGGAGAGTACAGTACAGAGTAGGTAGATGCATTCCTTGCCCACGATGCGCATACAGTCTAGAGAGGGAAACAGACATTAATATAAATAAATTATGGATGTGGACATAAATGTCATGGGGCTGAGGGAGGGGGACAGTGCAGAAGGGAGTGGGAGAAGAGGAAAGGGGGGCTTAGTCAGGGAAGGCCTCTCGGAGGAGATGGGCCTTCAGTAAGGCTTCGCAGGTTGGGAGAGTGACAGTCTTAAGATACGAAGAGGGTGGGCGGTCCGGGCCAGAGTCAGGATGAGAACCCACGTCCTCTGACTCTCCAAGCCGTGCTCTTTCCACAAGGCCACGCTGCTTTTCGGCGGGAAAGGGGTAGTCTCAGACAAAACAAACTTGCCAGTGGCTCCCTGCTCTCTTTTTCTGACAACTTTTTGGGACACAGTGGGCGGAACTTAAGGGTACAGTAGGATGGGACCTATTTCCATCAATAAAACAATCGGCCAGGTATAGGTGAAAGTAGAAAATAGTTGTCCTTTGGAAGATGAGGCAGCCCACAGTGAGAGACTGTAACCTCGTTGTGGGCAGGAAATGTGTCCATTACTGTATTGTCCTTTCCCAAGCACTTAGTATAGTGCCCTGCACACAGTTAGCGCTCAACAAATACGATTAAATGAATGAATGAAGTGCATCTCTGGGCACACGGCAAGAGAAAACGGAGAGAAAAACCACCCACTGCGTCTCCTTGAGTCTGTAGACTGTAAGCTCATTGTGAGCAGGGAATGTACCTGTCTGTTGTACTAGAGAAGCAGCGTGGCTCAGTGGAAAGAGCCCGGGCTTTGGAGTCAGAGGTCAAGGGTTCAAATCCTGGCTCCGCCACTTGTCAGCTGTGTGACTTTGGGCAAGTCACTTAACTTCTCTGTGCCTCAGTGACCTCATCTATAAAATGGGGATGAAGACTGTGAGCCCCCCATGGGACAACCTGATCACCTTGTAACCTCCCCAGCGCTTAGAACAGTGCTTTGCACATAGTAAGTGCTTAATAAATGCCATCATTATTATTATTATTATTACTATATGGACTCTCCCAAGCATAGCCTAGTGGCAGGAGCACGGGTTTGGGAGTTGGAGGATGTGGGTTCTAATCCCAGGCTCTACCACTTGTCTGCTCTGTGACCTTGGGCAAGTCACCTAAATTCTCTGGGCCTCAGTTACCTCATCTGTGAAATGGGGATTAAGAGTATGAGCCCCATGCGGGGCAGGGACTGTGTCCATCTTGATTACCTTGTATCTATCCCAGAGCTTAGCACAGTGCTTGGCCCATAGTAAGTGCTTAACAAATACCAGAACTACTACTTATTATTATTTGTGGTAGTAAGCACTCAATAAATATGATTGAATGAATGTATTTCTTTCCTCTTGTGTTTTTTTTTGTTTTGTTTTTGTACTTTCAGTCGATGAAATGGTGCGATGAGGGAATTTACCTGCTGGCCTCCCAGCCCGTGGACAGATGCCAGTCGCAGGATGGAGCAGAATCCGCCCTACAGGAGATCGAGAAATATTTGGACACGGGTGCGGAGAACAAAATCCAAGAGCTGAATGAAGTTTATGAGGAATACGAATCGATTCTCATCCCGGACCTAATGGTAGGTGGGCGCGTGGGAGTGCCCATTTTCCTGCTGTCGTTGGCTAAGTGAGTCTGGGAAGGGCTGGTTTCAACGTGGCCCTAGTGGGTTCTAATCCCGGCCCTGCCACTTGACTGTTTTGTGAGCTTGGGCAAGTCACTGGGCCTCAGTGATCTCATTTGGAAAATGGGGATTGAGACTGTGAGCCCCGTGTGGGACAGGGACTGTGTCCAACCTGATTACCTTGTATCTGCCCCAGCACTTAGAACAGTGCTTTGGCACATAGTAAGAGCTTAACAAATGCCATCATTATTACTAGCAGGGCCTGCAGGGTTAATAGAGGCCCATATTCTGGGAATGGTTGGGCCTCAGGGGCACCCCAGGAAATCAGATCAGTTTTTCATTTTAGGGTTTTGGGTTTTTTTTTAATGGTATTTGTTCAGTGCCAACAAACTATTCAGGTTGGACTCAATCCCTGTCCTACATGGGGCTCACACTCTTAATCCCCATTTTCCAAGTGAGGTAACTGAGACCCAGAGAAGTGAAGTGACTTACCCAAGATCACACAGCAGACATGTGGTGGAGCCAGTTTTAGAACCCAGGCCCATTCTCTATCCACTCGGCCACACTGCTTCTCATCCTGTTAATCATAATAACTGATGATGTTTTTAAGCGCTAACTAAGTACTGAACTAAGCACTGGGGAATATACAGGATGCATTTCAATTAATCAACAGTATTAGCGCTTTCTATGTGTGGAGCACTGTACTAAGCATTTGGAAGAGTACAATACAACAAAATTAGGAGACATGGCGCCCTGCCCGTGACAAGCTTATAGTCGTAACATTCATTGTGTTGAGTGGCATTAAGCACTGACTTGGTGCAAAGCATTCTTAAAGCACTTCGGAGATGAGAGTTCTCTCGAATTCCGGGGTTTCTCGCCACCAAGAAAGACCCGAGGCTGATCATTTTGACTCAGTTCCAGCCCTTGAGGTCTGAAATAAAGTGGGAAGGAAAGGGAAGGATGACGAAAAAGCACATAAGGGAAGAGTGAATCTAAGAAATTAAGCCAATACCAGACATTGAATGATGACAACACAAGGAAAGAATTAATCTGAGAAATAAAGCAGATACCATACATCGAACAAGGACAACAAAAAGATTCTGCCCCCCCCTCCATGGGGACTCCTATCCTTATCAGCGCTTAGAACAGTGCTTTGCACTTAGTAAGCGCTTAATAAATGCCATCATTATTATCTACTGTTTGTCTTCTAATGTCGCAATAATAACATTAATGGTATTTAAGTGCTTATTATGTGTCCGGCACTGTTCTAAGCGCTGGGGTAGATACAGCTAATCAGCTTGGACACGGTCCCTGTCCCCCATGGAACTCTCAGTCTTAATCTCCATTTTCCAGGTGAGGTAACTGAGGCCCAAAGAAGTGAAGTGACTTGCCCAAGGTCACCCAGCCAGTGAGCGGCAGGGTTGGGATTAGAACCCAGGTCCTTCTGACTCCCAGGCTCGGGCTCTGTCCAGTAGACCACGCTGCTTCGATATATGCCCCGATTAAAGCGGGATGGATTCAAGGGGGACTGGTGTACTGATTTAGCAAACGGTATCGTTGCAGGAGCATGTGCAGAAGGTGTTCCAGAAGCAAGAGAGTATGGAGGAAATGTTCCGGAAGAGGCAAGCGAGCCTGAAGAAGCTCGCAGCCAAGCAGACCCGACCTGTTCAGCCAGTGGCCCCGAGGCCTGAGGCCTTTGCCAAATCCCCCTGCACCTCCCCAGGTCAGTTCCCTTAGATAGATTTTTTTCTTTTGGTGTTTAAGTGCTTACTATGTGCCAGGTACTGTACTAAAGGCTGGGATAAATATAAGCTAATAATAATAGTAATTCGGGTATCAGTTAAGCGCTTACTATGTGCCCAACACTTTACTAAATGCTAGGGTGGATACGAGCAAATGGAGCTGGACACAGTCCCTGTCCCACGTGAGGTCACAGTCTCAATCCCCATTTTATAGATGAGGTAAATGAAGCCCAGAGAAGTGAAGTGACTTGCCCAAGGTCACATGGCAGACAAGCGGTGGAGCTGGGATTAGAACCCATGACCACCTACCTCCCAGGCCTGGGGCTCTATCCACTCCTCCATACTGCTTCCCATTCTGGTTTCTTATTAGGAAGACATCCTTTTTTCAATCAATGATACAATCAATCAATCAGTGATATTTATTGAGCCCTTACCATGTGCAGAGCACTGGAAAAGTACAGTTCAGTAGAATTATAGAGTTGGTAGACACAGTCCCTCCCTACAAGCAGCTTCCAGTCAATCAATCTGTGGTATTTATTGAGTGCTTACTGTTTGCAGAGAACTGTATTCAGCGTGGAGAAAATGCAGTAGAATAGAATTGGTAGACGTGATTCCCTGTCCACAAGGACCTTACAGTCTAATGATCAGTCAGTCAATCAGGTAGTAGTTATTGAGCACCTGTTGTGGGCAGAGTACTGTATTAAGCACTTCAGGAAGAGCTGGAAGAACAATCCCTGCCTACAGGGAGCTTCCAGTCTATACATGGGAAGATAGACATTAAAATAGATTAGGGATAGGGGAAATAATAGAGTGTAGGAATATTTGCATAAGTACCATGGGACTGCGGGGAGTGCCAAATACTTAATCTAGAGGCATCTGAAAGGGGTGAGGCGAGGGAGGGGGCGGAATGGCGACAGACCCCTGAGTTCTAATTCTGCGGACAGTGAAACAGAACGTTACCCACAGCCCTTTGCTCACTTGTCTCAACCAGGTCTCCGAAGAGGTTCTGAACAGTCCTCCAGTCCTGACGGCAGTGTGCTCCGGAGGGTGAATTACCGGAGGATCAAGGTAAAAGAGGCCTCCTCCCCGCCCTCCCGCTTCACCTGCCTTGGGACACGTGAGGTGGTGGCTCAAATTTTGTGGGTTGGCTTTGTGGCAGTGGCCTCCTCCGCTGGCCCCTTGGGCAACTTGATGGGCAGCGTGATGGACTGCTATTTGCTCACCCTGAAACCCAGGTAGTCTGGTTAGACTTTCTGATCGAAGACATCCTTTCGTGCATAATAATTGTGGCATTTGTTAAGTGCATACTGCGTGCCAGACACTGTTCTAAATGCTGGGTTAGAAACAAGCAAATGGGGTTGGACACAGTTCCTGTCCCGCACTGTCTTCATCCCTATTTTACAGCTGAGGTAACTGAGACACAGAGAAGTGAAGTGGAGGCCTTCCCAGACTGAGCCCCTTCCTTCCTCTCCCCTTCATCCCCCTCTCCATCCCCCCCATCTTACCTCCTTCCCTTCCCCACAGCACCTGTATATATGTATATATGTTTGTACATATTTATTACTCTATTTTACTTGTACATATCTATTTTATTTTGTTAGTATGTTTGGTTTTGTTCTCTGTCTCCCCCTTTTAGACTGTGAGCCCACTGTTGGGTAGGGACTGTCTCTATATGTTGCCAACTTGGACTTCCCAAGCGCTTAGTACAGTGCTCTGCACACAGTAAGCGCTCAATAAATACAATTGATTGATTGATTGATTGAAGTGACTTGCCAGAGGTCACATGGCAGGCAAGCGGCAGAGCCGGGATTAGAACCCAGGTCCTTCTGACTCCAAAGCCTGTGCTGTAGCCACTAGGCCACGCTTTTTTCTACATCTTGACCTCTGTTTGCTTTTCTTCCTCAGGGGCCTCTTGAATCAGTGTTAAGCTTCCAGGGGTTGAGTAGCGGGAAATGAGGGCGCCTGTCATTATTAACATCTTGGTTGTTGTCGGGAGAATAAACTGATCTGAAATCCAGCTGGATCTCACTTTCAAGGGCACCTTTGATCCAACTGCCTTCAGAAGATGAATGAAATCCAGAATCTCCACCTTTCCCTCTTGCCATTAAAGCCCTGACTGACAGTCTTTATTTGCCAACTGACTTTTTTCTCCATCTTGTTTCAGAGTGAAATGAGCGTCGTTCAGCAGGGCCGAGGTAGCTCAGCAATGGACGACGACGAAAACCTAACAATATTGAGGAGGTGGGTTAGCTTGTTGGGGTTTTTTTTTTTTCCGAACCTGGGTTTTTGTTTCTCCAAACCTTGGTTTTTGGGTTTATTTATCGAGCGCTTA
This sequence comes from Tachyglossus aculeatus, assembly GCF_015852505.1. NCBI lineage: Eukaryota > Metazoa > Chordata > Mammalia > Monotremata > Tachyglossidae > Tachyglossus > Tachyglossus aculeatus. Next base: position 14,018,838 of record NC_052085.1, on the reverse strand, counting down.
TTGTATGCAGAGCACTATATGAAGGCAGTTGGGAGAGTACAATATAATAGAGTTGGTAGGCATGTTCCCTGCCCACAATGAGCTTACAGCGTAGAGAGGGAGACAGACATTATTATAAATAAATTGTGTACATCTTCATTCATTTGATCGTATTTGAGCGCTGTGTGCAGAACACTGGACTAAGTGCCTGGGAGAGTACAATACAGTGATAGACACATTCCCAACCCACAACAAGCTTACAGTCTAGACAGACATTAATATAAATAAATCAATCACAGTGGGATAAGTAGGAAGTGGCTACATGGGAAATAACAAGCGTGAAAAAAGTTAAATGAATAAATGGAGTTCACAATTCAATATAATCCCATTAAGAGTGCAGGTGTGGTGTTTCTGAAAAACCTCAACTTCATGGAAACTTACACTGTCCTACTCCATCCTATGTACAGACTTATATATGTCCAATAAGCCTTTTCTTCTAACCCCACTTAAGGTTTTTTCCAGACGGAAGCATGTCAGGATAAAGTTTCCTTCCTTCCTTCATTCATTTAGTCATATTTAGTGAGTGCTTACAGTGTGCGGAGCACTGTACTAAGCGCTTGGAATGTACAATTTGGCAACAGATAGAGACAATCCCTACCCAACAACGGGCTCACAGTCTAGAAGGGGGGAGACAGACAACAAAACAAAACAAGTAGACCGGCATCAGTAGGGTCAATATAAATAAATATAATTATTTCCTAATTCCATGATAGCGCTCTAGCCAAAGCCTGCATTATTTCAGAACCGACTGTGTAAAAACACTGTAGATGCTTTAAATTGTTCACTCTAGTTTTTCTCCCTTCAACCAGTGATCTTCGTAACAAAATTTTGGTGGGAAAAAGGTCCTACAGATAAAGATTTTGGTAGACTTTAGCTCCACCTTTCACTGGGTTAAACCTGAAGGGAAGTTCTGTTGGCTCTGCCACTTGTCTATTTTGCGACCTTGGGTGAGTCACCTAATTTCTCTGTGCCTTACTTTGTAAAATAAGGATTAAAACTGTGAGACCCATGTGGGAAGTGGACTGTGTCCAACCTTATGAACTTGTATCTACCCCAGCACTTAGTAAAGTACCCCACCTATGGTAGGCATTTAACAAATACCGTAAATAAGAAAGAGTGTAATTTGATTATACTATAATTTATATATCAGAGAGTTGGCCCTGACCTTAACCAGAGAATGAGACCCTTAGGTGAAACGAAAAAGGTCCAGTAGCAACCATTAAAAATGCTACCTTCGATTTTTAGAGCACTTTAATTCAAAGTGTTTTTATCTCTGTTGTCTCATTTGGCTTCATACCATCTCGGGGAGGAAGGGAGGAATTGTTTTCCCTGTTTTACAAGTGAGAAAAGTGAGGCCCAGAAAAGATGAAAGACTTGCTCAAAGTCAGGGGCAAACCTATGGCTAGTGCCCAATTTTTCTGTCTCCCAACCTAAGTTTTCCACTAACCCACTGCTGACAGCCCTCATTACCGCTCTACACTGGTCAGGAGTCCCTCCTGGACTCTGTTTTCAAATAGTTCTTCAGTGTAAGTAGTCAATCGGTTGGTCAATCGTATTTTCTGAGTGCTTACTGTGTGCAGAGCCCTGCACTAAGTGTTTGGGAGAGTACAATATTACAATAAACAGGCACATTCCCTGCCTACAAAAGCCTAGGGGGAGACAGACTTAATATAAATAAATGACAGATATGGACCCAAGTGTGTGTGGCTAGGAGGGGGGAATGAATGAATTGAGCAAGTCAGAGTGACGCAGAAGGGAGTGGTGATGATCTTGTATCTACCCCAGTGTACAGTACAGTGCTTGGCACAAAGTAAGCTCTTAACAAATACCACGATTATTATCATTATTCTTCCCCAAAAGAGAACTCCCATGAGTGCTTTTATTTGCTAAGTGGTTTAAGTCCCGTCTGGACTACTGCACTCCCGTCTGGACTACTGCACTAGCCTTCTCTCTGATCTCCCATCCTCGTGTCTCTGTCCACTTCAATCCATACTTCATGCTGCTGCCCGGATTATCTTTGTCCAGAAACGCTCTGGACATATCACTCCCCTCCTCAAAAACCTCCAATGGCTACCGATCAATCTGCGCATCAGGCAGAAACTCCTCACCCTGGGCTTCAAGGCTCTCCATCACCTCGCCCCCTCCTACCTCACCTCCCTTCTCTCCTTCTACTGCCCAGCCCGCACCCTCCGCTCCTCCACCACTAATCTCCTCACTGTACCTCGCTCTCGCCTGTCCCGCCATCGACCCCCGGCCCACGTCATCCCCCGGGCCTGGAATGCCCTCCCTCTGCCCATCCGCCAAGCTAGCTCTCTTCCTCCCTTCAAGGCCCTGCTGAGAGCTCACCTCCTCCAGGAGGCCTTCCCAGATTGAGCCCCTTCTTTCCTCTCCCCCTCGTCCCCCTCTCCATCCCCCCGCCTTACCGCCTTCCCCTCCCCACAGCACCTGTATATATGTATATATGGTTGTACATATTTATTACTCTGTTTATTTATTTATTTATTTATTTTACTTGTACATTTCTATCCTACTTATTTTATTTTGTTGGTATGTTTGGTTCTGTTCTCTGTCTCCCCCTTTTAGACTGTGAGCCCACTATCGGGTAGGGACTGTCTCTATGTGATGCCAATTTGTACTTCCCAAGCGCTTAGTACAGTGCTCTGCACATAGTAAGCGCTCAATAAATACGATTGATTGATTGATTGATTGATTGATTAAGGCAGTGTTGAGTGCTATCTTTCTGGGCTTCCAGGCTCACTGAAGACTCACAACTTTTCCTGTAATTTTCTTTACAGGCATGTAATGAACGAGCTCCTTGAAACAGAACGGGCATATGTGGATGAACTTCTTTGTGTTCTTGAGGTAAACGTGGATATCATCATCATCAGTGATATTTATTGAGCTCTTACTATGAGCGGAGCACTTTACTAAACGCTTGGGAGAGTGCAGCACAACAGTGTTGGCAAGCATGTTCCCTGCCCAAAATGAGCTTTGGGTGGGCGAAGGTGCTGTCTGTCTGACTCGTATGAAAATGAGCTGCAGCTGGGAAATACATCGGTCTATTAATCAGGCCTGTCTTTGAAAATTCATGAAATTACAGAAATGGTTCTGTAATTTCATGAATTTTCAAAGACACCAGAGAATCACTTTCCATGTATATTCTGAGAACCTCACTTTTTAACATCATGGAAAGCAGGCCTTTGTCATATGTTTAGTCCATTAAATCTGTTGAGCTAAATGAACTGACCCATAATTCCGTGGAAGGAACCGGACACCTGAAGTTTTTCCATACGTGAATTCATCGTATTTTCTCGGTTTAGACTGCATGACTCTCTGAAAAGAAATGGGGGCTAGCAGAGAAAGGGACTGAACAGTTTACAAGGGCAACAGTACATATTTGAAAAAGAGAAAGTCGTGATTTTTCAGGCATTCTGTGAAAGCAACAGAGTAAAGGGGTGGGGCTGATCAACTTCTGGACCTTTTCTGTTTCAGGGATATGCCGCTGAGATGGAGAATCCTTTAATGACTCACCTCATCCCCCCAGCACTCCAAAATAAGAAGGATATATTATTTGGGAATATGGAAGAGATCTATCACTTTCATAACAGGTTAGTGTTCCCTCTTAGAGTCTTGGACTCAGATAACGCTTGTTATCCACCGGGTTTTGGTTTTTTTCCTTCTTTTATGGTATTTGCTAAGCGCTTAGTAAGTGCCAGGCACTGTACTAAGCTCTGGGGTAGATACAAGATAATCAGGTTAGACACTGCCCACGTCCCACTTAGGGCTCACAGTCTTAATCCCCATTTTACAGATGAGGAAACTGAGGCCCAGAGTCTGGTCTGATCAGATGTGAAAGGGAAGGGGGTTCCAAGCGCAGAGGAGGATGTGGGCGAGGGGTTGGTGGTGGGAGAGATGAGATTTGGAGGTACAGCAAGTCAGTTGGTGTTAGAGGAGCAGAGCGTGAAGGTTGGATTTTAGTAGATTGGCAAGCTAAGGTAGGAGGGAGAGAGCTGACTGGGTGTTTTAAAGCTGACAGTAAGAAGGTTGTGTCTGAGGGGCAACAATTGGAGGTTTGTGAGGAGTGGAGAGATATGGACTGAACAGTTTTTAAGAAAAATAGGCAGCAGAGCAAAATAGGGAGGGAAAAGACAGGAGGAAAGGAGGTCAGGAAAGGGGCTTTAATGCAGTAATAATCATAACTGTGGTATTTGTAAAGTCCTTACCATGCAGCGGGCACCGTATGGACATGTGGGGCCCACAATCTCAATCCCCATTTTACAGCTGAGGGAATGGAGGCCCAGAGAAGTGAAGTGACTTGCCCAGGGTCACACAGCAGAGGTGGTGGAGCCGGGATTAGAACCCAGGTCCTTCTGCTTCCCAGGCCCGGGCTGTATCCACGCTGCTTCCCCTTCACCAGTGAGGGCTGCCAGCATCCATTTCCAAACACAGATTAGAAGCCCAGCTGTTTTTCCCAGGCTTTTTTCCTCCCGGAGGGTGAGCTAATCCAAGAAACTCCTCACCCTTTTCCCTCCCCATCCTTCGAGGCTGGGCGGAGGGGAATTCTCCCTATTCCGGGCCCAAGGAGATTGGATACGGTTGTCTCTGCTGGCCCTCCCGTTGAAGGCGATTTTTCAGTTCGTAAAGAGGTTACGGTCTGTTTCCCAAGGCGGGCTGGGGTGAGGCGGAGGGGGAGGGGAGTTGAAAGGGGAGGCAGGAGATACAGGCCCTGTGGAATTTTTTGCTGCAGTCACCAGTTGATCTGGAACCTGTGAGGAAAGGCCTAATCCTGGCCAAGCGATGCCTCAGGATGGGCGGTGGTGTGGTCTCTGGGGCGTGGGGGCGGGAGGGGTGGGACCTCGCCTTGGTCCACGGGGGGCCCGTAAGACTGTGGGAACTAGCGTCTCGTGCCCGTGGAGACAGATGCCGGTGACCCCCGAGTTTTCTGTTCTATTAATAATAATAATAATAATGGCATTTATTAAGCGCTTACTATGTGCAAAGCACTGTTCTAAGCGCTGGGGAGGTTACAAGGTGATCAGGTTGTCCCACGGGGGGCTCACAGTCTTCATCCCCATTTTCCAGATGAGGGAACTGAGGCCCAGAGAAGTGAAGTGACTTGCCCAAAGTCACCCAGCTGACACTTGGCAGAGCCGGGATTTGAACCCATGACCTCTGACTCCAAAGTCCGTGCTCTTTCCACAGAGCCACGCTGCTTCTTCTTCTTCTATTAATTTGCTCTCCTCTCCTCTGTCATGTGGGCCGCCCACCCCACCCACTGACAAATAAAGCCAGGGAGCTGGACTCATTTGACCCCAGCTCTTCATCCCTGTCTCTCCCTGGAAGCCGTCGTAAACCTCCAGGGAAAACCCCCGGTGGATTTTTTTTTTTCAGAAGAAACTTGGCATAGGGCCAACTAGAGCCCGGGCCTGGGAGTCAGAAGGTCATGGGTTCTAATCCTACCTCTGCCACTTGTCTGCTGGGTGACCTTGGGCAAGCCACTTCACTTCTCTGGGCCTCAGTTCCCTCATCTGGAAAATGGGGGTTGAGACTGTGAGCCCCACGTGGGACAGGGGCTGCGTCCAACCCGATTTGCTTGTATCCACCCCAGCGCTGAGTACAGTACAGGGTACAGAGTAAATAATCAATCAATCGTATTAATTGAACGCTTACTGTGTGCAGAGCACTGTACTAAGCGCTTGGGAAGTACAAGTTGGCAACATATAGAGACAGTCCCTACCCAACAGTGGGCTCACAGTCTAGAAGGGGGAGACAGAGAACAAAACATATTAACAAAATAAAATAAATAGAACAGATATGTACAAGTAAAATAGAGTAATAAATAAATAATAAGTAAATAACAAATATCATTATTATTATGATGATTCTCATCTCAACCACGGGCTCGTTCACCTAATCGACATGTGGATGCAGTCTTCCCTGGGCTGGTTGAGAAAACGTATTTTTCCTAAGTTTGTTTTCTTATTTACAATTGTCCATTACCCTTTAGGTCCCTCCTTGAGGGCTACTGTAGTAGCATTGGTATTGTATTGAGCAGCAGCCTGGACTATATGTTGCCAACTTGTACTTCCCAAGCGCTTAGTACAGTGCTCTGCACACAGTAAGCGCTCAATAAATACGATTGATTGATTGACTAATGGATAAAGCCCGGGACTGGGAGTCAGAAGGACCTGGGTTCTAATCCCGCCTCTGCCGCTTGTCTGCTGTGTGACCTTGGGCAAGTCGCTTCAATTCTCTGGACCTCTGTTCCCTCATCTGTAAAATGGGGATTAAGGCTGTGAGCTCCTTATGGGACAGGGACTGAGTCCAACTGGATTTGATCCCTCCTAGCACTTAGTACAGTGCCTGGCACAGAGTAAGTGCTTTTGGTTCATTCATTCATTCAATCGTATTTATTGAGCGCTTACTGCATGCAGAGCACTGTACTAAGCGCTTGGGAAGTACAAGTTGGCAACATATAGAGACGGTCCCTACCCAACAGTGGGCTCACAGTCTAGAAGGGGGAGACAGACAACAAAACAAAACATATTAACAAGATAAAATAAATAGAATAAATATGTACAAATAAAATAAATAAATAGAGTAATAAATACGTACAAACATATATACATATACACAGGTGCTGTGGGGAGGGAAAGAGGTAAGGTGGGGGGGATGGGAGTGCTTAATAAATACCATAATTATTAGTAGTAATAGTACAATGCTCTGCACACAGTTAAGCGCTCAGTAAATACCATTGAGCTAGTAATCATTTAAGTGCTCTGCACACAGTAAGCACTCATAAATACGATTGAAGGACTTTATTGAGCACTTACCAGGCACAGAGCATGATACTAAGCAATGGGAAAGAATACACAGGTGGGAATTAAGCATGGGCCTTGAAGTCTCCCAAACGTTTAGCACAGTGCTCCACACACAGAAAGCATTCAGTAAATACCACTGATTGATTGCTATATTAATTATTAATATTAATTATTGCTATATTGTATATTAAATGATTACTGTGTGCAGAGCACTGTACTAAGCACCGGGAAAGACTGCACAGGTGGGAGTTCAAAACGATCTCTGTACTCTTCCAAATGTGTAGTACAGTGTCCTGTGCACAGTAAGCACTTAATAAGCTCCACTGCTTGATCGATTTTCCTGTCACCAATGGGCAACTCCGGGAGAGTGAATCAGTCATTTTTTTCAATGGGAAAGCCACTGGGTCAGACACTTCCTTCTGCGTCAGCCCTCCCTATCAGTCTATCAATTTATTGTGTGCAGAGCACTGTGCTAAGCACTTAGGAAACTACACTAGAGGTGTGAATCAGGTTGGACACAGTCCCTGTCCCACGTGAGGCTCACTTGAGCAACCTCCCTGCTCTCAAAGAGCCCCGCCGGGAGAATAACTTACAGATAAAAGGAAAATGAGAATGGGGAAATGGGTGGATGGATGAATAAGAACTGAAGTAGTCGAGTACATAGATCAGCTTGTAAAAAACCAAAAAACAATGCTGGTAGTTTGGAGGGTGTGCTCTGGAGAGGAGGAAATTAATCAGGGAAAGGTTCCTGGAGGAGGTGAGAGTCTAGGAGGATTCTGAAGACGGAGATTGCTGTGGTCTGAGGATGTAAAGGGAGAGGGAATCCAAGTAAGAGGAAAGATGTGACTGTGGAGTCGGAGTCAGGAGCGTCGAGAATGGGACCCAGTGAGAAGGTAAACTTGAGAAGAATGGAGAGCTTGATGGGAGAAGAGAGTTGATAAGTAAGAGATAGAAAGTCTTTTAATGTCACCTGTCAGGAACCCCTAAGGGTCTGGAGAAGTGTGCTTGTCTAAGAACTGAAGACAGTCCCAGACTTAGCATTTTGGTGATTAAATGTGATTGGGACAACACAGAGGAAAAATATTGATTGCAGCTGCTGTTCAACTTAAGACTCCTTACGTGGGCTCTAATAAAGCTTCCTTTGTCTAGAATCTTCCTGAGGGAACTGGAAAACTACATTGATTATCCAGAACTGGTAGGAAGGTGTTTTCTAGAAAGGGTATGTATAACAAACCTCCGTACTTCACCGTGCGCTTCCTCGACCTGCTAGAATCCTGAAATGTGGTGATGTGTGGGCTTCAGTCTCACCAGCCAAACTTTCCCAGGGGGTTGAAATACATTCCCCTTTAAGGATCATTTCATCCTTATCCTGGGAGGGACGCATTTTACAGATATCATGTTTCCTGACCGTTAAAATCCGTTAATGTGTGACTGCTTTCTCCTCCCCCCAAACTCAGATGGAAGACTTTCAGATTTATGAGAAATACTGTCAGAATAAACCCAGGTCAGAAAGTCTGTGGAGGCAGTGGTCAGACTCTGCCTTTTTTCAGGTATACTTCCATGATTCTTTGCCAAGCCTTCTGTTTCCCGATTGATCCGTTTGGCCGGTAGTAAACCAAGGGGCTCTCTGAATTGATTTCAGGAATGCCAGAGGAAGCTTGATCACAAATTGAGTTTGGATTCCTATTTACTGAAGCCCGTACAGCGGATTACCAAATATCAGTTACTCCTAAAGGTAAGGGGAAAGCCAAATAGGGTTCATATACTTGATTCTGGCAGGGCTGAAATTTGATAATGATATTTTTTTGTCCTAAAAATGGCCCCCAAATTTAGTGGCCCACAAGCTGATAAATGGAGTATGGCCTAGGGGAAAGAGCCCAGGCTTTGGAGTCAGAGAACCGGGGTTCTAATTCCGGCTCTGCCAATTGCTTGCTGTGTGACCTTTGGGTGAGTCACTTAACCTCTCTGTGCCTCGGTTACCTCATCTATAAAATGAGGATTAAATCCTCATCCCTCCAGTTTAGACTGTGAGCCCCATGTGGGACACGGACTGTGTCCAACCTGATATACTTGTATCTACCCCAGGGCTTAGAACTAATCAGGTTGGACACAGTCCCTGCCCAACGTGAGGCTCACGGTCTTAATTCCCACTTTACAGATGAAGGAACTGAGGCACTCTGAAGTTAAGCCCAAAGTCACTAGGCCAAGCTGACTTTCCAAAAAAAAAAAAATATATATATATATAAAATTTTGTAGTAATGATTTTTGTATAGTTCCAGTCAAAGTTGGAAGGTTTAGAGATATCTTCTCTCCATAAGAAAGTGCCAACTTGGAGAGTTGAGAAGCAGTGTGACCTAGTGGCTAGAGCCCAGGTCTGAGCCAAGTTCTAATTCCCACTCTGCCACTTGACTGCTGTGTGACCTCGGACAAGTCTCTTAATTTTCTGTGCCTCAGTTACCTATTCTGTAAAATGGGGATTAAGACTGTGAACTGGGACAGTGAGCCCCATGTGGGACACGGACTGTGTCCAACCTGTTTAACTTGTGTCTACCCCAGCGCTTAGTACAGTGTGTGGCACACAGTAAGCGCTTAACAAATGCCATTAAAAAAAAAACCTCAAATGATATTCATTCATTCAGTCGTATTTATTGAGCGCTTACTGTGTGCAGAGCACTGTACTAAGCGCTTGGGAAGTACAAGTTGGCAACATGTAGAGACAGTCCCTACCCAATAACGGGCTCACAGTCTAGAAGGTGAAATCCTGGCCCTGGTCTTTCTGTTGCCTGTAGATGAAACTCCGGTAGGTTGTTTAAAATGTAACACTTTCTGCCTGAGGGGGGTTAGAATGTGCCAACGTAGTGCAGTCTGTCTCCCTGCAGAAAGGTTCACATTCACAGTGGAAGACTAAGGCATTATTATAATCCTAGTATTCATTAAGCACTTATTTGTTAGTTAAGCCCTTGAGATATGTCACACATTTTGCTAAATGCTGGGATAGATATAATGGAAGCAGATTGGACACCATCCCTGTCTCACAGTTCCCAGTCCAAGAGGGAGGTAGCACGTGAATTTAACCCCCTGTTTTACAGATGAGGAAACTGAGGCTCAGACATCGAGTGACTTGTCCAGGGTCACACAGCCACCTCCCAGTCCTGTGTTCTTTCCACTATTCATTCATTCATTCAGTTGTATTTATTGAGTGTTTACTGTGTGCAGAGCACTGTACTAAGCGCTTGGGAAGTACAAGTTGGCAATGTATAGAGACGGTCCCTACCCAACAACAAGCTCACAGTCTAGAAAGGGGAGACAGACAACAAAACAAAACATGTAGGCAGGTGTGAAAATCGTCAGAACAAATAGAATTAAAGCTATATGCACATCATTAACAAAAAAAATAGTAAATATGTTCAAGTAAAATAGAGTAATAAGTCTGTACAAATATATATACAGGTGCTGTGGGGAGGGGAAGGAGGTAGGGCGGAGGGGATGGGGAAGAGGAGAGGAAAAGGGGCTCAGTCTGGGAAGGCTTCCTGGAGGAGGTGAGCTCTCAGTAGGGCTTTGAAGGGAGGAAGAGAATTAGCTTGGCGGATGTGTGGAGGGAGGGCATTCCAGGACAGGGGGAGGACGTGGGCCTGGGGTCATTCATTCATTCATTCAATTCAATCATATTTATTGAGCGCTTACTGTGTGCAGAGCACTGTACTAAGCGCTTGGGAAGTACAAGTTGGCAACATATAGAGACAGTCTCTACCCAACAGTGGGCTCACAGTCTAGAAGGGGGAGACAGAGAACAAAACAAAACATATTAACAAAATAAAATAAATAGAACATGTACAAGTAAAATAAATAAATAGAGTAAAAAGGGACAGGCGAGAACTAGGCCTCACCGCTTCTAAAAAGTGGTATTCCTGTTTCAGCAAAAGCTTGAGTCCCTCTGAAGAGGCTTTTATCCAAGCGGATAGGTGGGACCCACCTTTTTAGTAGAGTTTGGGATTTTGGGTCCATTGGATTCAGCCGTGATTTTAGGGTTGGACAGATAAAACTCGAAGCATTGTTCCTTCATCTCTCAGGAAATGTTGAAGTACAGTAAAAATTGTGATGGATCTGAAGATCTGCAGGAGGCCCTGACTTCGATTCTGGGAATTCTGAAAGCCGTCAACGATTCCATGCACCTGATTGCTATCACTGGCTATGATGTAAGTGGTATCATCTAAGGTGTGTATGTTTGTGGGGGGCCATGAATGGTGCCCTAAGAAGTATTCATTTATTTTTTATTTTTTTGCGTATTTTAGGGAAACCTGAATGAACTAGGCAAGCTCTTAATGCAGGGTTCCTTCAGCGTTTGGACCGATCATAAAAAGGGTCATGCAAAAGTGAAGGACTTGGCCAGGTTTAAACCAATGCAGCGACATCTGTTTCTCCATGAGAAAGCAGTATTGTTCTGTAAGAAGAGAGAAGAAAATGGAGAAGGCTACGAAAAGGCCCCATCTTACAGTTACAAGCAGTCTTTAAATGTAAGTAGAGGTTGAGAGCAGTAGCAGTGAATTTTCTGCAGGGCGGGGGGGGGGGGTGTGGGTGTGCGTGTGTGTGTGTGGGTGGGTGTGTGTGTGCATGTGTGTTCACATAGCAAAAGCAGTGGATTTTTATTTGCATGTGTGTTTTCAGATAGCAACAACAGTGGATTTTCATTAGAAGGAGGGTGTGTGTAATAATCATCATCATCATCATCATCATCAATCGTATTTATTGAGCGCTTACTGTGTGCAGAGCACTGTACTAAGCGCTTGGGAAGTACCAGTTGGCAACATATAGAGACGGTCCCTACCCAACAGTGGGCTCACAGTCTAAAAGGTAGTCACAAGGTTTCTGCTGCATAGGGACGGGGCATGGGCCGGGGAGTCACAAGGTTTGCTGCCATTTGTCTGCTGCATGGGGTTGGGGCACGGGCCTGGTAGTCATCATCATCAATCGCAATTATTGAGCACTTACTGTGTGCAGAGCACTGTACTAAGCGCTTGGGAAGTACAAGTTGGCAACATATAAAGTCCCTACCCAACAGTGGGCTCACAGTCTAAAATGTAGTCACAAGGTTTCTGCTGCATAGGGATAGGGCATGGGCCTGGGAGTCATCATCATCAATCGTATTTATTGAGCGCTTACTGTGTGCAGAGCACTGTACTAAGCGCTTGGGAAGTACAAGTTGGCAACATATAGACACAGTCCCTACCCAACAGTGGGCTCACAGTCTAAAATGTGTCATAAGGTTTCTGCTGCATAGGGATGGGGCATGGGCCTGGGAGTCACAAGGTTTGCTGCCATTTGCTGCATAGGGTTGGGGCACGGGCCGGGTAGTCATCATCATCAATCGTATTTATTGAACGCTTACTATGTGCAGAGCACTGTACTAAGCGCTTGGGAAGTACAAGTTGGCAACATATAGAGAAAGTCCCTACCCAACAGTGGGCTCACAGCGCGTGGTCGTGGGTTCGAATCCCAGGGACGAAGACGCGTGGTCGTGGGTTTGAATCTCGGGGACGAAGGAGCGTGGTCGTGGGTTCGAATTCCGGAGACGAATCAATCAATCGTATTTATCGAGCGCTTACTGTGTGCACAGCACTGTACTAAGCGCTTGGGAACTACAAGTTGGCAACATATAGAGAAAGTCCCTACCCAACAGTGGGCTCACAGTCTAAAAGGTAGTCACAAGGTTTCTGCTGCATAGGGATGGGGCGTGGGCCTGGGAGTCACAAGGTTTGCTGCCATTTGTCTGCTGCATAGGGTTAGGGTACAGGCCTGGTAGTCATCATCATCAATCGTTTTTATTGAGCGCTTACTGTGTGCAGAGCACTGTACTAAGCGCTTGGGAAGTACAAGTTGGCAACATATACAGACAGTCCCTACCCAACAGTTGGCTCACAGTCTAAAATGTAGTCACAAGGTTTCTGCTGCATAGGGATGGGGCGTGGGCCTGGGAGTCACGAGGTTTGCTGCCATTTGTCTGCTGCATGGGGTTGGGGCACGGGCCTGGTAGTCATCATCATCAATTGCATTTATTGAGCGCTTACTGTGTGCAGAGCACTGTACTAAGCGTTTGGGAAGTACAAGTTGCCAACATATAGAGACAGTCCCTACCCAACAGTTGGCTCACAGTCTAAAATGTAGTCACAAGGTTTCTGCTGCATAGGGATGGGGCATGGGCCTGGGAGTCACAAGGTTTGCTGCCATTTGTCTGCTGCATGGGGTTGGGGCACGGGCCTGGTAGTCATCATCATCAATCGTATTTATTGAGCGCTTACTGTGTGCAGAGCACTGTACGAAGCGCTTGGGAAGTACAAGTTGGCAACATATAGAGACAGTCCCTACCCAACAGTGGGCTCACAGTCTAAAATGTAGTCATAAGGTTTCTGCTGCATAGGGACGGGGCATAGGCCTGGGAGTCACAAGGTTTGCTGCCATTTGTCTGCTGCATAGGGTTAGGGCGCGGGCATGGTAGTCATCATCATCAATTGTATTTATTGAGCCCTTACTGTGTGCAGAGCACTGTACTAAGTGCTTGGGAAGTACAAGTTGGCAACATATAGAGAAAGTCCCTACCCAACAGTGGGCTTACAGTCTAAAAGGTAGTCACAAGGTTTCTGCTCCATGGGGACGGGGCATGGGCCTGGGAGTCACAAGGTTTGCTGCCATTTGTCTGCTGCATGGGGTTGGGGCACGGGCCTGGTAGTCATCATCATCAATCGCATTTATTGAGCGCTTACTGTGTACAGAGCACTGTACTAAGCGCTTGGGAAGTACAAGTTGGCAACATAGAGAGTAAGTCCCTACCCAACAGTGGGCTCACAGTCAAAAAGGTAGTCACAAAGTTTCTGCTGCATAGGGATGGGGCATGGGCCTGGGAGTCACAAGGTTTGCTGCCATTTGTCTGCTGCATGGGGTTAGGGCACCGGCCTGGTAGTCATCATCATCAGTCGTATTTATTGAGCGCTTACTGCGTGCAGAGCACTGTACTAAGCGCTTGGGAAGTACAAGTGGCAACATATACAGACAGTCCCTACCCAACAGTGGGCTCACAGTCTAAAAGGTAGTCACAAGGTTTCTGCTGCATAGGGACGGGGCATGGGCCTGGTAGTCATCATCATCAATTGTATTTATTGAGCGCTTACTGTGTGCAGAGCACTGTACTAAGCGCTTGGGAAGTACAAGTTGGCAACATAGAGAGTAAGTCCCTACCCAACAGTGGGCTCACAGTCTAAAAGGTAGTCACAAGGTTTCTGCTGCATAGGGTTGGGGCGTGGGCCTGGGAGTCACAAGGTTTGCTGCCATTTGTCTGCTGCATGGGGTTGGGGCACAGGCCTGGGAGTCATCATCATCAATCGTATTTATTGAGCTTTTACTGTGTGCAGAGCACTGTACTAAGCGCTTGGGAAGTACAGGTTGGCAACATATAGAGACAGTCCCTACCCAACAGTGGGCTCACAGTCTAAAAGGTAGTCACAAGGTTTCTGCTGCATAGGGACGGGGCATGGGCCTGGTAGTCATCATCATCAATTGTATTTATTGAGCGCTTACTGTGTGCAGAGCACTGTACTAAGCGCTTGGGAAGTACAAGTTGGCAACATATAGAGACAGTCCCTACCCAACAGTGGGCTCACAGTCTAAAAGTAGTCACAAGGTTTCTGCTGCACAGGGACAGGGCATGGGCCTGGGAGTCACAAGGTTTGCTGCCATTTGTCTGCTGCATGGGGTTGGGGCACGGGCCTGGGAGTCATCATCATCAATCGTATTTATTGAGCGCTTACTGTGTGCAGAGCACTGTACTAAGCGCTTGGGAAGTACAAGTTGGCAACATATAGAGACAGTCCCTACCCAACAGTGGGCTCACAGTCTAAGAGGTAATCACAAGGTTTCTGCTGCATAGGGACGGGGCATGGGCCTGGGAGTCACAAGGTTTGCTGCCATTTGTCTGCTGCATGGGGTTGGGGCACGGGCCTGGTAGTCATCATCATCAATCGCATTTATTGAGCGCTTACTGTGTGCAGAGCACTGTACTAAGCGCTTGGGAAGTACAAGTTGGCAACATATAGAGACAGTCCCTACCCAACAGTGGGCTCACAGTCTAAAAGTAGTCACAAGGTTTCTGCTGCACAGGGACAGGGCATGGGCCTGGGAGTCACAAGGTTTGCTGCCATTTGTCTGCTACATGGGGTTAGGGCACGGGCATGGTAGTCATCATCATCAATCATATTTATTGAGCGCTTACTGTGTGCAGAGCACTGTACTAAGCGCTTGGGAAGTACAAGTTGGCAACATATACAGACAGTCCCTGCCCAACAGTGGGCTCACAGTCTAAAATGTAGTCATAAGGTTTCTGCTGCATAGGGATGGGGCACGGGCCTGGGAGTCACACGGTTTGCTGCCATTTGTCTGCTGCATAGGGTTGGGGCACGGGCCTGGTAGTCATCATCATCAATCGTATTTATTGAGCGCTTACGGTGTGCAGAGCACTGTACTAAGCCCTTGGGAAGTACAAGTTGGCAACATATAGAGACAGTCCCTACCCAACAGTGGGCTCACAGTCTAAAAGGTAGTCACAAGGTTTCTGCTGCATAGGGACGGGGCATGGGCCCTGGAGTCACAAGGTTTGCTGCCATTTGTCTGCTGCATAGGGTTGAGGCACGGGCCTGGTAGTCATCATCATCAATCGTATTTATTGAGCGCTTACTGTGTGCAGAGCACTGTACTAAGAGCTTGGGAAGTACAAGTTGGCAACATATAGACACAGTCCCTACCCATCAGTGGGCTCACATTCTAAGAGGTAATCACAAGGTTTCTGCTGCATAGGGACGGGGCATGGGCCTGGGAGTCACAAGGTTTGCTGCCATTTGTCTGCTGCATAGGGTTGGGGCACGGGCCTGGTAGTCATCATCATCAATCGCATTTATTGAGCGCTTACTGTGTGCAGAGTACTGTACTAAGCGCTTGGGAAGTACAAGTTGGCAACATATAGAGAAAGTCCCTACCCAACAGTGGGCTCACAGTCTAAAATGTAGTCACAAGGTTTCTGCTGCATGGGGATGGGGCGTGGGCCTGGGAGTCACAAGGTTTGCTGCCATTTGTCTGCTGCATGGGGTTAGGGTACAGGCCTGGTAGTCATCATCATCAATCGTATTTATTGAGCGCTTACTGTGTGCAGAGCACTGTACTAAGCGCTTGGGAAGTACAAGTTGGCAACATATAAAGTCCCTACCCAACAGTGGGCTCACAGTCTAAAAGGTAGTCACAAGGTTTCTGCTGCATAGGGATGGGGCGTGGGCCTGGGAGTCACAAGGTTTGCTGCCATTTGTCTGCTGCATGGGGTTGGGGCACGGGCCTGGTAGTCATCATCATCAATCGCATTTATTGAGCGCTTACTGTGTGCAGAGCACTGTACTAAGCGCTTGGGAAGTACAAGTTGCCAACATATAGAGACAGTCCCTACCCAACAGTTGGCTCACAGTCTAAAATGTAGTCACAAGGTTTCTGCTGCATAGGGATGGGGCATGGGCCTGGGAGTCACAAGGTTTGCTGCCATTTGTCTGCTGCATGGGGTTGGGGCACGGGCCTGGTAGTCATCATCATCAATCGCATTTATTGAGCGCTTACTGTGTGCAGAGCACTGTACTAAGCTCTTGGGAAGTACAAGTTGGCAACATATAGAGACAGTCCCTACCCAACAGTGGGCTCACAGTCTAAAATGTAGTCATAAGGTTTCTGCTCCATGGGGACGGGGCATGGGCCTGGGAGTCACAAGGTTTGCTGCCATTTGTCTGCTGCATGGGGTTGGGGCACGGGCCTGGTAGTCATCATCATCAATCACATTTATTGAGCGCTTACTGTGTGCAGAGCACTGTACTAAGCGCTTGGGAAGTACATGTTCGCAACATATAGAGAAAGTCCCTACCCAACAGTGGGCTCACAGTCTAAAATGTAGTCACAAGGTTTCTGCTGCATAGGGATGGGGCATGGGCCTGGGAGTCACAAGGTTTGCTGCCATTTGTCTGCTGCATGGGGTTAGGGCACCGGCCTGGTAGTCGTCATCATCAATTGTATTTATTGAGCGCTTACTGCGTGCAGAGCACTGTACTAAGCGCTTGGGAAGTACAAGTGGCCACATATACAGACAATCCCTACCCAACAGTGGGCTCACAGTCTAAAAGGTAGTCACAAGGTTTCTACTGCATAGGGTTGGGGCGTGGGCCTGGGAGTCACAAGGTTTGCTGCCATTTGTCTGCTGCATGGGGTTGGGGCACAGGCCTGGGAGTCATCATCATCAATCGTATTTATTGAGCTTTTACTGTGTGCAGAGCACTGTACTAAGCGCTTGGGAAGTACAAGTTGGCAACATATAGAGACAGTCCCTACCCAACAGTGGGCTCACAGTCTAAAAGGTAGTCACAAGGTTTCTGCTGCATAGGGACGGGGCATGGGCCTGGTAGTCATCATCATCAATTGCATTTATTCAGCGCTTACTGTGTGCAGAGCACTTTACTAAGCGCTTGGGTAGTACAAGTTGGCAACATAATAGAGACAGTCCCTACCCAACAGTGGGCTCACAGTCTAAAAGGTAGTCACAAGGTTTCTGCTGCACAGGGACAGGGCATGGGCCTGGGAGTCACAAGGTTTGCTGCCTTTTGTCTGCTGCATGGGGTTGGGGCACGGGCCTGGTAGTCATCATCATCAATCGTATTTATTGAGCGCTTACTGTGTGCAGAGCACTGTACTAAGCGCTTGGGAAGTACAAGTTGGCAACATATAGAGACAGTCCCTACCCATCAGTGGGCTCACATTCTAAAAGGTAGTCACAAGGTTTCTGCTGCATAGGGACGGGGCATGGGCCTGGGAGTCACAAGGTTTGCTGCCATTTGTCTGCTGCATAGGGTTGGGGCACGGGCCTGGTAGTCATCATCATCAATCTGTGTGCAGAGCACTGTACTAAATGATGGCATTTGTTAAGCCCTTACTATGTGCGAAGCACTGTTCTAAGCACTGGGGGGATACAAGGCAATCAGGTTGTCCCACGTGGGGCTCACGTTCTTAATCCCCCTTTTACAGATGAGGTAACTGAGGCACAGAGCAGCCAAGTGACTTGCCCAAAGTCACACAGCTAATTGGCAGAGCCGGGATTTGAACCCATGACCTCTGACTCCAAAGCCTGGGCTCTTTCCACTGAGTCACGACTGAAGAGTGGGAGACGGACATTAAACATAAATAAGTAGTTTATAATATATAATTTAAAGGCACAGTGTGTAGGTTGTAAGCTCCTTGGGGTCAGGAAATGTGTGCACCAACTGCTGTACTCTCCCAAATGCTTTAGTACAGTGCTCTGCCCTCAATAAGTGCTCAATAAATATCACTGATGGATGGATTATGCCAGCCAGATAATGGCATTTATTAAGCGCTTACTGTGTGCAAAACACTGTTCTAAGCACTGGGAAGGTTACAAGGTGATCCGGTTGTCCCACATGGGGCTCACAGTCTTAATCCCCATTTTACAGATGAGGTAACTGAGGCCCACAGAAGTTAAGTGACTTGCCCAAAGTCACACAGCTGGCAGTTGGCAGAGCCGGGATTTGAACCTGTGACCTCTGACTCCAAAGCCCGTGCTCTTTCCACTGAGCCACGTTGTATATGTGTGTTCAGATAGCTACAGTAGTGGAATTTCATTTGTGTGTGTGTGTGTGTTCAGAGAGCAACAGCTGCGGATTTTCATTAAAGGATATGTGTATGTGTTAGCAAAAGCAACAGATTTTCATTTGTGTGTGTGTGTGTGTTTGTGCTCGGATAGCCGTAGCAGTGGATTTTCATTACAGGGTGTGGGTGTGTGTGTATTCATAGCTAATTACCATTCTTGAAAAAAAAAAAAATCCAGGATTGAATTTACCCTTTGTTTGATTTTTTCGGGGGGTGGGGGGGAGCTAGGGGGTTCTTTGCTTTCAATACCCTTCTCTCTGCCTTTTCCTCATTTCTTGTATTTGCCAGATGGCCGCTGTTGGAATTACAGAGAATGTGAAAGGTGACAATAGGAAATTTGAAATCTGGTACAACGCAAGGGAAGAAGTCTACATCATTCAGGTAATGACACTTGGGAACAGTAGATTTTTTCGGGCTTTGATTTTCATTTGCTTTATGTCCTTCCGCCTGTTAAATATAACGCCTTCCCTTTTGAGAGAAATAATGTGCCAAGTACTGAACTAAGAAAATCAGGTTTGATGCTGTCCCTGTCCCATATGGGAATTGCAACTTTTTAGCTGTTAAAATAATTTTACTCCTGCAAAGTATGATGATGATGATGGTATTTGTTAATCGCTGCTTATGTGTTAAACACTGTTCTGTGCGCTGGGGTAGATACAAGCAAATCGGGTTGGACACAGTCCCTGTCCCACATGGGGCTCAAGTCTTCACCCCCATTTTACAGATGAGGGAACTGAGGCTCAGAGAAGTGACGTGACCTGCCCTAGGTCACACAGCAGACAAGTGGCAGAGCCAGGATTAGAACCCAGGTCCTTCTGACTCCCAGGCCCGTTTATGTCACGGGTTATTTGAGTACAATACCAAGGTGTACTATCTAATAAATGTTTAGTGTATCAACCCTAGCATCTCTTTTTTTTTTTTTTTTTCATTTTTTGTAGGCACCAACCCCCGAAATTAAAGCAACCTGGGTTAATGAAATCCGGAAGGTGCTAACCAGTCAGTTGCAGGCATGTAGAGGTAAATTTTTTCTTTCATTCAATCAAAAGGTACTATTTATTGAGCACCTCCCATTGGCTAACCACTGCTAAGCTCACGGTTAGCAAGAAGTGAGTGAGAGACATGGTTTCTGCCCTCAAGAAACTTACCGGCAGCACATAGTCACAAAATGGTGTGGCTGTTTGTTCAATAGTGTTTATTGGGCGTTAACAGTGTGCGGAGCACTGTACCAAGCACTTGGGAGAGCACAATATAGCAGTTAGCAGACGTGTCCCCTGCCCACAATGAGTTTACAGTCTAACAGGGAGCACAAGGATGAAAGGGTGAGTTGTTATAAGTCAAGACTTTTGCCTAGGTGCTCAGGTATAGAAATCTAAGTATTAAGAGGGGCTCGTGGATGGAGGAAACTGAGTCGGTGGGGTTTAATCAGGGAAAGCCTCCTGGAAGAGGTGGGTTTTGGGGAGAGCTTTGTAGATGGTGAGAACTGTTTTCTGGCAGGTTTGAAGGAGGAAGTCGTGATCAAGAGTTCGGAAGTCGGTGAATCTGGCAAGAGGTCTAGGAAGCGAGGTAGTTTGGGAGACTGTAAGCTCCTTGTGGGCGGGGAATGTGTCTGTTACATTGTTGTAGTATGCTCTCCCAAGTACTTAGTACGGTGGTGTGCACATAGTAAGTGCTTAATAAATACGATTGACCAAGGAATGTGAGCTGGGGGATGGTGGAAGAAGGGAGCTTGTCTTACACTACTCGAGTAGGACTAACAAGCTTCTGCCTTACAAGGTCGAACCAACAAAACTACTCCCTGCTGGTCAAGTGAAATGAATAAAAGCGTTCAGGTCTAATTGTCTTTTCTTGCAGAAGCCAGTCAACATAGAGCACTGGAGCAGTCTCAGAGTTTGCCTTTGGCTGTCTCATCAAGCACAAGGTAAAGGCAGATGCATCAGTAAGAACGTAAATAAGCGGGATCCTTTTTTTCCCCCAAAAGTTTAGATTCATCAATCAATCAATCAATCAGGGGTACTTATTGGGCGCTTACTATGTGCAGAGCACTGTACTGAGCTCTTGGGAGAGTGCAATGAAACAGAGTTGGTGGACACGTTCCCTGCCCACAACAACCTTCCAGTCATCATCATCATCAATTGTATTTATTGAGCGCTTACTGTGTGCAGAGCACTGTACTAAGTGCTTGGGAAGTACAAGTTGGCAACATATAGGGACAGTCCCTACCCAACAGTGGGCTCACAGTCTAAAAGGGGGAGACAAGGAACAAAACCAAACATACTAACAAAATAAAATAAATAGAATGGATATGTACAAGTAAAATAAATAAATAAATAGAGTAATAAATATGTACAAACATATATACATATATACAGGTGCTGTGGGGAAGGAAAGGAGGTAAGATGGGGGGGATGGAGAGGGGGACGAGGGGAAGAGTCGGTTTTACATATTTCCTCTCCAATCAGTCAGGCACAGTGCAAGTCTGATTAATGATTAAGCTCAGAACTATATATTTGGGGGGGGGGGGTTTCTTGTTATCTACAGTGGGTTTTAACTCACTCCCCTCTGGATAATATTTTCCCCAAATCTGAGCCAGTTCTTTGGATAAAGCTTGGTCAAAGAAGAAACCACATGAGAAGCCTTTCGCTTCTCTTGGAATAGATTTAGAAGTGTTTTGTTCATTTAAAAACTGGGCAAGAAAGTACCCCCAGAGGTAAAAATGAAGGAGAAAGACAAACATTCAGAGTTGCCTCACTCTGTCAATCAGTTGTGTTTATTGAGCACTTACTGTGTGCAGAGCACTGTACTAAGCGCTTGGGAGAGCACAGTAGACTATAACGCACACATTCTCTGCCCACAGTGAGCTTCCAATTCTAGAAGGAGGGGGGGACAGATGTTAATATAAATAAATAAATTACAGATATGTACATAAGTGCTGTGGGGAAATGAACGAACCAAGGGAAATTCATGAATGAATCAATGGTATTTTTTGAGCACTTCCTGTGTGCAGAGCACTGTACTGAGTGCTTGGGAGAGTACAATACAACAATAGACACATTCCCCACCCTCAGCGAGTTTGTGGTCTAGAAAAATCTGTGACCAACCTCCATTCTCTTTTTCTTTTCCCCACTTTGGCCTCGAACCGCCCAGCCCTTCGAGAAACCACACGAGGAAGGGCAGAAAACCAGAAGAGAGTAAAACCAACCGAATGAGCCTGGAAGGGTGTATCAGCTCAGTAACGGTGGCTAAATTCCCCGACAAAGACAAAGGTAAAAAGCCTCCACTACTGAGGTGCCCAGTGGCATTGAAGTCTATAGTCCCTGACCTTGACCCTAACTTGACAGCACTTGTGTATAGATCTGTAATTTTATTTGTCTGTAGTGACATCTTTCTCTCCGCCCCCCAAGACTGTGAGCTTGTTGTGGGCAGGGAATGTCACTGTTTATTGTTGTATTGTACTTTCCCGGGCGCTTAGCACAGTGCTCTGCACACAGTAAGTGCTCAATAAATAGGATTGAATGAACGAATGAAAACCATGTTCCCTGTCCCCAAGGAGCTTAAACTCTAGCTGGGGAGACAGACCTGAAAATACGTTGAATATGCACAGAGTGAGTGAATGAAGGCGATTACTACTACTACAGTACCCACGTGTGTAGACAACAAAGCAGTTCAAGAGGGGTGAACTGGCAGAAATAGGGACCAATGGACAGATGTCATTTTCCCAACTCCGAAGTGTTATTTGGGGTCATTTCTTGTTGCCCGGTGGGCTACCTGTGCTCTGCACTTTCTGTGTCTCTCTTTTTCTTTGTAGATGAATCAGTAAGTAGCTCTACCCCCGAACGCTCTGCTCTGTCAAAAAAGCACTTTACATTGCAGGGCTTTGCTAACCTCAAAAATCAGAAAGGTAAAAATGTTACCCACCCACCCACCCACGAAGTGGAATCTGTTTCCCAGTTGTAACTACCGTTGTGGCGGTGTTTTTGCGTATCTTTGTGGACGATGATTCGCTCATGCATGGCTTTGTAATCCGCAAAAGATCCCTTTTTGAATTTCCGGATGGTCAGTTGGTGGAGGTAGGTCTCTGCTGTCAAAATTCAATCCATCAATGGTATTTATTGAGCGCCTGCTGGGGGCAGAGCACTGTACTATAAGCGCCTGGCCTGGTCTCCCACGACACTGGGAGACACATTGTCCCTGTCTGCAGAGGGACAGGAGAGTCTTTGGAAACACTGGGCTCTAAAACAGGAGTCTCGTTTAGCTTTTGCTTTTCCAAATGTCTTTCTTCTTGCCTTTTTCTATTAAATTAATACACTTCTGGGTTTGCTTTCTCTACCTCACTGCTCCTCCGGCCAAGGGATTGTATTCATAGAGTGCATATTGCATTGAGCTAACAGAATGCTGGATACTGATTAACAGAGTTCCTTATTTCCCCATCTCTTTGAAAAGTAGTTTCCTTAAACGTTATGCATGGTGTTAAGTAGCCAGGAGGCAACCACTAGCACTCTGTGGAAATCCCCTCAGACATTGCCAGTAATTCTCTTGATGTGGTGCTCCTTCAATCAATCAGTGGTGTTTATTGAGTGCTTACTGTGTGCAGTGCACTGTACTAAGCGCTTGGGAGAGTATAACAGAGTTGGTACACCTGTCCCTTCCCTCCAAAATAAACTAGTGCCCTATCATTTAAACGGGGAAACGGGTAGCCGGATTATTTTGCGTGTGAATTCAATCATATCTTCCACCTTAATAAAGTACTGCCTCCACACAAGAGAAACAGCGTGGCCCAGTGGATAGAGCACAGGTCTAGGAATCAGAGGACCTGGGTTCTAATCTCGGCTCTGCCACTTGTCTGCTAGGTGTTTTGGGGCAAGTCGCTTCACTTCTCCGCGCCTCAGTTTTCTCATCGGCAAGATGGGGATTCGATACCTGTTCTCCCTCCTGCTTAGACTACGAGCCCCATGTGGGATCTGATGATCTTGGACCTACCCCCAGCGCTTAATTCAGTGTTGGATACATTGAAAGCGCTTAACAAGTACCACAATTATTATTATTATCAATTATTATTTGATTCTGTCTTCTAAACAGTCCACCTCTAATTAGAGGGGCCAGGTGGAATTAGACCAAGGGGAAGGTCTTTCATTCTTGGGGAAACTCAAAGGTGCCACCATGCATGACCCACCTTTCTTTCTCATTCCTCACCCTCTCTCTGTCTCTGTTTTCGGTCTACTCATCCGACCGCAGCTTCTCCTACCGGCCCTGACAAAAAAGCTAAACGTCACGAAGTAAAGAGCGATCCAACTCCTTTGGGTTTAAGAGGTAGGGCAATGCAACCTTTCATTTCCCTCAGCGATCGTTTGTACGTCCAGGAAGCGCTGTAGCTTGCTGTGCGGCTGAAACACCATCCAGTTGGCATTGCTGGGGAGAAATCAGCAGTTTTCTTGCCACCCCCAACTTCTGCGGTTCATTCATTCAGTCGTATTCACTGAACGCTTACTGCATGCAGAGCACTGTACCGAACGCTTAGGAGAGTACGGTAGAAAAATAAATGGATACATTCCCTGTCCACAACAATCTTACAGTCTAGAGGGGGAGGAAGACATTAATAGAAGCAAATGACACATATGTAGATAAGTGCTGTAGGGCTGGGAGGGCAGATCAGGGCGACGCAGAGGGGAGTGGGAGAAGAGGAAAGTGGGGCTTAGTCAGGGAAGGCCTCTTGGAGGAGATGGGCCTTCAATAAGCCTTTGAAGTGGGGGAGAGTCATTGTCTGTAGGATTTGAGGAGGGAGGGCGGTCCAGGCCAGAGGGAGGAAGTGGGTGAGGGATTTGCTGGGAGATGGAGGCACAGCGAGAAGGTTAGCATCTTTGCGATAATTTCCAGCCTTCAGTTTGGGGCTAGATCAACTAGAAAGACTCCAGTCCCTAGATCATTTCCACCTATCTTGGGAAGCGGCATCGCGCGGCCTTACTGCAAAGACCGCAGGCCTGGAGGACCTGAGTTCTAATCCTGGTTCGAACACTTACCTGCTGATATTTGAGCGCTTACGGTATGTGGAGCACTGGACTAAGCACTTGGGAGGAGATGATACAACAGAGTTGATAAACATGTTCCCTGCCCACAGCGAGCTTGCGGTCTAGAAGGCAAGTCACTTCACTGTGCCTCCGTTTCAATCAATCAATAGTATTTATTGATTATTTCCTTACAAATAATCGTATTATTTCCTTACAAATTCCTCATTTTTAAGGAAGCAAGCTGAGCCAATGAGCCATACCTGATTTGACTTACACTTTCTCTGAGCCTGACTGAAGGGTAAATCACCTCCAGTGATACCATATCAATCAATGGTATTTATTGAACGCTTTCCGTGTGCAGAGCACTGTACTGAGCGCTTGGCAGCAGGATGGCCTAGTGGAAAGAGCCCGGGCCTAGGAGTCAGAAGGACCTGGGTTCTCATCCTGGCTCCGCCGCTCATCGGCTGTGTGCCCTCGGGCGAGTCACTTCTCTGTGTCTCTGTGACCTCATCTGTAAAATGGGGATGAAGACTGTGAGCCCCGTGTGGGCAAGGGATTGGGTCCGACCCAATTAGCTTGGATCTACCCCAGCGGTCAATACAGTGCCCGGCACATAGTAAGCGCTGAGCGAATGCCATTTGAAGAAAAGGAAAAGTCCCAGGAGCCCTTCTCTTCCCCAGGCTGGACGAGGACCGGCCCGTCGCAGGACACCTCGGAGGAGAACGACGCCTGGTCCAGTGCCGAGGACCCGCTAAACTCATCCGACGAAGACGGAGCCGCAGCCGTGGGGCCCAAGAAATTGGTGAGCCTGAGAGGTCTTGCTCTCGGGGAACGTCTAGTAATAATAATAGTGCTGATGATGTAAGCTTGTGGGCAGGGAATGTGTCTGTATATTGTTCATTCATTCAGTCGGATTTAGTGAGTGCTTACTGTGCGCTGAGTAATGTAATGATAATGACTATGGTATTGGTTAAGCGTTTACAATGTGCCAGGCACTGTAGTACTGTAATGATAATAACTGTGGTATTGATTAAGCGTTTACAATGTGCCAGGCACTGTATGAAGTGCTGGGGTGGATACAAGCAAATCGGGTTGGACACAGTCCCTGTCCCACACGGGGCTCACAGTCTCAGCACATGGGAGAGTATAATACAACAATAAACAGACACATTCCCTGCCCACAGTGAGCTTATAGTCTGGGGGTGGCGGGGAGACAGACATTAATATTAAAAAATAAATAAATAAGAGATATGTACTTAAGTGTGGTGGGGCTGGGAGATGGGGGAAGAACAGAGGGAGTAAGTTAGGGCGACGCAGAAGGGAGTGGGAGAAGTGAAAGGGGGGGGCGCTTAGGGAAGTCAGTCTTGTATAGTGCTCTGCACACGGTAAGCACTCAATAAATGATTGAATGAATGATATTTAAGTGCTTAGTATGTGTCAAAGATGGGTCTAAGTGTTGGGATAGATACAAGCTAATCAGGGTGGATACGGTCCCTGTCCCCCAGTAGGGCTCATAGTTTTCATCCCCATTTTACAGATGAGGTCACTGCGGCACAGAGAAATAGAGTGACTTGCCCAAGGTCACACGGCAGACACGTGGCGAAGCTGAGGTGAGAACCCAGGTCCTTCTGACTCCCAGCGGTGCTGTATTTGCTAGGCCATGCTGTGTCTGTTATATTGTTCTGCTGGCCTCTGCTTAATAGCAGCACGGCTTAGTGGATACAGCCCGGGCCTGGGAGCCTGAAGGACCTGGGTTCTAATCCCGCCTCTACCACTTGTCTGCTGTGTGACCTTGGGTAAGTCCCTTCACTTCCCTGGGCCTCAGTTCCCTCATCTGTCAAATGAGGATTAAGTCTGTGAGCCCCATGCGGGACAGGGAACGTGTCTAACCCGATTTGCTTGTATCCACCCCAACGCTTACAACAGTGCCTGGCATGTAGAAAGTGTTTAACAAATACCGCAATTATAGTAATAATGATTATTATTATTAATTCAGGTTCCTGGTAAATACTCCATTGTGGCAGATCCGGAGACCGGAGGGACGGACGTGCTGGCCGTCAAAAGTGGAGACTTGGTGGAGTTGATCTCTGAGGGGACTGAGAGACAATGGTAGGCGCAAATGGCTTCGGCCTATTACCATTCCCCTTTAGATTTGCTTCGACGACGTCCCCCACCCTTTTCGCCCCCGCGTCTCATTTGTGACAGCCTGCGCCTCTCTCTCAGGTATGTGAGGAATCTGACCACCAGCCGAGAGGGGTGGATTCCAACTGGGAATTTGTCGGTGCTCATTGGGAATTCCAAATCGGCTCAGTCTCTGACAAGTTCAGGTGAGCGCTTCTCTAAGTCCCCTGGGGGACCCACCGACGCCCTTGCCAAATTCCCTCCACACGTCTATGTGATTGAAAACAACAACTGACCTTCTCTGCTTGCTCTTCTGCTTCCCCCACCCTGCCTCTCCTCCAGACTCCGGGGCTGGTGCCGTCATTTTGAGTTCTTCCTCGAGCTGTAGTGAAGGTGGTGGCGTCCCCTTCTCGGACAACAAGGGGTAAACGGCCCACGGTCCGACGCTCGTTAAGGTCCCCTCCTCTGCCCTCCGCTCATGGCCGGAATGAAATAAAAACCCAGTCTGTAGGTCTGCAAGTTTTGTCTTGCTTGGGTCTGACAGGTGGGAAGAGAGAGCGGGGAGAGGAGTGGGTTTTGTAATTTTTTAAGCTACTTAGAGAGTCCCTCAGAGGAAAAGCTACCTGCTCGAATGTAGAACCGTGAGGTGCTGGAATTCCCACCGGACGTCGACGCGGAGATTCGGGAAGAGCCCCACCCATTGAAGACCCTTCCCTGGTTTCCTCAGAAAAGCACCCGAACTGCATCGGGACTTCCTGGATGGGGACAGAGCAGGATGGGTGAAACATCAAGGGCCGTCTCGGACAGATTATGGCCACAAAAACCCATTCTGCAATTGTGACTTTGTCCCCCGAAACATTCCTCCAAGAAATCTGCCGACCAGAAAGACAGCCCGGGGCTCCACAGATGAAACTTAGGTACACCCCGGCTTGGATCCAGCTTCCTTCCGTCCCCAGCACTGTGCTCTCCGCGGACATTTGTCTCCTCCTAAGATGTGTCCGTGAGGGAAGGATGCCTCCCCCGCAGCTCTGTGAGGAATCCCCGTTTTTTTTTTTTCCTCCCGCCGCGATTTTTTAGGCGAATGATCCTGTGGCCATTTTGGGGACGCACTGGCCTCCAACCAAGTCGACGTGTTTACATCAAAGGGCAATTTGATGCTGTCTTTGATAGAGAACTATTTCACGTTTCTACCATGGAATGATTTCTTACATGCCTTTAATGTAAACCGGCGCCATTCTGCTGAATTCAGGCAACTAAATCCCTATCACCTCCGTGGGATCAGGTCACGTTGCCTCTGCCAGCCTCGAGAGGAAAGAGCCCTCTCTCTAGAGAAAAGTGCAAATGCTTAAACAAGAGAAAAACCGATCGTAGAACTACAAGTCTTAATTTTGTGCTCTATTAAAAGAGAGGGGAAGTCCTTTTTTATAGCACCTCACTGCATTCCGGGAATATTTTAATGGGTTTTGTTTTTTAAGGAAAGAGAAACAGTTTTTTCAGGGGGTCAGCAAAACCATTTTTCTTTATTGGCACGTGAATACCAGAATGATCTAAAATGCAAACAGTAGCAGCTCTTTTTTTTAGTGGCTGGCAAGTCCATCCTCAGGCTCCACACTTCTAGCCTGTGTATCATGCTCTTTTTGTCTCATCTCGGAACGATCGATTGAATGCCGAGAATTTTACTGTCTCCAACAAAACGGGCTGAGAAGATAAGGCCTCGATATTTTGGTTGTCATTTTCTGATTTCAGAAAAAACAAGTCCTATCTCGCTATTGGAACATGTTCTGCTGATGATTGATGCAGATATTTTTCTATGTATGAATGTATATATGTACTATATATATATATCTTGATGTAAAGGATGTATTTATAGTCTTTACGCTGCTCAAAGTGGCCACTTTACACAGGATATCATGCACTACTGCAATATGAAGGCTGATCAGAACTTCCATTACCTCCTCTGTTTCTAGAACAAACTCCCCAGTTAATGTTCCCATCTTCTCAAATCCCACTGGGTCCCGGGCTGCTTCCAGTCAGGACCCTTTAATCCCAAAGTTTAATCCCGAAATGGCAAAGGACGTGCAGAGACTCGGTTGCTTCTCTTCTGGATTGTAAGTTATTTGTAAATGCTGTTTTCCAGTTCCCTCGATCTTTCCTGATATCCTGGTGGTCTCCTCTTTGTCCTAGCACTTTAATCCTCCCGTTTCCCTCCCCAGACCTGTTTTGTTTTGCTTTTTTCTATTGCTGATGAAAATGAAATACCACAATCAGGGTTCTTCATGGAATGGATGAAAGCTGAACCAATAAATTTCAATCACTCTTTTTCTGGATGTCTTCATTTTTGAAAGGCACAGAGCGTACCAGCCAAGCACTGTTTGGAGCATCGGGGTAGATACAAGCTAATCAGGTTGGACGCAGTCCCTGTCTCACATGGGGCTCACAGTGTTAATCCCCGTTTTACAGATGAGGAAACTGAGGCGGTGGTGAAGAGGGAGGAATTCCAAGACCAGTGGGAGGATTTGAGCGAGGGGTCGGCGGGAAAATAGGATGGAAGTTGGCCTTAGAGGAATGTATTGTGCTGGCTGGGTTGTAGTGGGAGGTGGGCGAGTTACGGGGGGAAAACTGATGGAGTGCCTTAAAGCCGACGGTAAGAAGTTTCTGTTCTTTGGGGAGATGAATGGGCAATGACGGGGGGTTCTTGAGGAGTGGGGAGCCATGGACTGAATGGTTGTTTTTTGTTTTTTTTTATTCTTTTAGGAAAATGATCCGGGCAGCAGAATGAAGTATGGACTGGAGTGGAGAGAGACAGGAGGCAGGGACGTCACCGAAGAGGCTGATGTCAAGGTGGGATAGGCTAAGCGTCGTATTGGTTTGTATGGAGAGGAAAGGGGTGATTCTGGGTGTGGGGAGACCGCACAGAGATTGTCATCACAGCAAAGTGACTTGGGCATTTTAATAATAATAATAATAATAATAATGGAATCGCTTCAAGCCTCATCAGCCAACCCTTAGGTGCAGGATGGATCGAGTTGAACCCCCAAAATGCGATACCAAATCTGAGAACCCCAGGTTAGTGGCAGCATCCACCCCAGCACTTAGTACAGTGCCTGGCACGTAGTAAGCACTTAACAAATACTATCATTATTATTGTTGTTATTACTACTATTCATGAATTCAGTCGTATTTACTGAGCGCTTACTGTGTGCAAAGCACTGTACGAAGCACTTGGGAGAGTAAGATAAAACAATAAGCAGACACATTCCCTGCCCGCAGGGAGCTTACAGTCTAGAGAGGGAGCCAGACATTAATGGAAATCAATAAATAAATTGCAGATATGGACGTAACTGCTGGAGCAAACTCAGGGTGCACTAGCATGGAGTCCCAAGACGGCTCTTACCCTACCTCTAAGTTGCCACTGACAACAGGACCCTGTTCTGTAGGCTCCTGGTGGGCAGAGAACACATCTACTACCTGTATTGATTGTACTCTCCCACACATGGCCTAGAGGATAGAGCATGGTCCTGGGAGTCAGAAGACCTGGGTTCTAATCCTGGCCCCGCCGCTTTTCTTCTGCGAGACCTTGGGTAAGTCACTTTACTTCTCTGGGCCTCAGTTGACTCAGGAGAGATAGCAGCTGTGCTGGGCACTTAGTTGGTGCTGGCTAAATATGATGGATTAATTGATAACAGAAAAACTTAGGAATGGGTTTATTTTCATCTCAGTTAAGACTGTGTCTTGAGCAGCATACTGGGTAGTTTGAGTCAGAAAAGTGTCACTGTTTGTTGTTTAACCTTGAATGTTCACAACTAAAATGCAATGTTTTTTCCATGGTATTTAAGAGCTTTCTATGTGCCAGGTATTGTTCTAAGTGCTGGGGTTGAAACAAGGTAGTCGGTTTGGACACAGTCCCTGTCCCACATAGGGCTCACAGTCTTAATCCCCATTTTAGAGAAGCGGCATGGCTTAGTGGAAAGAGCACAGGCTTGGGAATCAGAGGTTGTGGGTTCTAATCCCGGCTCTGCCACTTGTCAGCTATGTGACTTTGAGCAAGTCACTTCACTTCTCTGTGCCTCAGCTACTTCATCTGCAAAATGGGGATTAAGACTGTGAGCCCCATGTGGGAAATCCTAATTGCCTTGTATTTACCCCAGCGCTCAGAACAGTGCTTGGCACATAGTAAGCACTCAACAAATGCCAACATTATTATTATTATTATTATTTTACAGATGAGGAAGCTGAGGCCCAGAGAAGGTAATTGACTTACCCAAGGTCACACGGCAGACCAGGGTGGAGCCGGAATTAGAACCCAGGACCTCTGGCTCCCAGGCCCGGGCTCTTTCCGCTTGGCCACGCTGCTCCTCCATTCATTTTATTCCTTCTGGTAAATGTAGAAATAGCAGCTCCCTCCTCTCAAGGGCTGCGGTCAGGAGACCAACGAGGACGTTTCTGAAAATACTCTGATTTAAGGGCTTCCTCCCCCGGGGTCTGCCATCCGTCGTGGATTTATGGAGACGTACCCCCAACCCCCTCCACCTCACGGAGTGTCCGAAGCCGAGAACTTTGTCCAAACAGTGTGGGGCTGGAATGTCAACAGCTGGCTGGGACTTGGATTTCATCATGGATTCCAGCGGCCGCCTCGTTTGGATCCTCGTCTCCGGGATCGGGCTTCACCTCACTCTGGCCGCAGGTACATCTCGTGAACTGTCGTTATTTTACCAGGGAACCTGTCCGTCGTTGGCTGGAGGGAACTGAGGCTAAAATGACTAGAAGAACAGCCTAAAAATAGGTCTCTGTTGGGAGGGTTGCTGTTATGTTCACTCTGATCTGCCCTCCCAGAAAACCCGCAGAGAAACTTGGCATTGCTCCAGGAAGTTGAGCGCGGGACTGGAGAGGAAAGCCTAGCTCCTGGGAGGCATCCGGGTTTCGGTGTCAGCAGCTGATCCCCTTGGGCTGTCGGTTACCTGGGGGCGGGTGGGATTCAATGAGGATTTTGAAATCCGAAACGCCAGGAAATGGGAACCGGGGAAGGGTGGGGGAAGAGGCACGGTAAATAATCTCTACTGAAAATCAACTCCGGAAAACCGGAGGTGGCAGCAACCAGACGGACACAGGTTGCCAGACACCGATCTGATTGTATTAAATCTACCTTGGTGCTTAGTAGGGTGCTGGGTCAGTCATCAGTGGCATTTACTGAGCGTGCAGAGAGCTGTACTAAGCGCTTGGGAGAATACAGTGCAACAATAACCAAATACCGCAGTTACGCTTAGTATTATTATTATTAGGTGACCTGGGGTGGGAAAAGGATCACAGGATGAAAAACAGCGACTTTAATCCGGAAATTGCTCGGTGGATTCCTTTCTTCCGATGTCGTCTGTTATTGGTCAGCTCCATCCGCAAGAAAATGAAATCCAACCCTGACAGGAACTTTGCGTGACCCCCAGCCGCGGTTCGTCAAGGGGGAGGGGGTTTGAGACTCGGAGCGTTTAAATCCTTCTTGTGAAGCAAATGGCAGTGACGTTGCCATGGAAACTCAAGCGCTCTGCCCCATCTTCTTGGACATCTCCACTCCCCAACCCCTTTGGGGACCATTTGGCGGGTTTGATTTGAATCCCGGCTCCGCCACTTGTCTGCTGGGTGACCGTGGGTGAGTCACTTCACTTCTCTGGGCCCCAGTACCCTCATCTGCAAAATAGGGACTCAATATCTGTTCTTCCTCCTTCTTGGACCGTGAGGCCCATGATTACCTTGTATCCACCCCAGCGCTTAATACAGTGTTTGGCACATTAGTAAGCGCTTAAGAAATACCACAATTATGGGTTGCCCCAAACCACCTCTAGGCTCCGCAGGTTATATTGTTGTGTTGTACTCTTCCAAGTGCTCAGTAGAGTGCCCTACACAAGTAAGCACTCAAATAGTATTGATTGATTGATTCCCATAATAGTTTCTATATGACATTAGTAAAATGTGTAACCTACATAACACAGAGTAGCAGAGCTGTTGCTTCAGCGTCCCTCTAGACTGTAAGCTTGTTGTGAACAGGAAACCTACCAACTCCTTTATACTGTACTCTCCCAAGTGCTTAGTACGCTGCTGTGCACACAGGAAGTGCTCAGAAAATCAATCCATCAATGGTATTTATTGAGCACTTACCACTGTATTAAACACCTGGGAGAGGTCAGTACAAGAGAGTTGGTAGACAGATTTTCAACCCACAAGGAGCTTAGACAGTATTTGAATTCTGTGAGTGGCCAACCTAGAGTTCAACCTTCGGCAGTACTGACAGACGAAAGTCCCAGAGGAGGAAAGATGGAAGTCAGGAGAGGACTTTATCCAGTTCTACTCCTGAAGAAAGATTTGACAACCCAAACAATCAGTACTGTTTCTTGAGCCCTTAAATCTGTGCAGAGCACTGCACTGCGTGCTTGGGGGAGAGGAATAGTGTTAGTCGACATGACCTTTGCCCTCAAGGAGTTTAAAATCTAGTAGGGGAAACAGAAGCTATGATAAATTGTTGGTAGGGGAAGTTTAAAGATCTATACCTGTGTTGTCAGCCAGGGAAGCCTACTGAATCTCTCCAGAAACTGGGGCAAGGACAATGAAGTTCTTGGAGAAATTAAAAAGCCCTTTATGGTTTGGTTTTGGGCTACAAGTCACACTGGTGAGAAATATGTTCAGCTTCTCGGGACAACTTGTTGTAGGCAGGGGATGCGTCTACCTATTCTTTTATAGTGGGCTCTCCCAAATGCTTAGTTCAGTGCTCTGCACACAGTAAGCACTCAATAAATACCATTGATTGATGGACTGACTGAAGAGCTTGAGTTTTCAAGCATTTGCACCTCCCTCAGTCTTCATAAAGCAGGATGAAGCAAACAGTCTTCTGCACCGGCAAAGAAGAGCCAACTCTTTCCTTGAAGAGCTGAGGCAGGGTTCTCTGAAGAGAGAGTGTTTTGAAGAAAAGTGTTCATTTGAGGAAGCCCTGGAAATTTTCAGGAATACCGAAAGGACGGTAAGTAAAATGCTGCAGTGTTGTTTGAGCCATCACTTATTCCGCTTTGGTTCAAGAACCTCCCTCTGCCTTGGAGGGTGCCATGGAGCCAGGGGTGGGACTGACTAAATGAGGTCCCTTCCAGACTTAGAATTGTTTTTTTATGGGATTTTTTAAGCAGTTACTATAGCCCCGATACTGTTCTGTGCACTGGGGTAGATACAAGTTAGGTTGGATACAGTCCACGCCCCACGCGGGGCTCACAGCCTTCATCCCCATTTGACAGATGAGGTAACTGAGGCACAGAGAAGTCACACAGCAGGAATCGGAATGATAATTCAAGTCCTTTTGACTCCCAAGCCCACGTCCTATCCACTGGGCCTTGCTGTTTCTCTGGTCTGTGTCTATCAGTCAGGATTAGGCTGCCTTCACCCAGACCATTGGGTGGTTGTGAGGAGCTCCCCGGATAACAACTCAAAAAAGACTGGCTCTGCTCTGCTTTACATCCCTTGAGAAACAAGGTGGCTTAGCGGATAGAGCCCGGCCCTGGGAGTCGGAAAAAATCACACGCTGATTTTTTGCTTTTTGGTCACTGTGAATAGAAGCAAGGAGAGGGTGAGAAAATGCACATTTGTCCCTCATTCTAGTTCTGTATCATACCCCTTCCATCTCTCCTAGATTTTCTCTGTCCCCTTGGGCTGCTATTTATTTATTTTATTTATACCTGTTTATTCTATTTATTTTATTTTGTTAATATGTTTTGTTTTGTTGTCTGTCTCCCCCTTCTAGACTGTGAGCCCACTGTCGGGTAGGGACCGTCTCTATATGTTGCCAACTTGGACTTCCCAAGCGCTTAGTACAGTGCTCTGCACACAGTAAGTGCTCAATAAATATGATTGAATGAATGAACGAAAAGAAGGGCACTTCCCGTTTGGGGAAGGAGTTTGCTGCTTTGGTGTCTCGGGGTAACGCGCCTCACGGAATTCTCCCTTTTATTTTTTCCAGAAAGCGTTCTGGGTTTCGTACACCGGTAAGTAGGTGTGTCCTCCCCCAGCCCGCAGCTGGCCTCACCCCCGTTTCGCCCCCCGGCCCCCCACAAGAAGCCCCACTAACCCCAGTTTGTGTCCACAGATGACAACCAGTGTGATTCCAATCCCTGTCAGAATGGAGGGACCTGTGTGGACCAGATCCAGGCTTACGTCTGCAACTGCCCTGAGGGCTTCGAGGGCCGCAACTGCGAAATAAGTCAGGCACCGTCCCCCGCGGGGATTCCGTCTCTTAGAACGTGGCTTTTTTGATGTTTTCGCTCCTTGCTCGTAAAGAACTTCGGTTTTCTGGCTCCCAGGCTCATGCTCTTCCCACTAGATCACGCAGCCTCCCTTTTCCTTTTCAACTGCAGACTGAAATGTCTCCCCACGCCTCAAAGCAATCCGATGGACCTCTGGGTATCAAACGGACACTCCTGCCAGTCGGCTTTAAGGCACTCCGTCCATTGTTTCCCGTGTTTGTCCTCGCTTCTCTCCCACTTCAATCCAGCTCACACCTTTCTTTCCAACCACTGTGTGCCTCACTTGCTTCTCTTCCCATCAACCTCTTGCTCAAGCCTACTTCAACCCAGCTAGCACACTTTGCTCTACCTCCATCTCATCTTGTCTCGCCGCTGGCCTCCGGCCCCCGTGCTGCCTCTGGTCTGGAACGCCCTCCCTCTTCATAATTGACCGACAATGTCTCTCCCTTCCTTCCAAACCTTATTGAAGGCACATCTCCTCCAAGAGGCCTTCCCTGACTAAACCCTCCTTTCCTCTCCTTCCCCTCCCTTTACTCATCCCCTCTCCCAGCCCCACAGCACTTATGCACATCACCGTAATTTTATTATATTAATGTCTGCTCCGCCCCAGACTGTAAGCTCATTGTGGGCGGGGAATGTGTCTGCTCTCTTGTCACTTCTATTGTCCAAGTGCTTAGTACGGTGCTCTGCAAATGGTAAGCACTCAGTAAATTTGACTAACTCGTCCTCCTTCCTGCCTGGAACACGACAGACCACTCCTTTCTCCATCTTCAAAGCCCTTCTAAAAATCACACCTCCTCCAAGAGGCCTCCCTGATTAACTCTCATTTTCCCTCCACCTACTGACACTCCAGCACTTCTGCACCACTTACGCCTCTAAAGCACTCAGATACTCCCCCTGGTAGCACATTGTACACAGCTTTCAACTCTGTTGCCTCCTCCTATGTGGAATTATTTCTGCCTCCCCTATCTGGTGGTAAACTAGGGCATGGACTGTGACTGTGAACTCTGTTGTAATCAATCCATCCATCAAAAGTATTTATTGAGCCCTTAGTATGTGCTGAGTACTGGACTAAGCTCTTGGAAGAGTTCAAGCGGAGCTGATAGACACTCTCCCTGCCCACAGCGAGCTTACAGTTTAGAAGGGAAGACAGACATTAATATAAAATAAACGTTACGCATATGCACGTAAATGCCTTAGAGATGAGGGTGGGATGAATTCCAAGTGTCCAAAGGGTACAGGTCCAAGGGCATAGAGGATGCAGATTGGGGAAAAGAGGGCTTAATCAGAGGAGGCATCTTGGAGGAGGTGTGACCCTAACAAGTCTTGAAAGAGAAGCAGCGTGGCTCTGTGGGAAGAGCCCGGGCTTTGGAGTCAGAGGTCATGGGTTCAAATCCCGGCTCCGCCAATTGTCAGCTGTGTGTGACTTTAGGCAAGTCACTTAACTTCTCTGTGCCTCAGTTACCTCATCTGTAAAATGGGGATTAAGACTGTGAGCCTCCCCTGGGACAACCTGATCATCTTGTAACCTCCCCAGCGCTTAGAACAGTGTTTTCAACATAGTAAGCACTTAATAAATGCCATTATTATTATTATTAAGGTGGCGAGAGTGGTGGTGTGAAGTATACGGGGGGAAGTGGTCAAAGGTATTTATTGAGAGCTTAATGTGGGTTCAGCTCTGGAGAAGCAGCATGTCCTAGTGGAAAGAGCACGGGCTTGGGAGTCAGAGGACCTGGGTTCTAATCTCAGCTCCACCACTCCTTTGCTGTGTGACCTTGTGCCAGTCACTTCACTTCTCTGTGCCTCAGTACCCTTAGCCCCCTCAGTAAAATGGGGATTAAGACTGTGAGCCCCATGTGGGACAGGGACCGTGCCCAAACTTGTATCACCCTCAGCGCTTGTAGCTCAGCTAGCTTGTTCTAACCTCAGCGCTTAGAACAGTGCTTGACATATAGTAAGTGCTTAACAAATGCCATCATCATCATCATTATTATTGTTAGATAAATGCAAGCTGCCGGCCTGCATCTCTGAAAACGGCGGCTGTGAGCATTACTGCAGCGATGACCCGGATACGATTCGTCGTTGCCGCTGTGCGGAGGGATACACTCTGGGCTCTGATGGAACATCCTGTGTCCCCGAAGGTAATTTCCCAGGCCCTCCAGAGACCCACCTCCCCGGGCATCTCGCCCCCGGCCCGATGTTTGTTTTCTATCCTCCATTCCAGCTCAAAATTCCAAGGAACCTCTGAGTACTTTCCTTCAGGACTGCCAAATTCAGGAAAAGGGGGCCCTTTCCACCACCTACGTTGCTCGCCCGGGATATAGGGGATTTTCCTATATCCCGGCTCCGCCAATTATCAGCTGTGTGACTTTGGGCAAGTCACGTAACTTCTCTGGGCCTCAGTTCCCTCATCTGTAAAATGGGGATTATGACTATGAGCCCCCCGTGGGACAACCTGATCACCCTGTACCCTCCCCAGTGCTTAGAACAGTGCTTTGCCTATAGTAAGCGCTTAATAAATGTCATTATTTATTTATTTCCTCAGTAAAAGCATTCAATCATATTTATTCAGTCGTATTTACTGATCACTTACTAGGTACAGCACTTGGGAGATTACAAAACAACAATAGGCAGACATTTTCCATGCCCACAATGAAAGCAGCATTTTTTTAAGACCAGTAAGACCATCTCAGCTAAGTGGAATGGGTGATTTGAATGTATGTAATGTTGTGAGGTTGTTCGGTGTATTGTGGCCCGAAAAAAATATCTAAGTTTCTGAGTGTAAAGCAGTGTAGTGTAGTGGATAGAGCACAGGCCTGGAAATCAAGAGGACCTGGGTTCTAATCCTGGCTCTGCTACTTTGCTGTGTGACCTTGGGCAAGTCACTTCATTTGCCCTGTAAACGGAGGGTTTAAACTGTGAGCCCCATGTGGAACAGGGACTGTGTCTGACCTGATTAACTTCACTTCTCTGTGCCTCAATTCCCTCATCTGTAAAATGGGGATTAAAAATGTGAGCCCCATGTGGAACAGGGACTGTGTCCACCCTGATTAACTTTTTTTTTATCTACCCTGGTACTTAGAACAGCGCTTGGCACTTAGTAAGCGCTTAACAAGTACCATGACTATTATTACTATTATTTCAGAAATGCTTCCTAATATTCCCTTAGGCTTGAGCCCAACGTTTCCCAAAGGAAATAGCAAAATGCTATTAGCCCCACCCCCCAAATAGCCCAATTTCTCCTTGTTTTGCCTTTTATGCGCAGTGAATTAGGTCAGATCACCTTGCTTTTGACTTTGGATCCATAATTGACTTCTTGTTTTCTACAGTTGACTATCCGTGTGGGAAAATACCAGTTCTGAGAAAAAGGAATGAAAGCAAACCAGAAGGGAGAATTGTGGGTGGATATCTATGTCCTAAAGGAGAATGTCCATGGCAGGTGAGACCTCAGCTAACTTTGGTGTTCTGTTATGTGATGTTTCATCCATTCATTCGATAGTTATTTACTAAGCGCTTACTGGGTGCAAAGCACCAAACTAAGCACTGGGAAAAAATTGATGCAAGTGGAATCAGTCATGGTTTCCGTGATTCATGCTTACTGTGTTTAGAGTTCTAGACTGTAAGCTCCATCTCTAGATTGTAAACTCATTGTGAGTAGGGAATGTGTCTGTTTCTTGGTACATTGTAGTCTCCCGAGTGCTTAGTACAGTGTTCTGTACCCAGGAATTGCTCAATAAATATGACTGACTGATTTGTACAGTACCAGGTAGATTAAGAAGGCGGGCATCCAGATCCAGGCTGTATTCATTCATTCACTAGTCTTTATTGAGCACTTACTATGTGCAGAGCACTGTACTAAGTGCTTAAATACAGTGGGAGGAGTTGGAAAAACCTCAGTAAAACTGGCAATAGCAAGAGGGTGAAACATGATCATGAGAAGCAGCTTGGCTCAGTGGAAAGAGCCCGGGCTTAGGACTTAGAGGTCATGGGTTCTAATCACAGCTCCGCCACTTGTCAGCTGTGTGACTTTGGGCAAGTCACTTCACTTCTCTGGGCCTCAGTTCCCTCATCTATAAAATGGGGATTAAGACTGTGAGCCCCATGTGGGACAACCTGATTACCTTGTATCCCACCCAGCGCTTAGAACAGTGCTTGGCACATAGTAAGCGCTTAACAAATACAAATACGTTCCTTCCTCTCCCCCTTGTCCCTCTCTCCATCCCCACCATCTTACCTCCTTCCCTTCCCCACAGCACCTGTATATATGTATATATGTTTGTACATATTTATTACTCTATTTATTTATTTATTTTACTTGTACATATCTATTCTATTTATTTTACTTAGTATGTTTGGTTTTGTTCTGTCTCCCCCTTTTAGACTGTGAGCCCACTGTTGGGTAGGGACTGTCTCTATATGTTGCCAACTTGTACTTCCCAAGCGCTTAGTACAGTGCTCTGCACACAGTAAGTGCTCAATAAATACGATTGATTGATTGATTGATTAATAATAAATGATTAATAATAATTATATTCTTTAAGTGCTTACTGTGTTCCAGACACTGAACTAAGCGCTGGGGTGGGTACAAACAAATCGGGTTGGACACAATCCCTGTCCCAGGTGGGGTTCACAGTCTCAATCCCCATTTTCCAGAGGAGATAATTGAGGCACCAAGAAGTGAGGTAACTTGCCCAGGTCACACAGCAGAAAAATGGCCAAGCCGGTATTAGAACCCATGACCTTATGACTCCCACGCCTGTGCTCTTTTCCACCTAAATCTATATTTACCTAAGCACCAAGTGTGGCACTTAAACAAGTTTGGCCTTTTCCATGAGGCTTTGAAGGCCCGAATTAGTCACGATCTTCCTTGCAAGAATGAAAAAAAAAAAAATCACCCTTTACCTTTGACTAAAAGACATTGCCAGAAAGCAGCTGAGTGATTGCTGTTAAGTGCACTTTGAATTTTACTTTTATTCAATCGCATTTATTGAGCGCTTACTGTGTGCAGAGCACTGTACTAAGCGCTTGGGAAGTACAAGTTGGCAACATATAGAGATGGTCCCTACCCAACAGTGGGCTCACAGTCTAGACTTTTATGTTTCTATTTGAATGTCTATTCCTTATCCATCCATTTCCTCTTCCTTCCTTTCATGCTGAAGACTAATAGGATACTAGATCCACAAAAAAGCAGTGAGACAGTGGATAGAGCCTGGGCCTGGGTGTCAGAGGTCATGGGTTCTAATCTCGGCTCTGCCACTTGTCTGCTGTGTGAACTTGGGCAAGTCACTTCATTTCTCTGGGCCTCGGTTACCTCATCTGTAAAACATGGATTGAGACTGAGCCCCATGTGGGACAGAGACTGTGTCCAACCTGATTTGCTTGTCTCCCCCGCAGTGCTTAGTACAGTGTCTGGCATCCAGTAAGTGCTTAAATGCTGCAATTAAATTATTATTATTATTATTAGTAGTAGTAGTAGTAGTAGAAGCTTGACCAAGGAGGGTAGACTTTTTCACATCCTTATGACCAGGTTTAGGTCAGGAAAATCAAGAAAACCTTCACCATATTAGTTCAGTGCCTTGCACACAGGAAATGCTCAATAAATGCAATTGATTGACTGATATATCTCTTGGCTTTGGGCAGGCTCTGATAATGATGAATCAGAAACTGCTCTGCGGGGGTACCCTTCTATCTTCCACCTGGGTGGTTTCTGCCGCTCACTGCTTTGAAAGGATCAACTTTAAAAACATGCAAAACCTAACAGTAGTTCTGGGTAAGTACCTTCCCTCTTTTCTCCCCTACCTTT
Organism: Tachyglossus aculeatus; assembly: GCF_015852505.1. NCBI lineage: Eukaryota > Metazoa > Chordata > Mammalia > Monotremata > Tachyglossidae > Tachyglossus > Tachyglossus aculeatus. The sequence continues at coordinate 13,978,052 of NC_052085.1, read as the reverse complement.
TAAAACATATTTTGTTGAATTACACTGAACAGTGTAAGGAACAGTGACAGATATTTCAGTACAGTTGACACATAAGCATTTAGTACAGTGCTGTACCCCCAGTAGTTGCTCAATAAATACTGATCGATTGACTTCACAGAAGGAATGACATTCAAAGACGCTTGCCTGAAAAAGCCTTTTGCCCGTCTCCCTTCTGGTTTCCGAAGAATATCATTCCTCGTGGAGCCAGGACTAAAATAATAATTTCAATTTCCTTTCTGACTTTCGCTGGAGACCAAATTATCCCCAGGGAAACAAATTCATCCCCATTTTAGAGATGGAGAAACTGAGGCTCGGAGATAAGATGGTCAGCTATTAGTGGAGGGAGGAATGAACTGTGGCTTTTAACTTCCTAATCCTGTAGTCACCAAGAAACGGTCTCTCACAGGGAATGCCACCACAGCCTCAGATGAAGAGCAGAGGGAGGTGAGCCAATCTCTGCTCTTAAATTCTTAGGATTGATGTGAAGAAGTTTCCCTAGATTTCTTCTGGAAAGCAAAGAAAGCAGCAGCAGTGGCAGCAGGAGAAAAAATAATAATGATAATTATGGCATTTATTAAGCGCTTACTATGTGCTAAGCACTGGGAGGGAACACAGTTCCTATGTTCCATGATAGTTAACCCCAATTGATTCATCATTTATTGAGTGCTTACAGGGCGCAGAGCACTGTACTAAGCACTCAGGAGAGTACAAGACAACAGAGTTGCTAGACACATTCCCTGTCCTTGAGGAGCTCATAATTTAAAGGGGGTGAATAACTGTCTGTCGGATGTGTCTCTATATGTTGCTAACGTGTACTTCCCAAGCGCTTAGTACAGTGCTCTGCACACAGTAAGCGCTCAATAAATACGATTGATTGATTGATATGAGGGAGGGCAGGTATTCCAGGCCAGAGGCAGGATGTGGGTGAGGGGTCGGCGGTGAGATAGATGAGATGAAGGTACAGTGAGAAGGTTAGCATTAGAGGAGTGAAGTGTGCACTCTGAATTGTAGTAGGAGAGTAGCGAGGAGTGGTAGGAGTGGGACATGATGATTGAATGCTTTAAAGTCGGTGGAGAGGAGTTTTTGTTTGATGTGGAGGTGGATGGGCAACCACTGGAGTTTCTTGAGGAGTGGGGAACACACGTCCTGTACATTTTTCTAGAAAAATGATCCGGGCAGCGGAACCAAGTTTGAATTGGAATGGGGAGAGACAGAAGGCTGGGAGGTGAGCAAGGAGGCTGATAGAGTAGTCAAGGCGGGATAGGATGAGGGATTGTATTAAGAAAGCGGTTTGGATGGAGAGGAAAGGACAGAGGGTAGCGATGCCGCGAAGGTGGAACCGACAGAATTTAGTGATGGATTGAATATGTGCGTTGAATGAGACAGGAGTCCAGGATAATGCCAAAGTCATGGGCTTGTGAGACAGGAAGGATGGCGGTGCCGTCTACGGTGATGGGAAAGTCAGGGAAAGGACAGGCTCATGGGTAGGGAACATATCTACCGCCTCTCCTCCGTTGTCCTCTCCCAAGCGCTTAGGGCAGCGCCCTGTATGCAGTAAGCCCTCATTAATCGATTCTCTCCAAGGGGAGCACGAAATAGGCCAAATAGAAGGGAGCGAATCGGAAGTGGGAGTGCGGAAGATCATCAGGCACGAGCTTTACGTCCAGACGCAGACGGACCACGACATCGCCCTGCTCCTCCTGAGCCAGCCGGTGGTTTTCAGCGACTTCGTGGTGCCGCTCTGCCTGCCCGAGTGGCGGCTGTCCATCGGCGAGCTGGCCATGGTGCGACGGTCCTCCGTGAGCGGCTGGGGCCAGCTCCTGGAGCGGGGGGCCACCTCCCTCCACCTCATGAGGATCGAGGTGCCGCGGATCAAGACGCAGGATTGCAAGAAGTGGATCAACCACTCGGCCCAGGCCCCCGTCATCACGGACAACATGTTCTGCGCCGGCTACCTAGACGGCTCCAAGGACTCCTGCAAGGGCGACAGCGGCGGCCCTCACGCCACCAAGTACAAGGCCACGTGGTTCCTGACGGGCATCGTCAGCTGGGGGGAGGGCTGTGCCTCCGTCGGCCACTACGGCATCTACACCAGGGTGTCCCAGTTCATTGAGTGGTTGAACAGGAATATGGATTCCTAGGCCCTCCTTTTCCCTCCCCCACCTCCCTCCCTCCCTCCCTCAAGACAAGTGCGCTGCGGCTCTTTGAAATTCCTCTTTGGAATCCTGACCCCTTTCTCTCCCCCTGCCCCGAGATGAAATAAACGCTCCCCGGCACGGAATTGTTCTCCCACATAAAGGCGTTTTTCTGTTTTGGAAGGTATTTGTGATCTGGGGCCTTCGAACAGCTCCCGAGAGAACCCGGGACCTGGGAAGCAGAGGACCTCATTCATTCGATCGTATTTAGTGAGCGCTTACCGTTGTGCAGAGCACTGCACTAAGCGCTTGGGAGAGGACAACAGAACAATAAACAGGCATATTCCCGGCCCACAATGAGCTTCTCTCGCTCCCCAAGTCTCCTTGTAGAGCTGGCCTCCAAGTAACAAGCAAACAGTATCAGAACACAAAACAACATTCTAATGACAGCAAGAGTTCAAATACAAGGTATCTCACCCCATTTTTCTCTGCCCCTCCCATCATCCCAACTCTCCTTTAAGCCATAGCTGCCGCGTAAATGGAGACTAGAGATCAGTCGAATCCCATTCCTGACCGGAATATGGGAGAATCATGAAAGGCCCTATTCTGTGTCTTGACTAAAAAGCAAACCCAAAGATCCTCTTTTCTAATTACTCTTCTAACTTTCAGGACCAAGTCCAACTCTAGAACTTCACCACTGACCGTCTTCAAAGTGGGTATTGAACAAACAGTACTTTTTTCTCCACTCACCAAAGCCACATTTCACCCCCCAGACCATGTTTTGGGTCTTCACTTGAAAGCAAACCGGTCTTGATAGGACTACTCGTTTTTCAGAGGGCTCAACAATTTCCAGGTGAGCCCTTGCCGAGCTGCCCTGGACGCTGCTCTCTCTCTACTGCAGCACTTCCTGGGGACCGAAAATAATAATTTCTTAAAGGTGTATTGCCCCAACAAAAGCCGGACTCCCATTCTTCCCCTGCAGCTTCTTCTCCCCAGCTGGAAGCTGTCAGGAGAAACGAGAACAGTTGAATCCCATGTGTTCTAATGCCGGCTCTGCCACTTGTCTTCTGTGTGATCTTGGGGAAGTCACTTTTTGGGGCCTCAGCTTCCTCATCTGTAAAATGGGGAGAGAATACTTTTTCTCCTTTCCCTTTAGACGGCAAGTCCCATGTGGAGAAGAGTCTGTGTCTGACCTGATTATCTCGTATCTGCTCCAGCTCTTAGCATAGTGATTTTTGTGTGTGTGTGGTGGGGGGGGGGGGGCGGGGGGGAATTGTTAAACACCTACTATGTGCCAGGCACTGTTCTAAGTACAGGGATAGATAATAATAATAATAATTATGGTATTTTTTAAGCACTTTTCTATGTTGCCAGGCACTATACTAAGTGGTGGGGTGGATACAAGCAAATCGAGTTGGACACAGTCCCTGTCCCACATGAGGCTCACATTCTTAATCCCCATTTTACAAAGAGAGAACTGAAGCCCAGTGAAGTGACCTGCCTAAGGTCACAGAGCAGACAAGTGGCTGAGCCGGGATTAGAACCCATGACCTTCTGATTCTCAGGCCCGTGTTCTATCCACTACGCCATGCTACAAGTTAATCAGGCCCACGTCCCACGTGGGGCTCACAGTCTTAATCCCCATTTTACAAATGAGGTAACTGAGGCCCTGGGAAGCAGTGACCTCCCCAAAGACCACACAGCAGACAAGTCACAGAGCTGAGACTAGAATCCATGCCCGGGCTCTGTATCCGCTAGTCCACACTGTTTAGCGTTTAGTAAGTGCTTAACCAATATTATTATTATTGTCATTATTATTTTAGCATCCCTGTATCTGCTCGTGGTTTTTTTTTTTAACCCTTGTGCTTGGTGAAGGAACAGGAAGAGCTGGAGGGAGGCATCAGAGGGCCAAGATGCCAACCCATCGGAGAAATGAATTTTTGAATTCGGTGCCACCTGTGCCGAAGCTGGACGCGAAAGGGGGCGGAAGCTGAGGTGACGATTCGGAGGCCTGCCTGGGCCAGGAGCAGGGACCCTATCCCCATCCAGGCCGGGAAGAAGCTCTCCCTCAGACCCCTTTCCCAACACCAAGGTGAGGTCACGGCGGCGACGGGATTGGCGCCCCAGCTTCAAGTGGGAAATTGAAAGGAAGGTCGCTAGGGAAGCAGCGGGGCCTAGTGGAAAGAGTCATGGCCTGGGAGCCAGACGACCCTGGGTACAAATCCCAACTCCCCCCTGCTTATCTGCTCCGGGACTTTGGGCAAGTCACCTAACTTCTCTGAGCCTCAGTTCCCTCAACTGCAGAATGGGGATTCAATCCTTGTTTTCCGTCCTACTTAGACCGAGAGCTCCGTGTGGGACCTGATGAGCTCGCATTCATTCAATTCAGTCAATTGTATTTACTGAGCGCTTACTGTGTGCACAGCACTGTATTAAGCGCTGGGGTAGAAACAAGATAATCGGGTTGGACACAGTCCCTGTCCCACAGAGGGCTCGCAGTCTTAATCCCCGTTTTCCAGATGAGGGAACTGAGGCACAGAGAAGTTAAGTAACTTGCCCAAGATCACACAGCAGACGAGGGGCAGAGCCGAAATTAGAACCCAGGTCCTTCCAACTCCCAGGCCCATGCTCTATCCACTAGGCCACACCGCTTGGTACCTGGCACCTAGGAAAGTCTTAACAAATACCATTTAAAAACGTACAATAAGGTGTGAGTGCTGCCTGTATGATTCCCACCAGTGTGAATTCTCTTGGGCAAGTCACTTAACTTCTCTGGGCTTCAGTTTCCTCATCGGTAAGATGTGGAGTAAGACCTTGAGCCCCATGTGGGACATAGAGTGGGTCAAACCTTGATTAGGTCGTATCTACCCCAGTGCTTAGTACAGAGCCTGGCATCTAAGAAGCGCTTAACAAATGCCACACACACAAAAATGTACAATAAGATGTGATCTCTGCTTGTGGGTTTCCCACATTAGTGAAATTTGTATGGCTTCTCTCTAGTGTGACTTCTCTGGCGTTGGAGAAGATCTGAGTGTTCAGCTGAGGGTTTGGTGTTTGATAAGGTACAAACTCCATTTGAAAGCTTTCCTACATTGGTTACATTTATGGGGTGTCAGAATGTGCGATCTCTGATGTTTGCTCAAGGCTGAGTTGTTTTTAAAAGCATTCCCACATTCGTAGCAGTTGAAAGGTTTCTTTCTGGGGTGAGCTGTGAAATGATGTGCAATAAGGTGTGACGGGAAAGGGGTTAGAAGGACTTTAAGTCTTCAGGGGAAATGGGAGGAATGGGACAGGAAGTCTTCAGGGGAAAGGGGAGGAAGAGGGACAGGAAATCCTCAAGGGAAATGGGGAAAAAAGTACAGAAAGTCTTCGGGGGGGAAAGGGGGGAAAGGAGGAGATGGGGACAGTCTTTCAGAGGAAAGGAGACAAGAAGTTCTCGGGGAAAGGGGAAGAAGTACAGGAAATCTTCATAGGAAAGGAGAGGAAGAGGGACAGGAACTCCTCTGGCGAAAGGCAGGGATGGGGAAAGAAAGTCTTCAGGAGAAAGGAGACAGGAAATCCTCTGGGGAAAGTGGGAAAGGGGACAGAAAGACCTCGGGAAGGGGAGAAGAGGGACAGGAAGTCTTCAGGTGAAAGGGGGAAGTGAAAAACTGAATCAGTATCCTCCAACAATTCCCAAGAATCCTCAGACTCCGTACCTTTACTGTGCAGACCAACAGGAGAATTCCCAGAGCAACTTTCCCTTGGTCAACAGAGGTGAGCCTGCCAGTTCTGTTCCCTCTCCAGGAGGAATGGAGAATTTGGAGCATATGAAAGTCCCCCCAGGGTGGCGATCCTGAATTGCTACATTTCCAACATTCCCAGAGGGGTTGGAATTGAATGGAAATTAGATTCCAGCGCCCCTCAGCTCACAGGTAGAGTGGCCACTAATGGCCCTCGTGGATACAGGACAGGAAGGAGCTTGAAATGTCATCGGCGATGCACTATTTTGTAGTAATCCGGCCCCAGGCTGCCAAAACCTAGGACGTATGTCCAGGATGCTCTGAGCCCTGAGGCAGAAACAAGTTGGACACAGTCCCTGTCCCACGAGGGGTTCACAGTCTTCATCCTCATTTTACAGATGATGTAACTGAGGCACAGGGAAGTGAAAGGACAGGGGACAGCTTGGACTGCTGGGGAAAATACAAAATAAGAGATTAACTGGCTGCCACCACCAGACCCAATCTGCCAGTCTCGGCCATTAGATCTCTAATCCCCTTCCCGGCCTGAGCTGTGACCTTCCCTATCGCCATTCGGGGCAGATTTCTGCCTCTGTCCCGAGGCTGTGCCCCCAAAATAACCTTTACAAGGAAAGAAAGGCAAGAATCTACCCCCCCACCTACCCCATTTTTTTATGGTCTGTCTTAAGAGAAGCAGCGTGGCTCAGTGGAAAGAGCCCGGGCTTGGGAATCAGAAGTCCTGGGTTCAAATCCCGGCTCCACCGCTGGTCAGCTGTGTGACTTTGGGCAAGTCACTTCACTTCTCTGGGCCTGTTACCTCATCTGTGAAATGGGGATTAGGATTGTGAGGCCCACATGGGACAACCTGATCACGTTGTATCCTCCCCTGCGCTTAGAACAGTGCTTTGCAATCAATCAATCAATCGTATTTATTGAGCACTTACTGTGTGCAGAGCACTGTACTAAGCGCTTGGAAAGTACAAGTTGGCAACATATAGAGGCAGTCCGTACCCAACAGTGGGCTCACAGTCTAGAAGGGGGAAACAGAGAACAAAACTAAACATATTAACAAAATAAAATAAATAGAATAGATATGTACAAGTAAAATAAATAAATAAATAGAGTAATAAATATGTACAAACATATATACAGGTGCTGTAGGGAAGGAAAGGAGGTAAGATGGGGGGATGGAGAGAGGGAGGAGGGGGAGAGGAAGGAGGGGGCTCAGTCTGGGAAGGCCTCCTGGAGGAGATGAGCTCTCAGTAGGGCCTTTGCACATAGTAAGCGCTTAACAAATACCAAAATTATTATTATTATTATTATTAAGCACTTTCTAAGTGTCAAGCACTGTTCTAAGGCGACAAGAAGTGTGTGCTCTAATGAAGAGCGTACAGGCCTTAGAGTCAGAAGGACCTGGGTTCTAATACTGGCTCTGTTGCTTGTCTGCCGTAGGACCCTGGGTGAGTCATTTAACTTCTCCGGGCCTCAGTTCCCTCCCCTGCAAAATGGGGGTTGAGACTGTGAGCCCCATGTGGGAGATGGACTGTGTCCAACCTGGTTAGCTTTTATCTACCCCAGCATGTAGTAAGTGCCCGGCACATAGCGCTTAACAAATGGCAACTCCAGTTAATCAGGCTGGATACATGGGGGGCTCACAATCTAAGTAGGAGGGAGAACAGGTTTCGAGTCCCCAGTTTACAGATGAGGAAGCTGAGGCCGACACAAGTGAAGGGACTTGCCCAAGGTCACACAGCAGGCCAGTGGCAGAGCTGGGATTAGAACCCAGACCCGAGGTCTAGCCACTAAACCACGCTGCTTCCCCTTCAGAAATAAGGTGGCCATGGGAGGCACGAAGGGATCCAGGATGTTAGTCCCGTGCTCTGCACACAGTAAGCGCTCAGTAAACACGACTGAATTAAAGAATGTGGCTTTGCTGATCTGGAAGTAACGGGGACAGTGTGTGTGTGTATCAGGATACACAATGTCACAATGACACCACCTGGAGCCTTTTACAACAACCCTCAGGATTTGGTCCTGATCCCCAGGGAATCTGAACCCTCCCTGTTTATTCTACAACTCTGGCATTCCCTTCCCTGGTCTCTATAAACAGAGATTCTGCTTCTAAGCCCCAGGACTCAGTGGTGGGAGCCGAGGTGGAGGGAGGCTGGGAGAATAATTATTAGTAATAATAATATTCATTCATTCAATTGTATTTATTGAGCGCTTACTGTGTGCAGAGCACTGTACTAAGGAAGTACAAGTTGGCAACATTTCGAGACGGTCCCTACCCAACAACGGGCTCACAGTCTAGAAGGGGAGAGACAGACAACAAAACAAAACATGGGGACAGGTGTCAGGTCATCAGAATAAATAGAAATAAAGCTAGATAATACTTGTTAAGCACTACTATGTGCCAAGCACTCTACTAGGTGCTGGAGTAGGTGCAAGATAATGAGATCAGATATTCATTCATTCATTCACTCAGTTGTATTTATTGAGCACTTACTAGGGGCAGAGCACTGTACAAAGCGCCTGGGAAAGTACAATACAATAAACAGTGACACGCCCTGCCCACAACTGTCCATCCTCCACCATAGGGCTCGTGGTCTAAGTAGAGGGAGAACATGTATTTAAAATAAAAGTATTGGACATAAATGATTCTGGTGACATAAATTCCACACAGGGGACAGACCAGCTGAAAACTGGGGCACGGTCCAGCTTACCTTGGGGTGCAGCGAGTTTGACATCCTGTGGACCACCCCCACCAGTCCCCCGGGCAAGACAGTCAGTCGGTCAATTGTATTTACTGAGCGCTCACAGTGTGCAGAGCACTGTACTAATCGCTTGGGAGAGTACAATACAACAATAGAGCAGAAACATTCCCTGCCCACAGTGAGATTACAGTCGCCATAACCCCCATCCGCACGTCCAGCCCATCTCCCCGGCTGGCTCTGGTCAACTTTGCTAGGGTGTGGCATGGCAGAGAGACAGTCTTCCCCTTCTGGCACCTCTCAGGAGGGTGCCTCTCCCCCCCCGCCACCAAAAAAAAAAGACAACCCCTGTGCTTTAGCCCATTTCCAAACCGCTTCCGGGCCGGAGGCCGGCTTCCTCACAGGCCTTCGGGCAGGCGGTGGGTGTCGGCTAGGCCCCGAGCCCCCGACGCTGCCGGCACCATCTCTGTCCCGCACTGCGTGACATCACCGCCCGGCCCAAGCAACCAATCAGTCCCACGGGTCTGTTTGCCGTGATAAGCAGAAAGACAACAGAACCCGGTCCGGGGAGGGCAGTGTTGGCTGAACCTTGCTCTGGGCAGGCCCCGCGGCTGCCGGGGAGACAGGGCGGCTCTCCACAGCCATGGCGGGCCGGCTGCATCTCGTGCTGCTGCTGTTCGCTTGCTTGTCCGCCCTCCCACCCGCTGTGGAAAATGGTAGGAGCCCCTCCGGCCCTTCCCGCGAGGTCCTCTGAGGGACTGAAATGAAAATGGGAGCTTTCTGGGATGGGGGGAGGAGGGGCCTTGGCACCCTGGAATAATCTGAAGGGTGAGGTTGGGGGGTCGGAGTGGTGGGGAGGGGCAACCTAGGACCACTGCGGGGGCAGTTGGGTTCATGCCAACCCTTGCCTCAAAATCTCCTTCCTGTGAGAACTTCCACGATCCTTTGCTTCTACCTGGGGATGAAGATGAAGAGGGGAAAGGAACTGCTCCTGCAGGGTGGGAGGGAAAAGAATGGGAGAAGAAAGGAGGACCCAAGGGTTACAGAGCCAGTGAGAGGAGGATGGGAATCCCTCCGCCTCCCCCTCCCCATCGTCCTCTCAGCCGGACTCTAGAAAGGGGAAGGAAGTGGTTCACAGGAGAGGAAATGCAGAAACTCCCTTGGACAGTGCTCTGAGGGGGCCCAAGAAGTCTTCCCCAGCCTGGAGACGTCTAAGAGAAGAAGAGAGAACAGGGAAGAGATAAAAAAACAAAAGCAGAGGGGAGATGGGGCCTCTCTGGGTCAGCCCTACCGGTCCCTAACCAACAGCTTTCCTTTTAGTGTTCAGCAGTCGAGAAAATGCCAACAAGGTTCTGGAACGGGCCAAGCGGGCGAATTCGTTATTTGAGGAGCTGAAGAAAGGGAACCTGGAAAGGGAATGTGTGGAAGAGACCTGCTCCTTCGAAGAAGCCAGAGAAGTGTTTGAAGACACGGAGAAAACTGTAAGGCGAATGCTCTGGAGCAAGAATAATGCACTTAGCCTTAAGCCTTAAGCCTTGGAGAAGCAGCGTGGCTCAGTGGAAAGAGCCCGGGCTTTGGAGTCAGAGGTCACGGGTTCAAATCCCGGCTCTGCCGCTTGTCAGCTGTGTGACTTTGGGCAAGTCACTTAACTTCTCTGGGCCCCAGTTTCCTCATCTGTAAAATGGGGATGAACACTTTGAGCCCCCCGTGGGACAGCCTTATCACATTGTACCCTCCCCAGCGCTTAGAACAGTGCTTTGCGCATAGTAAGCACTTAATAAATGCCATTATTATTAAGCCGAGCAGATTCTTCGGCCCCTGGTAGAAGTAGGTTAAGGGAGGATCAGTCAAAGGGCGATGTGCTTCCTGCCTTTCTAAGAGTTTCCACTCAAAGCAGAAAAGAAAAAGCACAAAGAAAGGGAAAGGGTCGAACTGTAGCATTTGAGCACCCACTTTGTGCAGTGCACTGTGCTAGGCGCTAGAGAAGTGCAGAATAGTGAACTGACACATGCCCTGCCCACAAGGAGCTTACATCCTAATGGGGAGATAAACATAAAAGGCATATGCTAAGCACTGAGAGAAAAGCAACGACATAGAAAAAAATCATACATTTATTCCATTGTAGTTAGTGAGAGCTTACTTTGTGCAAAGCACTGTGCTTAACGCTTGGGAGAGTTACTTCTTCATTCCCATCTCTCTCAAGTCCCTCCTAACTTGCTTCTGCCCTAAGCATTGTGTTCCTGCTTTAGAGAGATGGTTTAGGACAGAAAGGGGAAATTAACAAGTTCATAGAAGGCCTTAATTCATCGTCCAACATTTTCCCTTGACTGTATCCTAGGAGGATTGAGTATATTTTCTAGGATTGCCCCCACCTGGGAAACGTGTGGGCTAGATGTGGAGGATGGCAATACAGAGCCAATCTGTGGTATTTTGGAAAATTAGCACTCGAGGAGACGATGAGGCAAAATAAAATAGACAGTTTGTTCTAGTATGGTCAATTCTGCCGTAGCGTGTGTTTACATGACTGGATATGGATAGAACTCTGTTGGGGAATTAAGAAACGTTCTTCCCACAGTGTGCATCTGTCGGAAGGAATGGTTGTGTCGATGCGTGGGTTCGAGGCAGGAATGGAACATGATTTTTCCTCAGTGTGAGGCACTTTAAGAAGACGACTGCCGCGTTCTCAGCTGATTGAGTTCCAGTTGGATTTTCTGAACATAGTGTTTTGAGAACATTTATGCTACAGATTCTTTGTGATTTCCTAACCTCTACTTAAATGTGCTTTTTCCAATCAGAATGAATTTTGGAATATATACAGAGGTGAGATTATTTTGACTATTTTTTTTTAATGTGGGAAGAAATACATTCTGCTAATAAACGTTGCTGAGGGTGGAGGTAAACCGTAGACATCTAAAGATCTAATTCCAGAACAGAGAGAGAGAGTATGGCGTAGTGGATAGAGCACAAGCCTCCTAGTCAGAAGGACTTCTAATCCCAGCTCTACCACGTGTCTTCTGTGTGACCCTGGGCAAGTCATTTCACTTCTCTGTGCCTCAGTTTATCTCACTGGTAAAATTGGGATTGACTGTGAGCTCCATGTGGGACATGGACTGTGTTCAAACCGTGATTGGCTTGTATCTACCCCGGTGCTTAGTACAGTGCCTGGCACATAGGAAGTGCTTAATAAATACCATAAAAAAACCCAAAATATAACATCCTTTTAGCTTGCCACCCCCTCCCTCCTCCACCCTGCCATCCTGCCCCTCTACTCTTCAAGCCAGAGGCTGCCGGTGAACACCCGCCCCTCGCCCCCCACCCCAAAGAAAGACATAAATCTGGAAATTGTGACTCCTTCAGCCTTTGATTTCAGTGGCTCTGTGGGCAAACCGCACAGTAAAGAGCAGCAGCTAAAAGAGAACGCCCTTCAGGGTGACGAATATCTCTGCCAACTTTGGTCTCCAAGACTTTCCTTTGCAGATGGCGACCAGTGTGAAGCCAATCCTTGTCAGAATCAAGGACTGTGTAAGGATGGCCTCGGCGAATACACGTGCTTGTGTTCAGCGGGATACGAGGGCAAAAACTGTGAAACCAGTAAGTATCCTCGGTTGAAAGGCTCCAGATGGGATTGCCAAGGGAAGTATTGAGAGAAGAGGGAGCGTTTATTCATTCAGTCATATTTATGGAGCGCCGTTACCGTGTGCAGAGCACTGTACTGAGCACTTGGGAGAGTACAATAGAACAACAGACAGACACAGGAGTGGCAGTGCAAGACCTGGATTTCCTCTGGATGGACACCCAAAGCCACGTTTGATTTCGTCTGGGGTAAACTGTAAACACCAAAATTCATCGTCTCAATTCAGTCTTTGGTGACTGCTGCCTTTGCTGCTTTATTATTACAAGATTTCTGGGTAGTTGTTTTTTAAAGCACTTAACTATGTGCCAGGCACTCTACTGCATGCTGGGGTCTTAATCCCTATTTTAGAGATGATGGAACTGAGGCATAGAGAAGTGAAACGACTTGCCCAAGGTCACCTAGCAGAGAAGTGGCAGAATTGGGTTTAGAACCTAGGCCCGTGCTCTATCCCCTAAGCTGCGCTGCTTCTCTTCAGTGTCAAGGACTTTCCTCTAAGTTAAAACTTAAATGTAGAAAAATTGAGTTATTCAAAGACCAAATGATATTGGGAAAAATGATTTTTTCCTAACCGGAACACTGATCGTGCATTCGATTTTCAGTCCCTCCTGGTCATTCTTACATAGTCCTCAAGTGAGTTACGGATAAATCTGCCAGCACGATTCGTGAAGACAAAACCAGTGCAGGACCTGTGCTTTGTCCCTGGAAAGAGCATGGGACTAGAAGTCAGGGGACCCGGGTTCTAATTCCAGTTCTGCCTCATACCTGTCCCACTGCTGTGTGACCTTGGGCAAGTCCCTTCACTTCTCTGAGCTTCAGTTCTCTTATCTGCAAAATGGGGAGTCCCTTCAAGGCCCTACTGAAAGCTCACCTCCTTCCCAGACTGAGCCCCCTCCTTCCTCTCCACCTCGTTCCCCTCTCCATCCCCCTGTCTTACCTCCTTCCCTTCCCCACAGCACATGTATATATGTTTGTAAATATGTATTACTCTATTTATTTTACATGTACATATCTATTCTATTTATTTTATTTTGTTAATATGTTTGGTTTTGTTCTGTCTCCCCCTTCTAGACTGTGAGCCCACTGTTGGGTAGGGACTGTCTCTAGATGTTGCCAACTTGTACTTCCCAAGCGCTTAGTACAGTGCTCTGCACACAGTAAGTGCTCAATAAATACGATTGATTGATTCATTCATTCATTCAATCGTATTTATTGAGCGCTTACTGTGTGCAGAGCACTGTACTAAGGATTCAGTACCTGTTCTCCCTTCTACTTACACTGTGAGCCCATTAGGGGCCTGATGAGCTTGTAGCAACCCCAGTGCTTAGTAAAGTGCTTGATATATAGTAAGTGCTTAACAAATACCATAAAAAACAACTGTGGGCTGAGACTGAAATGCAAAAAAAAAAATAAAAAAATCTGCAAGTTCCAACCAAGGACATTAGTAAAATGAGGGGACAGCATGACAATCTTCCTTCTGTCCTGGAGGTTAGAGGTAGAAAAAGTGCTGGATCTCTAGACTGTAAGCTCACTGTGGGGAGGGAATGGACTCTCCCAAGTTCTCAGAGTGCTCTGCACCCCGTAGGCGCTCAATACATGTGACTGATGGAATGATCGATGGAGTCCCTTTCCCCACCTTCACTGCAGTTCCCTCGTCTTCCTTTAGCGAGCCACGGAACGGTCCTGTCAGCGGGCTAGCCCGATGGCTTCGTGACTGACTGGATTTTCTCTTGGGCAGCAACCATCAAGATCTGCAGCTTGAACAATGGAGACTGTGAACATTTCTGCAAATCTGGTGTCAACTCGGTGGTCTGTTCCTGTGCTCAGGGCTACATCCTGGGAGATGATAAAAAATCCTGTATCCCCACAGGTAGGTCAGAGTTGCCGGAGTAAACTCCAACCCTGGCTCTGGGTGGGAACGAACTTCTTTTACAATAGCGTCACTTAGTATCTAGAGCCCGGGCCTGGGAGTTGGAAGGACCTGGGGTCTAATCCCAGTTCCGCCGCTTGTCTGCTGTGTGACCTTGGGTAAATCACTTCACTTCTCTGGGCCTCAGTTCCCTCCTCGGCAAAATGGAGATTCAATCCCTGTTCTCCCTCCGACATAACTGTGAGGCCCAGGTGGGACGTGGACTGTGTCCAACCTGAATAGCTTGGACCTAACCCAGCGCTTAGAACAGTGCTTGACACATAGTAAGTGCTTAACAAGTACACTTAACGAAATAAAAATTTCAAAGCAGGCCATTATCAGTTGGGTCAAGGAGCAGAAGCATTTTGAAATTGGTAGTGTGCTGAGTGGGTTTTGCTGGCAAAATTTATCCTCATCTTCTCCACTTAGTGCTTAGAACGGTACTTGCCACATAATAATCATAGTGGGATTTGTTAAGTGCTTACTATGTGCCGAGCACTGTACTAAGCGCTGGGTAGATCCAAGATGATTGGGTCGGACGCAGTCTCTCCCACATGGGGTTCACAGTCTTAATCCCCATTTTCCAGATGAGGTGACTGAGGCCCAGAGAAGTGAAGTGGCTGGCTCAAGATCACACAGCGGACAAGTGGCATTTTCCAGATGAGGTAACTGAGGCCCAGAGAAGTGAAGTGGCTGGCTCAAGATCACAGAGCGGACAAGTGGCAGAGCCGCGATTAGAACCCAGGCCCCTTCCTCTATCCCCTAAGCCACACTGCTTCCCCATATAGTAAGCGCTTCACAGATGCGGTAATCGTTATCCACCCACTTCAACCCAGCTGTCCCTCTTCATTGGTCTCAAGCTGTTCCTCAATGTGCCTTGGTCTCTTATCTCCCAGCACTGCTCTCCGGCTCACATCCTTCCCCCTGCCTGGAAGTTTCCTCCTCTTTATATCTGACAGACCACAGTTCTCCCCATTTCCCTAGGGGAAGCAATGTGGCCTACTGGATACAGCCCCAGCCTGGGAGTCAGGAGGACCTGGGGTCTCATCCCTGCTCCACTACTTGTCTGCTGTGTGACCTTGGGCAGTCATTTCACTTCTCTGTGCCTCAGTTACCTCAGCTGGAAAATGGCGATTAAGACTGTGAGCCCCAGGCAGGACAGGGACTGCGTCCAGCCTGATGATCTTGTATCTACTCCAGCCTTAGAACAGTGCCTGGCACATAGGAAGTGTTTAACAAATACCATTTAAAAAAACAAAAAAGCAGGCAAACGGACATTAATGGGACTCCTTTAAATGTTTCTTTTGGGTGGTGAAATAGCAGCACAAATGCAGTGTGCCTTCCCTCAATTTGCAACTACCACTTTTATGAGGATTTAGAAACTTAAAGAGCCTGCTTCCATCATCATCATCATCATCATCATCAATCGTATTTATTGAGCGCTTACTATGTGCAGAGCACTGTACTAAGTGCTTGGGAAGTACAAATTGGCAACATATAGACAGTCCCTACCCAACAGTGGGCTCACAGTCTAAAAGGGGGAGACAGAGAACAAAACCAAACATACTAACAAAATAAAATAAATAGGATAGATATGTAAATAAATAGGATAGATATGCCCACGTTGCCTCATTGTGACACTCACTCTAATACTTATGGAAGGTTATTTTAACCGGAGTTAGACGAGGTAGTTCTGACATTGAAAAAAAATCTACTTTGAGGGAGAAAAAGCAATCGAGAAGACTTTCAACCTAATCTCTCTTGTCCACGGTATTGAGGATGGGAAACATTAAAAGTCTCAGCTGATCTAATAGTTTCCACCTTCTTCCTCACTAAGCATTTGGCCAGAATTGCCAACAGACAACAAAATTGCCTCTTTTTAAACTCCACAGCCCTTCCCCTGGCCCGTGCTATGATACCAGTGTTAATTTGAGTAGCAAAACACAAACAGCAATACAGAAAGGAGGAGAAATCCAGATCTAGAAAATCCGGACTGGATCATTCGTGTGGATAATGGAGAGGGGATTCAATTCAGTCGTATTTTTTGAGCGCTTATTGGGTGCAGAGCACTGTACGATGATGTACAGTGTATGATATAACAATAGACAGACACATTCCTTGCGTTTTGAAAGGGACTGAAAGAACACAATGTCATTTTGAATTGGAAGAGTTGGTGAGGCTGAACAATTCCAGGAAGGATGATCTGTAGGATCTGCTTCCAGGCATTTATTCTTTCTGGTGGGAGAGAGCGGGAGAGAAAGGGGCTCTGTACTAAGCCCCTGTATGCACACAACATGCAAAAAGATGTCCACGTTTCTCAGAAGAGCTTTTCTCTCCCCCTCCATGTTACACCCTGAATCGACTGCTTCCATCTGAAGCTGACCCTGATTATAGATCATTAGATCAGTGCTAAGCGGTTAGAACAGTGCCGCGGCACAGACTAAGCACTCAGCAAATACCACCGTTTATGTTTACGTTGCAGTATCGTCTCCTTTTTGCCTTGGTCCAGACCCTTTCCCATGTGGGAATCTCACACTCAGAGCTGTGCTCTGCGCAGACCAAGCGCTCAACAATTGCCATTGACTATGTTTATGTTGCAGTGTTGTCTTCTTTTTCTCTCGGTCCAGTTCCTTTCCCGTGTGGGAAACTCACGGTGGAAAGGAGGAAGCGGTCAGCTGAATTGCCTGAGAAGCAGGATGATGACAACGCTCACATCACTGAAGATGTCTTAGAGGCCACGGAAAATCCCTTCGAAGCCGAGCCTCCAGACCAGAACATGACCCTTGCGGAACCTGGCGAAAATGCCCTTGTGAGGATAGTTGGAGGAAGAGAATGCAATGATGGGGAATGTCCTTGGCAGGTAATTGTTTGGGACGCCCACCTGCTTAAGCCAAACTTACGGTTTGACCCTTCTCTCTTCTTCTTTTTTATGGTATTTGTTAAGCGCTTCCTATGTGCCAGGCACTGCACTAAGCACTGGGATAGTTACAAGTTAACTGGGTTGGTCACAGCCCCTGACCCACATGGGGCTCACGGTCTTCATCCCCATTTTCCAGATGAGGCAACTGAGAGAAGTGAAGCGACTTGCCTGAGAACACACGGTAGAGCTGGGATTAGAATGCGGATCCTTGTCCCCCGCCCCCAGTCAATGGAATAGAGAGAAAGAGGGCCTTCTTCAGTCGGTCAATCAGTGGTATTTATTGAGGTGACTCTCCCCAGGTTACCCGAAAGACAAGTGGCGGAGCCGGAATTAGAACCCAGGTCCTCCTGTCTACCAAGTCCGTGATATTGTACTCTCCCACGCACTTAGAACAACAATCAATCAATCAATCGTATTTATTGAGCACTTACTATGTGCAGAGCACTGTACTAAGTGCTTGGGAAGTGCAAGTTGGCAACATATAGAGACAGTCCCTACCCAACAGTGGGCTCACAGTCTAAAAATAAATACATTTATTTATCTGTTGATATAAATAAATATGAATGATGGACTGAGTGCCCACTGTGTGTACAGCATTATACTAAGCACTTGGGAGAGGACAACGCAAGAGTTGACAGACACGTTCCCTGCCCACAACGACCTTACAGTCTATAGGCATGATCCTCCCAAACAAGCTTCGATATATGGTGGATAACAATAATAGGATAACCATTATGGTATCTGTTAAGCGCTTACTCTGTGCCAGTCCCTGTCCCTCATGGGGCTCACATTCTAAGTAGGAGGGAGAACACAGTATTGAATCTCCCTGTTACAGATGAGGAAACTGAGGCCCCCAGAAGTCAAGGAGCTTGCCTGGGATCGCACGGCGGGCACACGGCAGAGCCGGGATTAGCACCCAGCTCCGCTGAGTCCCTGGCCTGTGCTCTTCTTTCCACTAGGCCACACTGCTCGAACTCTAGGATTGAGGCTGTCATTGAAATTCACCAGTGGTAGGACAGCTCCTTCATGTGGAAATACAACAATAAAGAAATGGCCTGTTTGGCTGTCTGTTCAGCTAAAATGAACCTCCAGACTTTGACACCCTTACGCTAGGAGGGTCACCCAATCCAATACCCTGCCTACAGGGTGGTACCTCAAAGAGATGGATAATTATTAAGTTTTCTAAACCTGGCTCTGTCACTTGTCTGCTGGCCCACCTTGGGCAAGCCACTTCACTTTTCTGTGCCTCAGTTCCCTAATCTGTAAAATTGGAATTAAGACTGTGAGCCCCATATGGGACAGGGACTGTGTCCAACCTGATTAGCTTGTATCTACCCCAGCTGGCACATAGTAAGCACTTAACAACTACCACAATTATTATTATTAAGGATATTTTCCACGTCTCCGAGTTAACCTGGCCCATTAACTACAAATCCAGCTTCATTATTTTATAGGTAATTAAGAGACTGGAGAAGCAAATATATATATATATATATATATATATATAATATATAGAGGTGCTATAATTATTATAGGCGTGAAGGTTATAATACAGGTAATGATAGGCTTGAAGACACAGAGTATCTACTTACTCTCCTGTACCTCTCTCAAGAGCTTACTACAGTGTGAGTGCTCAATGAATACTATTGACTGATGAGTTGCAGAACAAAAATATGCACTAGTAAAACCTCACTAATTCAGACTAAAAGGTCTGGGGGAATCCAGTAAGAATTAGTAAAAAGATTACATCGTAGGAGCATTTTTTTCAAATGTCATTTTAAAGGTTTGTATGGGTCTGCCTGTTTCCTTCCTTGTGTGTTTCTTTAGCCTTAGTAGTGTCAGTAATAGCCTGTCTCTTTCTCTGACTTTCTCTTCTATGAAATCTTCCCCTAGGATAGCTGGGTCGTCAAGAATTGTCTCTTCTGAATCCTCTGTCAATCAATCATATTTGTGGAGCGCTTACTGTGTGCGGAGCACTGTACTGAGCACTTGGGAGGGTACAATATAACAGCAGAACAGAATTGGTAGACACATTCCCTGCCCACAATGAGCTTCAGATCCTCTTCCCTTCAGTTAACTTGATGTGGTTCTAACTTTAGATTTTACCAATAAATGTCAGATGTACACTCAGGTCTGTAGCCTTAAGCATACCCCAACCTCACAGCACTTATGTACACTTCCTTATACTCTGA
The DNA here is from genome assembly GCF_015852505.1 of Tachyglossus aculeatus. NCBI lineage: Eukaryota > Metazoa > Chordata > Mammalia > Monotremata > Tachyglossidae > Tachyglossus > Tachyglossus aculeatus. Next base: position 13,958,814 of record NC_052085.1, on the reverse strand, counting down.
AATACATTTTAATGTCCACCTCCCCGTCTAGACTGTAAGCTCCTTGTGGACATGTCGGATTTTACCAAGCATTTAGTATAGAGCTCTGCACCAAGTAAACATTCAGTAAATACCATTGATGGACTGATTAATAATAATGGTGATATTTGTTAAACACTTACTAGAGAAGCAGTGTGGCTTAGTGGAAAGAGCACGGGCTTGGGAGACAGAGGTTGTGGGTTCTAATCCTGCTCCGCCACTTGTCAGCTGTGTGACCTTGGGCAAGTCCCTAACTTTTCTGGGGCTCAATTCCATCATCTGTAAAATTGGGATTAAGACTGTGAGCCCCACGTGGGAAAACCTGACAACCTTGTACCTACTCCAGCGCTTAGAACAGTGCTTGGCACATAGTAAGCGCTTCACAAATATATTATTATTTTGTGCAGAGCACTGCACTCAGTGCTGGGGTAGAATCAAGAGAATAGGGTCAGTCGCAGTCCCATTTTACAGGTGAGGAAATTGAGGCACAGAGAAGTGATGTGACTTTCCCAAGGTCACATAGCAGACAAGTGGCAGAGGCGGGATTAGAATCCAGGTCTTTGGACTGCCAGGCCCACGTTCTTTTCACTAGGCTCTGCTGCTTCTCAACAGACTTTACTAACCACATTTTCAAATAATGTCTACTTTCCTTTGACACTAAGGGTCCCAACAAACAAGGTTTCATAGACTTCCTAAATCTACATCCACCTTTCAGTTCACCAGGCTTCCCGTACTTGGTGCATTGAGACACTGTGTAGAAACTAGATTTCTGTTCTGGAAAAATTCTGTCAAATGCCACTACTCCAAGCCTCTTCTTGAGATCCCCCATCCTGGCCTCCCAGTTGAAAAGAAAAAAAAAAAATATTCCTTCTCGCATTTGGCTCTAAAAGCTGTCACTGGAAAAATGTTTCCTTTAATCACTGGAAAAGTGATCTTATCCGAGGCAGAAAATTTTTTTACCTTGGGGAAGGAGCTGGTTTTACTAAAATGTGCTTTCCTCTCGACTGTCAGCTCATTGTGGGAATGTGTCTACCAACGACGAACTCTCCCGAGCGCTTACGACAGTGCTCTGCACAGAGTAAGCGCTCCATAAATACCGTGGATTGATTGGTTTTTGTCTCGGTACTGATGCGACCCACTGGTTCTCTCTGCAGGCTCTCCTCGTAAACGATGAAAACGATCAAGGGTTTTGTGGCGGGACTATTCTGAACGAGTTCTACATCCTCTCTGCAGCTCACTGCATGCACCAAGCAAAAAGGTTCAAAGTTAGAGTAGGTAAGTCTGTTCCGGGAGGAAGGTCTCCACTGTCTTGACAAACGTTCCTTCAGTCTCCCAGGCTCCAGGGTGTTTCTTGGGAAATGACTATGGTACTTGTTAAGCGCTTACTCTGTGCTGAGCACTGTTCTAAGCGCTGGGATGGATACAAGATAACCCGGTTAGACGCATTCCCTGTCTCACATAGGGTTCGCAGTCTAGAGAGGAGGGAGTAAGATGTAATCCCCGTTTTACTGGTGAGGAAACTGAGGCGTGGAGAAGTGACTCGCCCAAGGTCACACAGCTGGCCAGTGGCAGAGCCGGGATTAGGCCCCAAATCCTCCGACTTGCAAGTTAATCCAGTTGGATCCAGTCCCTGCCCCACATAGGGCTCACAGTCTAAATAGGAGGGAGTAGGATTTGATCTCTGGCAGATTGCTTAATCTCTCTGTGCCTCAGTTTCTTCATCTGTATAATGGGGCAATTCATTCATTCATTCATTCATTCAATCAGTCATATTTATTGAGCGCTTACTGTGTGCAGAGCACTGTTTTGTTTTGTTTTCTGTCTCCCCCTTTTAGACTGTGAGCCCACTGTTGGGTAGGGACTGTCTCTATATGTTGCCAACTTGTACTTCCCAAGCGCTTAGTACAGTGCTCTGCACACAGTAAGCGCTCAATAAATACGATTGATGATGATGATGATGATGATGCAAGAGCACTGTACTAAGCACTTGGGAAGTACAAGTTGGCAACATATAGAGACGGTCCCTACCCAACAACGGGCCAACAGAGCCTCTCCTGAGCTCGCCGCCAACAGGGCCCTCTTTCCCAAATGCTCCCTCCTGGGGGATGCCCAGGACAGCAGCCCCTGAAATATGCCAAGGAAGAAGAATACTTATGATGGTATTTGTAAAGCGCTTACTAGGTGCCAGCGCTTACTAATACCTGCCTCGCCCTAGCTCAGAGAGATGTTGTGAGAACCAAGTAGTGGATATGAAAAGACACTGGAAAATTGTTTCTGAAGAGCTACAGTCCATCAGTGGTATTTGCTGAGCATTTGGGAGAGTACAACAGAATTAGCAGACCCATTCCCTGCCCATAATGAGCTTATGGTCTAGAGGGGGAGACAGACATCAATGTGATTAAATAAGTCATTTATAATGTGGCATTTAAGATATGTACCTAAGTGTTGTGGGGGTCGGGTGCATATCAGCCCACCTGATTATCTCGTATCTACCCCAACGTTTAGTACGGTGCCTGGCACATTGTAAATGTTTAACAAATACCACGATCATTATTATCGCCCACCTGATTATCTCGTATGTACCCCAACGTTTAGTACGGTGCCTGGCACATTGTAAATGTTTAACAAATACCACAATCATTATTATTATGACTGCAACTTTCCACGGCCCCGCAGGGGAGCGGGACACCGAGAAGAAAGACAGCAGCGAGATGGCGCATGAAGTGGAGAAGGTGATCGTGCACAGCAGGTTCGTGAAGAAGACCTACGACTTCGACATCGCCATGATCAAACTGAAGACCCCCATCACGTTCCGGATGAACGTCAGCCCGGCCTGCCTGCCCGAGAAGGACTGGGCCGAGGACGTCCTGATGAACCAGAAAGCGGGGGTGGTCAGCGGATTCGGGCGAGTCCACGAGAAGGGCCGGCCTTCCACCATCCTGAAGATGCTGGAAGTTCCCTACGTGGAGCGGAGCAGGTGCAAGCAGTCCAGCAGCTTCGACATCACCCCCAACATGTTCTGCGCCGGCTACGACTCCAGGCCCGAAGACGCCTGTCAAGGAGACAGCGGGGGGCCCCACGTGACGAAATACAAGGACACCTACTTCGTCACGGGAATCGTCAGCTGGGGGGAAGGGTGCGCGCAGGATGGGAAGTTTGGCGTCTACACCAAAGTGGCCGCTTTCCTCAGCTGGATAAAGAGGATGATGAGGCAAAAAGCAGGTCAGTAGATACGAAAGAGGGCCGGATGCTGAGGTCGGTCTCCTAGCGGAGGCGTTTCCACCGGCGGTTGGCGTGGCTTGTACACGGGCCTCCCCGTTGAATTAAAAGAATTGTTCTACCACCGGCTTCTGGGGGCCCATCTCTATGTTCTCTCTCCTCCCACCGCTTTTAAGGGCGTTTCTCATTTATAAAAATGCAGTTTCACTTCCTCTTGCCGTCCGATGCCTCCAGAGAGGAGTTCATCCCGGAAGGAGCGAAGGATGGGCGGCATGATCCAAAAGCCAAAGAATGGGGGATAGCCTGCATTTCCTGCCCACCCACACCCCCCACACAAAAAAACCCAAAAAAACCCAGCACTCTTCAAGTTTTCCTTTCCTCTTCTTTCTGCATTGCCCTGACTTGCTCCCTTTATTCACCTTCCATTCCAATCAATCAGTCGTATTTATTGAGCACTTACTGTGTGCAGAGCACTGTACTAAGCGCTTGGGAAGTACAAGATGGCAACATATAGAGACAGTCCCTACCCAACAGTGGGCTCACAGTCTAAAAGGGGGAGGGCACTGTACTAAGCACTTGGGAGAGTACAACACACCAATATAACATTCCAGCCCCTCAGCACTTAGGTACATAGCTGTCATTTATTTCTATTAATGTCTTGTCTCCCCCTCTAGACTGTAAGCTTGTTGTGGGCGGGGAATGTGTCTGTTATAGTGTTGTATTGTGCCCTCCCAAGGATTTAGTCCGGTGCTCTGCACACAGTAAGCACTCAATAAATACGACTGAGTTACTAAAAATTCCTGCTTACCACCACTTCACAATACATACGATCTAGTGATCCAGCAGATATTGTTTCGATGCTTTACTTCTGGGTTAAAATCACCTCACAATATTCCACCCAGGGGATAAACCCTGTCCCACATAAAGACCCAACCACCCTGACACTGCAGTTGAATGTTACAAGTAAATTCCTTCCCACGCAATCGAGAAAGAAGGAATCGCTGAGGCGTCGAAGAGATCGCTGAACAGGTAACTTAAGGGTATTCATTCATTCAATCGTATTTATTGAGCACTTACTGTGTGCAGAGCACTGTACTAAGCGCTTGGGAAGTACAAGCTGGCAACATAACGAAGGGAACAATTTCATTTAGAAGCAAATGATGTAAAGGTTGTCATTCGGCGGAAGTATTGTCCAACAAGGACCTCGTCCAACTTTCCCAAGCGCTTAGTACAATGCTCTGCATAGAGTAAGCGCTCAATAAATACGAATGAATTGAATTAGACTCTCTGGTGCCTCACTGCGAGTTGCCGAGATCAATCAGTCAGTGGTATTTATTGAGTGCTTACCGTGTGCAGGGCACTGTACTAAGCACTTGGGAGAGTACAACACACCAATATAACAGACACATTCCCTGCCCACAACGAGCTTACAGTCCGGAGATAGATGAAGGTTATGATCTCACTACCACTAGCTAAATTTGGAGATAATTGTAATTATTGAGTGCTTACTGTGTGCAGAACACTGTACTGTGCGCTTGGGAGAGCACAATATAACAAGCAAGGAAGATGGAGTTAAATGGTTTAAGGGCATAAACTAGGTTGGAGACCTCTAGACTGTAAGCTCGTTGTGAGCAGGGAACGTGTCTACCAACTCTGCTATATCACAGTCTCCCAAGCGCTTAGTACAGAGCTCTGCACACAGTAAGCACTCAACAAATACGACTCATTGAGGGCCACTCCCAAATAATACAGATCGGGGATGGGAAGTCGGGTGGGGGGTGGTTTCTCTCCAACCAAAGCCATTATGAAAATAAGGATACCAAGCGATGGGATTGAAGACGGAGAAAAAATCCTGTTTGAGGCCAACCCATGTAGGATTCGTTGACGACAGTAACATCAATCAGTGGTATGTATTTTTTTTTTGTGGTATTAAGTGCTCACTGTGTACCAGGCTCCCCTCTCAGGATCATACCTGGAGAGTTTCCAGTACTCTACCAGTCTCGGCTATGGGAGGGAGAGTCAAGCAGAGGCCTTCCCATTCCATTCCTAGCTCGGGCAGTGGCTAGCGAGTGGCAGGCAATCTGCTACAAGGCAAAACTCATCTGTGCTGGGCAGCAGTGGTGCGGGACAGTCTTGAAGTTGGAGACCCAAGTTTGCTGTGTGGAAGAAGTTAATGGTAAACTGGTTCCGGATTTGTACCAAGAAAACCCTACAGACACACTACCGTACCACTGCAGGTGGAGGTGGGGAGTTTTGGGAGTGATGGAGTCGCTGTGGGTCGGAGACAACTTGACGGACTAAGACCGGACAATGTGCCAGGCACCGTACTCAGCTCTGGGGTAGATTCGAGGTTGTCGGGTTGGTTACAGTCCCTGGCCTGCAAGGGGCTTATGGTCTTAATCCTCATTTTACAGAGGAGGGAACTGAGGCATAGTGAAGTGACTTGCCCGAGGTCACGCAGCAGACGAGTGGCAGAGAGGGATTAGAACCCAGGTCCTTCTGACTCCCAAGCCCTTGTTCTTTCCAGCAGACTTACTTACTCTATGCAGAGTACTGTACTAAGCGCTTGGGAAAGCACACTACAGCAGAGTCGATAGCGGTGATCCGGGCCCATAAGGAGGATAGCATCGACGGGCTCTTCCCTTAAAGGCAAACTATGAAGAGTGAGTTAACCAGACACTGGTGTTTTCAGCCCTACTAGCCCATAAGGGTAGGGTTTTTCTGTCACCACTGAAACTCCAGATGGTTCTCCATTGAAGACTCCTGAAAGTTTCCAAGAAAAGAAAAACACAATCCATCTGCTGCGACCCTGACCAAGGAGGCTTTGAGCAAACTGGTGGGGATGAGGAGAAAGGGTTCTGACCAGGGACTCTTCCTAGCCCGTCGGATCCATCCAGAAGCATTTTCCAATCGCTCAGGTGCCATTTGCGTTTTACACAATTTTGTTAAGCAAAGTTTAAAAGTCCAGGAACAAAGACACTAAACAGCACAAATTCCACAGGTTTCTGTGTAAACTGAGAGACTTTAAAAAACCAACAGTGACCCCAGAAATCAAATATCCATTTTCCCGACAGTGATATTAAGTAATCACTGCACCAAGGGTTATTTTAAAGATACTTTTGCTTTCCACATGGAAAAAAAACCCCAAGTGAAATTTAAATCACAGTTTTTTCACCTCATAACTTTTCCAAAATGTCCTTGCTTAAAAACAGAGAGTCCTTGTTGAAAAGCAGTCCCGGTTAAGAGGGATCTCATTTAAAAATGACCTTATTGAAAAGTGAAAGTGAAAAGTGTGGTCTCCCTTCCAGAAAAATAAAAAGATTTTATTACTAATAGGAACTGTGGTATTTAAGTGCTTACTCTATGTACTAGGAGTAGATACAGGATAATCAGGCCCCACATAGGGCTCACAGTTTAAGCAGGAGGGAGAACAGGGATTGAATCCTCATTCTGCAGATGAGGGAACTGAGGCGCAGAGAAGTGAAGTGACTTGCTCAAGGTCACACAGCAGACAAGTGGCTGAGCTGGGATTCAAGCCCAGGACCTCTGAACCCCCCAGGCTGGTGCTCTTTCCACTAGGCCACGTTGCTTCTGAGGATTTATCTCTGCTTGCCCAGTGAAGAAGGAAGGAGGTGTCTGTCACTCATTTGTCAGTCAGACCTGAATTTGGCATCCGTAGCGTCACATGATAATTACTGTGGTACTTGTTAAGTGCTTACTACAAACCAAGCACTGTACGGAACACTGGGGTATATATAAGATAATCAGTCCCTGTTCCTGGGTAGGATTTAGCCCCCATTTTACAGATGAGAGAACCGGGGCCCAGTGAAGTGACTTACCCAAGGTCACACGGCAGACCAGCTGGGATTAAAACCCAGGCCTTCTGCCTGCCCTTTCCCCTAGGCCACCATGCCTCTCCCTCAAACAATAGGTGGAGTTAGATCTGTGTCTGTATCTTCCAGTGGACAATTCTGTATTTACCTGTCCTTCATTTTCAGAGGTGATTTGACAGTTGCTAAGATCCCATCCAACTGTGCAAATGGAGCTGAAAAGATCAGTGTGTGACCACAGCGCACAGCCTCCAGTTCCATGAGTAGCATGAATGAACCCCTACTCTGCTAAGTTTGGGGGAGAGTGCGGCAGCAAGAGTAGATGTGGTTGCTGCCTTCAGAGAGCCTCCAATTTACAAAGGGAGGCAGACGTTCCAATGAATTACAGGTAGGAGGAAATAACTGATTTTATAAAGATATGTACATATTTGGTGGTGGAGAGAGAGGGGTACACCCAAGGATTTGCGTGCTGAAATCAGAGCCTTTCCTAACTCTGAAGGAATGTGGTCTGGGCTACTGGGGAAATCAGAGACACCCCCCCATTTTGATTTTCCCATACATAGAGGAAGGGGAGGAGAGCAACCCACTAGGAGACCTCAGCCTCCTAGCTCCGGGCTCCGGACCAAACTTATGCCAAGTTCAAAGTCTGGGGGGCCGTTTGTGTTTTAAACAAACAGAGGTCACTCTCTGTCCCTGTTGGAAATGGTAGAATTTTCCCACCAATAGTATGTGCATGGGTGTGTGTGTGCTAGAAACAGCAAGGTGAGGGGCGCGTAATTCTGCTCAGGATACAGGAAGACGGCCCCAGGGGTCCAAGCTTACGGTTCCTGAGGCAGGTTTTGGCTCTGTCTCCGTGCTGTCTTTTGTACCCCCCCAAAATCACCCCCCTTCCCAGTGGATGCTTGCCCACTCGACCTGATGTCGGCCTGGCTCCCTGGCAGGACCTCGGTTTCCTCGTCTGTGAAATGGGGAGAACATGGTCAGTCAATCGTATTTATTGAGCACTTACTAAGCTCACGGGAGAGTACAAAGTAACAATAAATGGATATATTTCCTGCCGAAAGGACCTTACAGCCTAGAAGGAGAGACGGACATTAATAGAAATAAATAAATACCAGATATGGGCATAAGTGCTGCGGGGCTGGGAAGGGGGGAATGAATAAAGGGAGCAAGTCAGAGTGATGCAGAAGGGAGTGGGAAAAGAAGAAAGGAGGGCTTAGGGTCTGTGATCCCTGTGTGAGACAATAGTAGAAGTACCAGCAGCATTTATTGAGTCCACTTCCCTGAAGGCCTTTTTTTTTAATGGTATTTAAGTGCTTACTATGTGCCAAGCACTGGGGTAGATACAAGCTAATCGGGATGGACACACAGTCCCTGTCCCACATAGGGCTCACAGTCTTCATTCCCATTTTACAGATGAGGCAGCTGAGGCGCAGAACAGTGACCTGTGTCAAAGAAAACCTCACGGACTCGGCATTGTCTTCAAGCAGGTATGTCAGAGACACGTTTATTTCTACTAGCGCTAGTAAGGTGAGATGGTTGATGGGAAGATACGTTTATTTCTACTAGCGCTAGTAAGGTGAGATGGTTGATGGGAAGAGTTGATGGCCAACTCAACTTCCAGCAATAGAGTTTCTTTATATATTGCTTCGCACATGATCAAAGAGCACAGTAGCAGCAGTAAATTTTCCCTCGGGGTTCTGACCTAGCTAACGGACTAGCTGCTCCATCTGGTCTCAAGATCCCTGATAAGGCAGACATTTGGACAGGCTGAAACAAAGGCGAGGATTCACGATGTGCCCACTTTGAGAAAAGAGCTGCTTGGCCAGGCAAAATGAAGTCCAGGCCTAAAGGCCCTTCACATTCCATCTATTGGTAGTCCTAGGGACTCTAGTCACTGTTGTTCACTTAAGATGGTTATGAGACAATTGAGCAGGCCTAGAGACACCACAGCTTAGCAGGGATGAGAGAAGGGGCAAATGCAAGTCCCGCATAACTTTCACACTTGCCCAAAGTCACACAGCAGACAAGTGGCAGAGCCAGAGAAGCAGTGTGGCTCAGTGGAAAGAGCCCAGGCTTTGGAGTCAGAGGTCATGGGTTCAAATCATTGCCAGCTGTGTGACTTTGAGCAAGTCAATTAACTTCTCTGGGCCCCGGTTCCCTCACCTGTAAAATGGGGATTAAGACTGAGCCCCCCGTGGGACAACCTGATCACCTTGTAACCTCCCCAGCGTGAGCAAGTCGCTTAACTTCTCTGGGCCCTGGTTCCCTCATCTGTAAAATGGGGATTAAGACTGAGCCCCCCGTGGGACAACCTGATCACCTTGTAACCTCCCCAGCGCTTAGAACAGTGTTTTGCACATGGTAAGCGCGTAATAAATGCCATTAAAAAAAAAAATTACAATTCAGGTCCTCCCACTCCCAGGCCTGTGTTCTTTCCACTGTCCCACGCTGCTACTCTTAGAAAAGAGAATCCTTTGCCTTCAGAATGACCTGGAATAAAGGAAAGGCTTCACGAGTCTTCAGCGCTTAGTACAGTGCCTGGCGCACACATAGTGAGCGCTTAACAAATATCCCAGCTGATATTATTACGAGTCTACCCAGGGATTTTTAAGAGGCAGATTACGGACTGCCTGAAGCTTCGTGGTCCTGTCCTGAGGACGTGCTGACATCAAGTGGCTGAAAACAAGAATTTGAAAACAACAGAACTCTGAGCCGGGTTGCCCAGCTAGCCTCTCAGCATTTAATCAATCAATCAGTCAATCAGTTGTATTTATTGAGCGCTTACTGTGTGCAGAACACTGTACTAAGCGCTTGGGAAGTACAAGTTGGCAACATATAGAGACAGACCCTACCCAACAGTGGACTCACAGTCTAAAAGGGGGAGACAGAGAACAAAACCAAACATACTAACAAAATGAAATCAATAGAATAGATATGTACAAGTAAAATAAATAAATAGAGTAATAAATATGTGCAAACATATACACATATATACAGGTGCCATGGGGAAGGGAAGGAGGTAAGATGAGGACATACTAACAAAATAGAATAGATATGTACAAGTAAAATAAATAAATAAATAGAGTAATAAATATGTACAAACATATAGGTGCCGTGGGGAAGGGAAGGAGGTAAGATGAGGGGGATGGAGAGGGGGACAAAGGTTCTCAGTGAGAGCCCCAAACCTTCTACCTGACAGGCTTGAGGGAGAGACGGAGTCTCGCTAGAAAATACTGCACAACCCCAGTGTCAAATGAGGTAGGTCTGTGTGACCAGCTGGAGGAACACTGTCAAGTAATCCATGAGAAGGGAAGTTAGGGTTTTTAGAGATTGTAAGCGCTCAATAAATACGATTGATGATGATGATGATGATGATTGGGCTTTGAACTTGAGGATAAGGAGTTTAGCCTGCATGGGCAGGTGAATTCGGGGTAGGATCTAAGGGCTTGACAAAGAGTAAGTATTCACTGATTGACTGCTGGGATGGAGGGCACTTGGTTAAGACAAGTGGGGGAAATGGAAGAGGAAATAGATGGAATATTCACTGAGTGTTTATTCTGTGCGAAACAGTGTAGTAAGCACTACTACCTAGAGAAGCAGCATGCCCCAGTGGAAAGAGCACGGGCCTGGAAATCGGAGGACCTGGGTTCTAATCCAGACTCCACCACTTATCTGCTATGTGACCTCGGGCAAGTCACTGCACTGCTCTGTGCCTCAGCTCCCTCACTGGCAAAATGGGGATTTAATCCCTGTTCTCCCTCCTACTTAGAGAGTGAGCCCCATGTGAGAACTAATAATCTTTCATCTACCCCAGTGCGTAGAACAGTGCTTGGAATATAGTAAGCGCTTAACAAATACCATTATTATTATTATTATTATTATTAAATTATTATCATTATTATTACCTCTGCTACAATAAAGGTAATAGATCCAATCCTGGCCTCAAAGAACTTGCAGTGTAGCAGGGAATAAGCAGACACTAAAATAAATTTTAGGTACGGGGAAGCAACAGAGTTTAAAGATAAGTATGAAGTGCTATCAGGGGAGAGGAGTAGGGTGAGTACCCAACAGGATAGAAAGTTATTTTCTTTGTTTTATTTTTTTTAACGACATTTGTTAAGTGCTTACTAGATGCCTGGTACTGTACTAGGCACTGGGGTAGACACGACATAATCAGGTTGGATCTAGTCCATGTCCCACGTGGAGCTGCCAGTCGTAATCCCCATTTTACAGATGAGGTAACTGAGGCACAGAGAAGTGAAGTGACTCACTCAAGGTCAAACAGCAGACAAGTGGCGGAGCTGGGATTAGAACCCAGGTCCTCCGGCTCCCAGGCCTGCGTTCTTTCCACTAGGCCACACCGCTCCTTCAGTTCCGCCAAAATATGTGTTTCCGTGACACACTCTGGATAGAACGTTTCTACGGAATTAGAGAATGTTTTTCTGGAAAGACTTGTCTATCTAGATAGTAATACTAATAACTGTGGCGTTTGTCAACGACCATGTGCCAAGCACTGGTCTAAACGCTGGCGTAGATCAATCAATCAAAGGTATTTATTGAGCACTGACTGTGTGCAGAGCACTGTGGGAGAGTATAATAGAACAGAATTGGTAGACACGTTCCTTGCCCACAAGGAGCTTACAGCCTAGAGATGGTAGATGCACAAAATAATCAAGCTGGACACGGTGTGATGTTGGAGGGAACAATTTTGCCTACACACACACAATCTGGAGGACACAAAGAGTGCTAAAAGGCCATTTTCGAGAATACAGAGTTCTTAGGGAACGCCTTTGGCCGAACCGACGGTAATGCCCAATGAACCGATGACGGGGACTCCTGTGTTTTACAGCGAGCTTTGCGAGGCGAAGAAACGAGTGCCGTCCCTGACCCAGCCCACGCTGGATTCCCGCTCTTAGCAGTTTCTCTCCATTCCCTCCCCGCCCCTCGGATGGTCGGAGCTGCGAATGCGAACTTTAACATTTTCTATTTACCCAGAGAGACACAAGCCTGCGGTTGGGCTCAGAAGAGCGGCATGGCTGGGGACTGGAGGATTGTGGGGCTGCTCTTCCTGCACCTTTTATTCCCTCAGACAGAGCAGGCAGGTAGGACGTGGATGCTTCTCGCTCCTTTCGTTTGTGGCGAGGCCGAAAGGCGGGGTGGGGGGGTTGTCCCCGTGACTCCAGTTTCTGTCAGTAAACCTGGGCATCCGCACTTTCATCCTGGTTTCAGAGCGGTGACCGACTTCTTGCCCGTGAGAGGCATTTGCTTAGGTTTATTTGACACGAAGCTCGTGCCCACGTGCTCTGTGGCACGGTGTCGGAGAGATGGGAGAAGAAAACCTTCAATCTTGATTTTTAAAAACTGGCTGAAATAGGAGGTGCCTCCCATTTGAAGCAAACTTTTCATGGCATTTTTGCGGATTTTTTTTCAGGTGCCCAGTATGCCAATTGTCCTGGTGATCTACTGCTTATAGTTCTAGAAAATGGGTCTTAATTGGAAATTAATTATCATTAAGTGTGAGGTGTTTTTTTTTTTTTATGGTACTTGTTAAGCCCTTTCTATATGTCAGACATTGTGACAGGGACTGTGTCCAACCTGATTAACTTGTATCTCCCTGAGCACTTAGAACAGGACTTGACACATGGTAAGCACTTATTATCTTAAAAAAAAAAGTGATCAGACTCAGATTTTAGGATTAAAGGCACTTTATAACAGGCTTCACGGACTGTGCTTAGAACAGTGCTTGATGCGCACTTAGTACAATGCTCTACACACATTAAGCCCTCGGTAGAGACAACTGATTGATAGTAAGCATTTAACGAACAGCACCATCCTTCTTAGAGTTTTCATATTATTTTATTTTCCCAAGAAACTAAGTAGTGTCTACGTGGCACTGGGAATTAACGGAGGGCATTCGAACGTAGATCAATTTCCTGGAATGAAGCGGTGGACATGAGAATTTAGGTGAACAAACAATTTGCATAACCAGGACTCCACAAGTGTTGGAGCAACTTCACTAGACAAACAGAAACATCAGCGTCCAGAAGTCTGGCAGCTGCAGCAGAACCCAAACAAGGTGTCTGCAAACATTTATCTGCAAACACACCACACCCCTTATCTCCCGGCGTCAGCAGGACCCCAAAAGCTTCCCTTTCTCTGATGTCCTAAATAGCCTCTACCTCCCCCCACCATCCATCCTCTGGGTAGAGACATCCTTACTCCTGTCAATCGATCAGTGGTATTTGTGGATCCTTTGCTGTGTGTTGTGCAGAGCAGTGCTTAGCACTGGCCCTGGTAATTCCTCCCCAAGACCTCTGCTTTCCCTCCTCGACTCCCGGATCTGTTCTTAGAGGAGCAGTCTGACTGGTGTGTGTTTTTGTTTGTTTTGGTTTTGGTTTTGAATGGTATTTGTTAAGCGCTTACTCTGTGCCAGGCACTGTTCTAAGCACTGGGGTAGATAAAAGCTAATCAGGTTGGACACAGTCCATCTCTCATATGGGTCTCACTGGCTTAATACCCATTTTACGGATGAGGTACACTAAGGCACAGAGAAGTGAAGTGACTTGCCCAAGGTCACCCAGCAGACTAGTGGGGGAGCCAGGATTAGAAGCCACATCCTCTGCCCCTGCCCAGATGGGGCAGGGGAGGTCCATCCCAAAGGGTCCAAGCCCCCGACCCATGTTCAGTCAGTCTGTCAGTCAGTCAGTTGTATTTTTGAGCGCTTACTGTGTGCAGATCACTGTACTAAGCGCTTGGGAGAATACACCAGAACAATATCACGGACACATTCCCTGCCTACAACAAGCTTACAGTCTAAAGGGGGAGACAGACATTAATCGAAATAAATAAAAGACCTCATTTATCGCTGTACTGTACTTTCCCAAGTGCTTCGTACAGTGCTCTGCACACAGTAAGCACTAAATAAATGAATGAATGAATGATCACACTGCCCGTGAAACATGGCTGGAGTGTCTTCTTCCCCTTCTCCAGCTGGCAGTTAATGAGAACTGGACTTCCCTAGACAATACCCACGTCCCCTTCTGGCTCCGAGAGCAGGACAGGCTGCCCAAAAAGGCAGTGTTAGGGGCATGGCATCGTCACCACGGTGTTAAACCGTGAGATGGGATGCTTCAACTGAGCCCGCAGAGCAGTTTACCTCCCCAATCCCACGTCCGTCCGCCTCACTAATGGATGGCTGCAGTCCTGCTGCCGTCTCTGACAGAAGCTGAGCAGTGGCCGTCTTTGAAAAGAGGGCCGTGGCAGCCGTTTTTGAGAAGGGCCTACAGGGCTCAGTCAGTCAGTCGTATTTATTGAGGGCTTACTGTGTGCAGAGCACTGTACTAAGCACTTGGGAGAGTACAATGTAACAGTGAACAGACACATTCCCTGCCCACAGACACTGTTCTAAGTTCTGGGGTGGGTACAAGACAATCAGGTTGGACACAGTTCCTGTCCCACACAGGGCTCACCGTGCAAATCAGAGGGAGAAGCATTTCATCTCTCATATGGGGCTCACTGGCTTAATCCCCGTTTTACAGATGAGGTAACTAAGGCACGGCATTTCATCTCCATTTTACAGATTAGATGAAGGAAGCAAAGAGGAGGGAAGTGATTTGCCCAAGGTCACACATCAGACAAGCGGCGGAGCCAGGATTAGAACCCAGGTCCTCTGGCTCCCAGACCCACGCTCCCTCCTCTTCCAAACTTCCCGCTGGATGATTTGGAAAAGCTGGGGTCCAGGAATTCATTGTGATCATTGTTAAACACTAGCTATATGCCAAACACTGCACTGAGCACGGGTGGAGAAACACTATGATCAGATCGGACACAGTCCCTGTCCACGTAGGACACGCTCGACTCGGGAATTCTTGGGAAAATGATGAACGCTGACATCATCTGCTTTTGTCCTACTCATCTCTAGTATTTCTATCACCTGCAAGAGCCAATAATGTTATGGCAAGACAGAAGCGCGCCAGGTCCTATCTTATCGAGGAGGTTTTTGAAGGAAATTTGGAGAGAGAATGCCTTGAAGAAAGATGTGATTACGAAGAGGCCAGGGAAGTATTTGAAGACAAAGCAACCACTGTACGTATTTATCTTGTTTTTGAATGACCAGAAACCCCTTTTCTCATTAGGACAAAGTCACTGGTGTACTTTATAGAAGGAAAATAACAGAACCACGTTAGCAGGTGATCCTAGGGTGGTTAACATTTGTTCCTGTGTCTACAGACTGGCAATCTCTGCACAGAGGGCAGGAAGAGAGAACAGAAGCAATTGTTAGTACTTGGTCCCCTGGTTACACCAGTTAATTTTTATCCGGTCTATCACAGCTCTCCTAGGATTTCATACTTTCAAATGAAAAAGAAAAAAGGGGGTAACAGGCTTTGTCCTTGCTCTTGTCTTGCCAGATCATCTTTGAGACTGTAAACTCATTATGGGGAGGGAATGTGACTAATTATGTGGTACTGTAATAATAATAATGCTGGTATTTGTTAAGCACTTACTATGTGCAAAGCACTGTTCTAAGCGCTGGGGTAGATACAAGGTAATCAGGTTGTCCCACGTGGGGCTCACAGTCTTCATCCCCATTTTCCAGATGAGGGAACTGAGGCCCAGAGAAGTGAAGTGACTTGCCCAAAGTCACCCAGCTGACAAGTGGCGGAGCCGGGATTTGAACCCACGACCTTTTGACTCCAAAGCCCGGGCTCTTTCCACTGAGCCACGCTGCTTCTCTACTGTACTCTCCCAAGCGCTTAGTACAGGGCTCTGTATATAGTAGGCGCTCAATAAATATGCTTGATAGATTGAGAACAAAAAATCACCCTTTTTGATTCCTCTACAGCTGCGTTTGGTTTCTTAATTACCATTTGCTGTTTGATTGATTTTATGGCTTTGACCCTGAAAGTTAGGACAGGCAAAGGAAATTCAGTCCCCCAAGGTAGACTCTGACCATTTTAAACATATCGACGGGAGAGACTGAGTTTACTATGGCGAGACGAAAATGGCTGACAGACCCAACAGAAGCCGGCCAATGGACCTAGGAAGATGAGCACGTATAAACTGGTGACTAGACCGCGGGATGAGAGCCTAGGCTAAGGGGGGACAACTGGAAAATATCAAAGAAGTGATAAGTACAAAAGGGGGGACTCCTCCCACAAGCTTTGCCCTGCCTAATCTCCACCTTTCTGTAGAAAGGGGGTGAGTGGGATGGTGATTAGAGAAATAGGAAAAATGAGGGAGAAGCAGCAAGGCCTAATGGAAAGAGCCCCTGTCTGGGAGCCAGAGGACCTGGGTTCTAATCCCGGCTCTGCCACTTGTCCGCTGCAAGGGCAAGTCACTTTACTTCTGACTCCGAGCCCCATCCTCTATTCACTAGGCCATGCTGCACCTCAATCCTATTGTTAGTAATAATAATAATACTGGTATTTGTTAAGGGCTGCTGTGTGCCAGGCGCTGTACTAAGCGCTGGGTGGATCCAAGCTAATTGGGTGGGACACAGTCCATGTCCCACATGGGGCTCACAGTCTTAATCCCCGTTTTACAGATGAGGTAACTGAGGCCCAGAGAAGTCAAGTGACTTGCTCAAGGTCACAGAGCAGGCAAGTGGGCGGGGCCGGGATTAGAACTCATGACCTTCTGACTCCCAGGCTCGTGCCCTATCTGCTATAATAATAATAATAATGATGGCACTTGTTAAGCACTTTGTGCAAAGCACTGTTCTAAGTGCTGGGGAGGATACAAGGTGATCAGGTTGTCCCTCGTGGGGCTCACAGTCTCCCCCTTTTAGACTGTGAGCCCACTGTTGGGTAGGGACTGTATATGTTGCCAACTTGTAATTCCCAAGCGCTTAGTACAGTGCTCTGCACACAGTAAACACTTAATAAATACGATTGATTGATTGATTCATCCCCATTTTATAGATGAGGTAACTGAGGCCCAGAGAAGTGAAGTGACTTGCCCAAAGTCACACAGCTGACAGTTGGCAGAGCCGGGATCTGAACCCATGACCTCTGACTCCCAAGCCCGGGCTCTTTCCATTGAGCCACGCTGCTTCTCTGCTATGCCATGCTGCTTCTCGTACTATTACTACTACACAGGCATCGAGTATACACAGACTTGTTTTCCACAGAACACTGCTGTTATTTTCCAGCGAGTTGAAGTGAGAGAACATATCAAATAGTCTTGGTAGTAGTAGGGGTTGTTCAGGAGTACACGGCAAAGCTCCACGCATTCATTTAATCGTATTTATTGAGCGCTTGCTAAGTGCAGAGCACTGTGCTAAGAGCTTGGGAGAGCCTTAGCGATGTGCTGAGAAGCAGCGTAGCTCAGTGGAAAAGAGCCGGGGCTTTGGAGTCCGAGGTCATGGGTTCAAACCTCCGCTCCACCAATTATCAGCTGTGTGACTTCGGGCAAGTCACTTAACTTCTCTGGGCCTCAGTTACCTCATCTGTCAAATGGGGATTAAGACTGTGAGCCTCCTGTGGGACAACCTGATCACCTTGTAACCTCCCTAGCGCTTAGAACAGTGCTTTGCACCTAGTAAGTGCTTAATAAATGCCATTATTATTAAGCTTAGGAAAAGCAGGAGCAAAGACTGACTTCTAGTTATTTATTTTATTTTGTTAGTATGTTTGGTTTTGTTCTCTGTCTCCCCCTTCTAGACTGTGAGCCCGCTGTTGGGTCGGGACTGTCTCTATGTGTTGCCAACTTGTACTTCCCAAGCGCTTAGTACAGTGCTGTGCACACAGTAAGCGCTCAATAAATACGATTGATTGATTCTAGTTCTGTGAAAGAAAAGATGAAAAAAATGTTTCATTCTAAAATGGAATCCACTTTGAATTTTACAGGACAGATTTTGGAGCCACTATTCAGGTAAGTTGCTATTGGCTTTACCCCCTTCCGATTTGTACCGCATTAATTTCTCCCAGCTTAGAGAAGCAACGCAGCTTAGTGGAAAGAATACACGGGCCTGGGAGTGAGAGGACCTGGATTCTAATTCTGGCTCTGCCAATTGCCTGCTGGGTGACCTCAGGAAAGTCACTTCACTTCCCTGGGCCTCAGTCTTCTCCCCTGTAAAATGGGGATTCAATTCCTGCCCTCCCTCCTACTTGGACTGTGAGCTCCGCCTGATTAACTTGTTCCTACCGCAGCGCTTAGTACGGTGCTTGGCACTCAGTAAGCACATAAAAAAATGCCATCGTTAAGGTGATGGAGTTGAGTCAAATGGGAGATTGCTCCTCCAAGATGGACGCTTGTGCGTGCGCTCCTCCTCTACAGAGGAAATGAAGCTTCAGAAACAACTTGCGTTGGGAAAATGTCTCCTGGGTTTTTTTTTTGTTTATGGTATTTGTTAAGCACCTACTGTGTGCCAGGTACTGTATTAAGCGCTGGGGTGGGTGCAAGTTTGGACACCGTCCCTGTCCCACATGAGGCTCACAGCCTTAACTGCCATTTTAGAGATGAGGGAAATGAGGCCCAGAGAAGTGAGGTGATTTGCCCAAGGTCACAAAGAAGATAAGTGGCCGAGCCAGGATTAGAACCCAGGTCTCTCTAACTCCTTGGCCTGTGCTCTGTATGCTAGGCCATGCTGCCTCTCCAGAGTGGGGGCAAAAATAATAATAATAAGAAGAAGAATACTTCCCAAGTGCTTAGTACAGTGCTCAGCACACAGTAAGCACCCAATAAATACGATTGAATGAATAAATGAATCCCTCGTCTTCCCCCCTTTTCTCGGGGGGGTCCCTGAGATCTTAGGCCATCTGGTCTTCTGCCTTTGACTCCTTTCCCTCAGCTCGTTCGATCACTAGTACAGTGCTCTGCACACAGTAAGCGCTCAATAAATACGATTGAATGAATGTATATATGTTTGTACGGATTTATTACTCTATTTTATTTGTACATATTCTATTTATTTTATTTTGTTAATATGCTCTGTCTTGTTGTCTGTCTCCCCCCTTCTAGACTGTGAGCCCGCTGTTGGGTAGGGACCGTCTCTACATGTTGCCAACTTGGACTTTCCAAGCGCTTAGTACAGTGCTCTGCACACAGTAAGCGCTCGATAAATACAATTGAATGAATTTGTTAAGCGCTTACTATGTGCAGAGCACTGTTCTAAGCACTGGAGGGATACAAGGTGATCAGGTTGTCCCACGGGGGGCTCAAAATCAAGTGGGAAAGCTGGGAAGTGGGCGGGACAGGAGGAAGCGAAGGGAAGGAGGAAAGGGAGCTATTTAAATCATCTCAGAGCCTTGCATGGCTTTATTTAAGACCCAGTTTGGTGGTGGTAGTAGAAGCAGTAGGAGTGCTGGCAACATTTCCTAGAGGAAAGGCCTGGGAGACAGCCTTCTGAATACAGAACCATCAATTGTATTTATTGAGCACTTACTGTGTGTAGAGAACCATATGTACATATGTTTGTACATATTTATTACTCTATTTATTTTACTTGTACATACCTATTCTATTTATTTTATTTTGTTAGTATGTTTGGTTTTGTTCTCTGTCTCCCCCTTTTAGACTGTGAGCCCACTGTTGGATAGGGACTGTCTCTATATGTTGCCAAATTGTACTTCCCAAGTGCTTAGTACAGTGCTCTGCACACAGTAAGCGCTCAATAAATACGATTGATGATGATGATGATACCGAGTGCATGGGAGACTACCATATAACACCGTAACTGACACATTCCCTGCACTCAACGAATAAGTCTACAGTCCAGAGGGAGACTGAGAAGCAGCGTGGGCTGGTAGAAAGAGCATGGGCCAAGGAGTTGGGCAGCCTGGGTTCTAATTCCAGCTCCACCACTTGTCCACTGTGTGACTTTGGGCAAGTCGTTTCACTTCTCTGGGCCTCGGTTAGCACACCTGTAAAATGGGTTTTAAGACCGAGCCCTACGTGGGACAGGGACTGTGTCCAACCTGATCAGCTTGCATCTTGCCCCAGGATTTCGTACAGGCCCTGCCACCTACTAAGAGCTTAATAAATACCATAAGAAAAAAAATAAGTGGGGGAATGATACAAGGTGGGAAATTCAGGCACTCCCTGGCTCCTAGAGGACTCAGAGTCTATGTACCAGGGGAGCATTTCTGGTGACAATCACGTAAGGTTTCGACAATTCAGGAACTGTTGTTTCAATGATGTCTATTGGTGGTATACGTCAGCCCTTTTAACTGCAACCGCACTTCTACAGGTGGGCGAAAATGTGCCTCAAACCCCTGCCTAAACGACGGAAAGTGCCAAGACAACAGCTACGGTTACATCTGTCTCTGCCCGGAAGGATATGAAGGAATTAATTGTCAACACGGTGAGGCCTCCGCACGGGACAATTTTTTTTTTATGGCATTTATTTGTTAAGCGCTTACTGTTATGTCAAACACTGTTCTAAATGCTGGGATAGGTTCAAGTTAATTAGGTCAGGCACAACCCTGTCCTTCCTTGGGCTCACAGTGTGAGCAGGAGAGAGGACAGGGATCTCCATTTTACAGTTGAGGACACTGAGGCCCCGAAAAGTGAATGGACTTGCCCAAGGTCACACAGCAAGCAATTGGAAGAGCTGGGATTAGAACCCAGGTCCTTCTCCCAGGCCTGTGGTCTCTCCACCAGGCCATGCTGCTCTTTTATTTCAACATTTCACTACGGGAAAATCAAAAAAGATTCAACTCTGGGTCATCAGTGTGCATGCAAAATTCGATCCAATTCTTATTTTTTTCTTTGGAGAGTGGGTAGGCTAATATCAATGGCTGACCCCCCTGTAGAAAAAAACAGGGGCTGGCATCAGCTTTTGAGCAACATTTGCAGTGACTGCAGTGCCAATGCCAGTATGGAGCAAAGTTCAAACATGATGCAGACTTAGCAGATCGGGAGTTTAGAAGCAATGTTAACGATTTTACCCAGGGGAAAACATTCTTCTGTGTGTTTCATTCATCCCCCTAGACTGTAAGCTTTTTGGGGGCAGGGGAATGTGCCTACCAACTCTGTTGGATTAAACTCTCCAAGCATTTAGTACAGTGCTTCTAGACTGTGAGCCCACTGTTGGGTAGGGACTGTCTCTAGATGTTGCCAACTTGTACTTCCCAAGCGCTTAGTACAGTGCTCTGCACACAGTAAGCGCTCAATAAACACGATTGATTGATTGATTGCTCTGAACACGGTAGGTGCTCCATAAATACCATTCATTGACTTTGATCTTTTAAAAAACGTTTTTTTTCCATGGGTTCAGAATTTAAGCCCCTGCAATATCTAAGAGGGAGGAAGCCGATTTTAATGAGATGTTTTCGGTTCACTCAGCTTACTCTGAATTTTCAAGAGCCCACTTGATGCTTTCTGTTGCTCTAAGCCACCGAGTTTTAGTTCAGCTGGCAAACTGAAATGCCATTTTGGCCAGAGGGAAGGAAATTAAGTATTGGAAAGCTTAACTCAGATTTCTAGGAAGGGGCATGGTCCAAACTGAAGGAAGAAAACAAAGTTCAAAAGGACAGGGGTGTAGTGGTGTTTAAAAAAACATTCACTTTGTGTGCAAACGTAGATAGGAAAATTCTTTAGTATTTTCAGAGCGATCAAGCGATTGGGTTAAACAACCAATCTCGGCTCGATAAATACCACTGTCGTTTTTTAAAAACAGTTATTGTTAATACAATTGCTAACTTTTAGCTATTAGCGTTGGTTTTAATTGAACCTAACATTTGACAAGGATTTTTTTTTATTTGCCTTCCCTATTTCTAAATCTTATCTCATCTAAAGGCTGTGTTCACTGTCAGTTCTGTGGGTAGTATTCAAGATCAAAAAAGCTCGTGAAGATCAGAGCCAAGCATGGCCTCTGGGAAACTGCTGAATCCGTAGACATTCCTGAGATTTGGGAAATAAGGAATCATGGAAGATGCTTTTGGTGATTAGCCGAGTTAGGAACGAGGGAGACATGAAATGTGGGAAACCGCCTACCGTGAAGAAAATACCGAGGGGTTGCCGTGGGGCAGTTTTCCCAGTGAGCGGATTATGGTTGCATTTCTTCTTCCCAGGGAGCAGTAAATGTCACCCCTTGACTCGAGGGGGCTGTCAACAATTCTGCTACCCGGGGGTACGGTCCTTCAAGTGCAGTTGTGCAAGCGGCTACACACTTGGGGAGGATGAGAAATCGTGCTTTCCAAAAGGTAAGTAAAGAACAATGAGGGTGATGGTATTTAAGTTCTTACTGTGTGTCAAAACCTGTTGAAAGCACATCTCCTCCAAGAGGCCTTCCCTGACTAAGCCCCCTTTTCTCTTCTCCCACTCCCTTCTGCGTCACCCTGACTTTTTTTTATGGCATTTGTTAAGCGCTTACTATGTGCAAAGCACTAAGACTTGCTCCCTTTATTCATCCCCCGCTCCCAGCCCCACAGCCCCTATGTTTGTACATATTTATTACTCTATTTATTTATTTATTTTACTTGTACATATCTATTCTATTGATTTTATTTTGTTAGTATGTTTGGTTTTGTTCTCTGTCTCCCCCTTTTAGACTGTGAGCCCACTGTTGGGTAGGGACTGTCTCTATATGTTGCCAATTTGTACTTCCCAAGCGCTTAGTACAGTG
This sequence comes from Tachyglossus aculeatus, assembly GCF_015852505.1. Lineage (NCBI taxonomy): Eukaryota > Metazoa > Chordata > Mammalia > Monotremata > Tachyglossidae > Tachyglossus > Tachyglossus aculeatus. The sequence continues at coordinate 13,936,176 of NC_052085.1, read as the reverse complement.
CTGTGCACATAGTAAGCGCTCAATAAATACGATTGATGATGATGATGATGATTTTCTATTAATGTCTGTCTCCCCCTCTAGACTGTAAGCTCACTGTGGGCAGGGAATGTGTCTGTTCTATTGTATTCTCCCAAACACTTAATACAATGCTCTGCACACAGTAAATGCTCAATACAATTGAATGAATGAATGATAGCGACGAGGTTTTGGGAAGCTAGGATTTTACTCATTATCTCACTGTTGTTGTTTTTTCTACCTTTTGCTACTGAAGAGGAGTGCGCATGTGGAATTCTGGATCAGAAAGGTAACAAAACTGTCTTGGAAACCAAGGAGGCTCACCATGAGTTCCTGTGGCAGGTATTTAAAAAACATTACAGCACATTTTCCAAGGACAGGAAGTGTTTTATCTTTGATCGGGACCGTATTTCTAAATGCCATGGACCGGAGCTACCGGTTGCCGGGTCTTAATCAATTGATGGTATTTATTGAGCGCTTACTATGTGCAGAGCACTGTACTAAGCACTTGAGAGTACAATACAACTGAATGAGTAGATGCATTCCCTGCCCACAGTGAGCTTACACTCTTGAAAGGGTGGCAGGGTTGGGCTGACTTCCGACCTCTTCGCTCCACTTAACTTTCTTTCTGATTTTGATGTTTCTTCTTCTGTTTGAACCGCGATTTGAAAACCTACATTGTGTCTTTCACCTCCCCTTCGCTTGGTTGAGGGAGGTTAGCCCTCAATTTGACTACTATAAAAATAAGTAAATGTTTTATGATATTGAAAATAATAGAGGGTAATATTGAAAAAGCCAGAAGGAATGTTTTTACTTACATTCTGAGGAATTCTCCAGAACTCAGGGATAGAGTTCCAGGCACCAAGTAGGGAGAGGCTGTTTCCAGTGGTTTTGTGACAGCCTTGACCTTTCTGCTCCTGGTTTAATTGTTCCTAGTTCATTTCATTGGCATCTGGTTTCCATCCTGGTTTTGCTTCTTACGCTGAAGGGAAGGACACGGTCTCTTTTCTGTACTCGCCCGAGGGAGTGTCTAGCCAGTTCCAGCATTCAGTACATAACTCATAATGATGATGATAACTTGTACAGGAGCAAAGCACTTATCCTACCAACACTGCATTAAATCACCGCTGTCTCTCTGACACTTTTCCTCACCTTTACCCTCCTGTAATATTGGGGAAGAATAAGACCGGTCACTAACATCATCAATCGACAAGCTGTGTTTTCCTTTCAAGGTGAAACTGATGAATTCAGAAGGAGAGGAGTTCTGCGGCGGGGTAATATTAAAGAAAAATTTTGTGTTGACCACAGCTGAATGTGCCCGCACGTATGAAAACATCAGCGTAGTAAGTAGTAAGTCACACATCCATTCCCTATCAGACCATTTATTTGCATTCTTATTCATCATTGCTACTAAGTACTGGGGTAGATAGGCGTTAATCAGGTCAGGCGCAGTCCTTGTTATCATTATTATCATGATGCTTAATGTTAAGCAGTTTACCTGTGGGTCAAGCATTGTTCTAAGCACTGGAGTAGATAGAAGTTAACCGGGTAAGACATGGTCCTTATTTCACAGGGGGCTTAGTTTTAGATATGGAGATGGATTCACATGAAATAAAAAGACGGATCTCTAAAATACATTACATTTTCCGCTAATAATACTACTAATTGTGGTATTTTGTTTGACGCTTACTCTGTGGCAAGCACTGTACTGAGCGCTGGGGTAGATAGGAGTTTATCAAATCACAGTTCTGATTCTACAGGGGGCTCAGTCCAAGCAGTAGACAGGAATTCATATGAACTAAAAAGATGGATCTCTAAAATGCATTTAATTTTCTGCTAATAATAACAGTAATTGGGGTGTTTTGTTTAGCACTTACTATGTACTAAGCACTGGGGTAGAGAGTTGATCAGATCAGACCCAGTCCTTTTTCCCCAAGGGATTTAGTCTGAGTAAATATGGACTCGTGAAATAAAAAGACAGATCTCCAAAATGTATTAAATTTTCCTCTGTAATGACGATATTAATTGCGGTATTTATGTGCTTACTATGTGCCAAGCACTGTACTAAGTGCAAGGGTATATATGATTTAACATGATTTAAGTCCTTATTCCCCAGTGGATTCAGTCTGAGTAGTGGATGTGGGTGCATATGAAATGAAAATATGGACCTCTATGATACATTTAACTTTCTGCTAATAATAGTAATTGCAGTATTTTGTTAAGCAATCAATCAGTCATTAATCGAGCGCTTACTGTGGCGAGATAGACGAGATGGAGGTACAGTGTGTGGGTTAGCATTAGAGGAGTGATGTGGGCTGGGTTGTAGTAGGAGAGTAGGCAGGTGAGGTAGGAGGGGGGCAAGGTGATTAAGTGCTTACTATGTGCCAAGCACTGTGTTAAGAGCTGGAGTAGATACAAGGTCACCAGGTCCCACAGGGGGATCCCAGTCTAAGTAGGAGGGAGAAGAAGGATTGAACCCCATTTTGCAGATGAAGGAACTGAGGCCCAGAGAAGTTAAGTGACTCAACCAAGATCCCACAGCGGGTAAGTGGCAGAGCCGGGACAGGGGACTTGGCACAGCCACCTAGGGAACAACTGGATATTACAACAACTCCATTTCGGTTTCAAATGCGAGGGGGTACTGATGTTGGCCTAAATTAAGTTATTGAAAAGCTTCGGCCAAAATGGACATGAACTGAAGAAGGGTTTGGATTCAAGCAGCAGATGAGGCATACGATGAGTTGCCGGAGAGAAAATTAGGAATGAGAGGAAGGTTGGGGGTGATAGATGGTCCACCTGTCCCATGTCTGTTGTGAGACCGTGAGCAAGTCACTTCAGTGTGCCTCAGTTCCCTCATCTGTAAAATGGGGATTAAGACTGTGAGCCCCCCTGTATGGGACAGGGACTGGGTCCAACCTGATTACCTTGCATCTACCCCAGCGCTTAGAGCAGTGCTCGACCCACAGTGAGCGCTTAACAAGTGCCACGGTTGTCTTTACTAGGTAACGCCACCGTGGACCCAACGCCGCTTGACGTTCACGTTCAGAGGATCCACGAACACATGCACTACGACCGGGAGACGGGAGAAAATAACCTGGCGCTGCTAGAGCTGGCCGAGCCCATTCGGTGCCGGGGCGGCCGAGTCCCCATTTGCATCCCCGAGAACGATTTCGCCTCCTACGTTTTAATCCCCAGGATGTTGGGTGTGGTCAGCGGCTGGACGGTCGACGGAAACCAGCTGAGGGACTGGACGGTGGGATGGGCCCACTCCCATCTGCCCCACAAGGAATGCGAACGGGAGGTGAACGGGACCGTGACGTCCAGGATGTTCTGCGTGAAGGCGAGGGGTTTGGCGGCGAAGCCGCTGGTGAAAGGAAGTATCGTGGCGACGGTAGACCGCAAGGCTTGGTTTCTGCTGGGGATTCTGAACTCTCCGCCCGCCCAAGAGCCCGGACAGAGTCTTCTTTTCACCAAGGTTGCGAGATACTCGCTGTGGTTCAGAAAAATAATGGGATAAGTGCGTTCCAGCGCGCGGGGGCCTCCCTCCAGCTTCAGATCAGACCACCGCTCTTAGCGCCTTGAGAACCAACTGAAAAAATTCATTCAGTCGTATTTACTGAGCGCTTACTGTGTGCAAAGCACTGCACTAAGCGCTTGGGAGAGTACAACAGGCACATTCCCTGTGCACAACCTGCTAACACCTCCTCCCTGATGAAGGCCCTCTACAACGTAAGCTCGTTACGGGCAGGGAACGTTTCCACTGGCTCTGCTGTATTGTACTCTCCCAAGCACTTAGTACACAGGAAACGCCCACTAAATACCACTGATTGGTAAGTCTTCCTTTCCCCTACTCACTCTCCCTTTTGCACTTAGTCCTGTACCCCTTAAACACTTAAAGGGCACCCTACTTTTCACCCCATAGCCCTTATGAACTTATCTGTATTCTCTGCCATTTCCCCTATCCATATTTATTTCAGCGCCTGCCTCCGCCTCTAGACTGGTAAGCTCATTGTGGGCAGGAATCCTGTCTGCTAATTCTGTTGTACCGTACTCTGCAAAACAGTAAGAGCTCAAAAAATATCACTGATTAATTACTGCCGATGGCTCAACAGAATATTCACCAACGAAAAAGTAATTCGCACTGTGACGACGATGAAAAGGTATCTCCAACTAGAAGTCTTACTTTTCTTTTCTATTAGAGCTTTGTGACCATTTTAGTCCTGGAGTCAATCTAAATCATTTGTCTTGCTGCCAGTTAAACTTATTACAGTTCAATGGTTTGAAATTCTAATTTTAAGGTACTGTCAAATGTTTAAAATAAATTTTTCCCATTACCTCTCAGCTGCTTCAGTCCGGTGTCAAGAAAAACATTTGATTTTATCAATGTGACGTAAGATTTTTGACTCCGGTTAATTTCTCGATTCCAATTTTACCAGTGGTTCGATTGTAACTGTGGTATCTGGTAAGCGCTTTCTATGGTGTGGACCACTGTCCTAAGCACTGGGGGAGCTACAAGATCATCAGGTCGGGCACAGTTCCTGTCCCCAATATAATTAGGAGGGAGAAAAGGAATTAAATCCCCATTTTGCAGGTGAGGTAACTGATTATTATTATGATGATTGTATTTGTTCAGCACTTACTATGTGCCAGGCACCGTTCTAAGACCTGAGGTCGGTTAAAGGTAATCAGGTTGGACACAGTCCATTTCCCAATTAAGGCTCACAGTCTTAATTGCCTTTTTACAGATGGCGTAACAGAGGTACAGAGAAGTTAAGTGACTTGCCCAATGTGTCACAGCAGGTAAGTGGAGGAGCCGGATTTAGAAGCCAGGTCCTCTGACTCCCGAGCCTGTGCTCTTTCCGCTAGGCCACGCTGAAGGAAGGATGCTCTAGGGCAGAGGACTTCTGTGTCATCTGTTTTTGTCTCCTTTACACCGTCACCGGGACTGTCCCTACAGAACAGTATAATCATCATCATCAATCGTATTTATTGAGCGCTTACTGTGTGCAGAGCACTGTACTAAGCGCTTGGGAAGTACAAATTGGCAACATATAGAGACAGTCCCTACCCAACAGTGGGCTCACAGTCTAAAAGTATAATAGTGTAAAGTATAATAGGGCCCTATGACACTCCTCTTACCAAAGAAGCTAGGGAGGATTCTCGGTATGGTGGTGACGGGGCTGTGCACAGGGACAGGACCAGACAACCCCACTGAGTTCTTGAAAAACTGCCATCTTGGGAAGCAGTGCGGCTTAATGGAAAGAGCGCATGCCTGGAAGTCACAAGGACTTACAACAGTGCTTGGCACATAGTTAGCGCTTAACAAATACCATTATTATTATTAATATTAAGAACCTGGTTCTAATCCAGACTCTGCCACTTGGGCAGTTCGCTTCACTTCTCTGAACCTCCGTTTCTGCATCTGTAAAAATGGGGAGTCAATCCTCCTCCCTCCAACTTGGAGCCCCTTGTGGGCCAGGAACTGCGTCCAACCTAAATATCTTGTATCTACTCCACGATTTACAGCATTCATTCCTTCATTCAATCGTATTTATTGAGCGCTTACGGTGTGCAGAGCACTGTACTAAGCGCTTGGGAAGTACAGTGCTTGGCACGTACCGGCACTAGACAAATACCACAATCATTAAGTTCAGGGCACAAGTTGCTGTTCCAGGATTGAGCTCTGTAACAAGTTTCTTAGTCCACGACTAGACGCAAGCCCAGGGAGGGTCCCTGTGGTAAAGAAGACCACCCCCGCCTTTCCTGTGAGAACAAACTCCCTGCCCACAAAAAGGCTGCAAGTTTCTCCGAGCCCTTACGGAGCCAGGTGAGAATCCCGCTGAACCCTCCGTCAACAGTGCTTTGCACATAGTAAGCGCTTAACAAACGCCATCAATATTATTATTATCCTTGCTCCCAACAAGCCCGTCGTCCCGAGCCAACGGTCTGGGATTTTTTTTTTTTTTTTAAGGTATCTGTTAATCGCTTACTATGTGCCAAGCACTGTACTAAGCACCGGGGTAGACTGGACACGATCCGTGTCCCATGTAGGGCTCACCTTCTTAATCCCCATTTTCCGGATGAGGTTGCTGAGGCCCAGAGAAGTGAAGTAACTTGCCTAAAGTCACACAGCTGACAAGTGGCAGAGGCAGGATTAGAACCCGGGTTCTTCTGACTCCCAGGCGGGTGCTCGTTACGCTAGGCCAACCGTGCTTCTCAGGGGCCCCTGCTATCCTGAGAAGTGTTTGTTTTATGGTATTTGTTAAGTGCTTAGTACGTGTCAAGCACTGTTCTAAGCGCTGGGGTAGATACAGGTTGGACTCAGACTGGGAGCCCATGTGGGACAGGGACGTCCGGTTCTCTGAAACTGAGGGGCAGGAAGACCCTATCAGACGTCAATGCAGTCAATCATATTTACTGAGTTTACTCTGTGCATAGCACTGTACTAGGCACTTGAGAGACTACAATACAGAGAAGCAGTGTGGCTCTGTGGAAAGAGCAAGGGCTTTGGAGGCAGAGGTCACGGGTTCAAATCCCGGCTCCGCCAATTGTCAGCTGTGTGACTTTGGGAAAGTCACCACTTAACTTCTCTGGGCCTCAGTCACCTCATCTGTAAAATGGGGATTAAGACTGGGAGCCCCCCGGGGGACAACTTGATCACCCTGTAACCTCCCCAGTGCTTAGAACAGTGCTTTGTACATAGTAAGCGCTTAATAAATGCCATCATTATTATTATATTATTATTACAGTACAGCAATAGAACAGATACAATCCCAGCCCACAATGAGCTTACAGTCTGGAGGGTAGAATAATAATAATAATGATGGCATTTATTAAGCGCTTACTATGTGCAAAGCACTGTTCTAAGCGCTGGGGAGGTTACAGGGTGATCAAGTTGTCCCACGGGGGGCTCACAGTCTTAATCCCCATTTTACAGATGAGGTAACTGAGGCCCAGAGAAGTGAAGTGACTTTCCCAAAGTCACACAGCTGACATTTGGCGGAGCTGGGATTTGAACCCATGACCTCTGCCTCCAAAGCCCATGCTCTAGAATGTAGAGATATAGAGAACTGGCTCAGCCCAGGGGAATTCCCATCAAAGAAATCGTGGCCCTTCCACCTGTATCCACCCCAGCACTTAGTACAGTGCCTGGCACCTAGTAAGCTCAACGAATACCATAATTATTATTAAGTGGTCAGCCAGCCCATCGAGGAGGCAGGATTACCCTGTGCTCAACAGAAATGAAAAAACAACCAAAACTCTTTCTAGGACTTGCTTCCCGGTACTTAAAAAACAGTTTTACTTTGCACCCACCAGAAACTAAGTTAGAACTGGGTAAGCATCTGAACAAAAAAAAAACAAACAAAAAACATTTGAAATAAAATAGAATTTACCCAACAACTGCTACGAACCAAGAAATCCCCGTTCACTTTCATTATAAAAGATTTCTTGTCTGGAAAACCCATTAAAAAAGGCATCATTTCCACCATTTTTTGCACAAGTTTTTTTTTATAGAAGCAGTAAAGGTACAGAGGCCTCCATAATTTCAAGTGAATTCTCTTACAAAAAAACCTCTTCACTAGTTTCAGCTGAGTGGAATGTTACCTCTTCTTCAGTCGAGAAACTTTACATCTCGCTTAAGCTAAAAGAAGCTCTAATTAGGAAAGGAAATATTTCATACCTTTCGAGTTCATAGCCTCTGTGTCCCTGGGCCACTAGCCATGAAGGAGTTTTTCAGGATTCCAGTTCAGAGTGGAACAGGACTATGACTAGTTCCAAAATGAAGTCAAACAGCTTCAACCCCGGCTCGATTCTTTACCGCACGGTCTTCCTCCCGCAGAATCAACATACCGTAGAGAGTGGAGGAAATGGGTTTTGCTTACTAACCACGAGCTTCTGGTGCTGATGAGAGATGTATCCTTTAATGTGACCCTGCGAAGGAGAGAAAATGTTCATTCCTTCAATCGTTTTTGAGCGCTTACTGTGTGCAGAGCACTGTACTAAGCCCTTGGGAGAGTACAGTATAACAATAAATGGACACATTCCTTGCCCACGACAGAGCTTATAGTCAACAGGACACAGAATGGGCTTCAAATGTCTTGAGTTTCGGGTACTCTCAAGATGCTAAACCTATTATCTGGTCGATGGCATGGCTTCACGGCCCTCCTGCCCACGCCTATTACCTAACTGGACCAAAAGAGAGAGATGGATTTATTGTAAGAGGTGGCACATACCACCATAAAATATCAACGGAATAAGATGCCTGAATTTGGAATGGCCAAGCCTCATGAACCAAAGTTACAATGGGACTAGAGCTGTGGGGACCAAAAAGGCGAGCAGGTGTTCCTGGAGGAGTTGTGGGTGGAGGGGGGAGGCCAATGTGCCCATAAAGAGCTGGAGAAGCAGCGTGGCTCAGTGGACAGAGCATGGGCTTGGGAGCCAGAGGTCATGGGTTCTAATCCCTACTCTGCCATTTGTCGGCTGTGTGACTTCGGGCAAGTCACTTCACTTCTCTGTGCCTCAGTTACCTAATCTGTAAAATAGGGATTAAGACTGTGAGCCCCACGTGGGACAACCTGATCCCCCCCAGTGCTTAGAACAGTGCTTTGCACATTGTAAGTGCTTAACAAATGCCATAATTATTAATTATTATTATAATCCCTGCTCCGCCACCACTCTGCTGTGTGGCCTTGGCCAAGTCCCTTCACTTCTCTGGGCCTCAGTTCCCTCATCTGGAAAATGGGGATTAAGAGTTTGAGCCCCATGGTGGGACAGGGACTGTGTCCAACCTGATTTACTTGTATCTGTCCAGCGCTTAGAACAGTGCTTGGCACATAGTAAGCACTTAAAAAGTACCATAATTAGTTGTTATTAGCAGCAGCAGCGAAACAATGAGTAACCGTGCACATGGATGAACAGCTAAACTCAGCTTCCAAACTGCGATTGGTCGCATTTGGCCTAAACGAGACATTGAACTTGCTGACTTGTACTTCCCAAGCGCTTAGTACAGTGCTCTGCACACAGTAAGCGCTCAATAAATATGATTGATTGATTGATAGAACATAAAGATTCTTCCAGGAGATCCTCGATTCCTGGATCCAATTCCTATTGAGTACACACAGCCTCTGACGAGGGAATACATACCATGTATATCAGATTGGCTAAAATACACTGAACTTCATCGATATCAACATCCTCCAGCTGCATGAATTTTAAGGCCACGAGGAAGGCGTCAAGAGACAGCTGATGGGTTCTGAGTAACAGATATCTGAAAGGAGAAAGCATACACCGCTATCACACTGCTCACAGGGAAAAGGGAAAAGGCGTGCTCCCTTCTGCATCGAGGAAGAGGAATATGTATAATTTACATATTTGTAAATTATTTATTCATATTAATGTGGGTCTCCTCCTCTAGATTGTAAACTCACTATGAGCAGGGAAAGTGCCTACCAACTCTGTTGCCCTGTACTCTCCCCAGGGCTTGGTGCAGTGCTCTGCAAAGAGTAACGCTCAAAGGGTTAATCATAGTGAAGCAGCATGGCACAGTGGAAAGAGCTCGGGCTTTGGAGTCAGAGGTTATGGGTTCAAATCCCAGCTCCACCAATTGTCAGCTGTGTGACTTTGGAGAAGTCACTTCACTTCTCTGGGCCTCAGTTACCGCATCTGTAAAATGGGGATTAAGACTGTGAGCCCCCACATGGGACAACCTGATCACCTTGTGACCTCCCCAGCGCTTAGTACAGTGCTTTGCACATACTAAGCGCTTAATAAACACCATCGTTATTATTATTATTATAGTGTCCACTTTTTCACCCTAATTGGGAAGCAGAGGAGCCTACTGGAAAGAGCATGGGCCTTGGCACTCAGCGGACCCGGGTTCTAATCCCAGTTCCTGCTGGGTGCGTTGGGCAAGTCACTGCTCTGTGCCTCGGTTTTCTCAACTGTAAAATGGGGATTTAATACCTGCTCTCCCTCCTACTGAAACTGTGAGTCCCCTGTGGGACAGGGACTGTGGTAGGGAGCTGTGTGATCTTGGACAAGTCACTTGGGACTAATCATGGGTTCTAATCCCAGCTCCACCACTTGTCTGCTGTGACACCTTGGGCAAGTCACTTCACTTCTCTGGGCCTCAGTTACTTCTGTAAAATGGGGATTTTTTTTGGATGGCATTAATTAATTAATTAATAATGGCATTTGTTAAGCGCTTACTATGTGCAAAGCACTGTTCTAAGCGCTGGGGGCATTACAAGGTGATCAGGTTGTCCCACGTGGGGCTCACAGTCTTTGGGCAAGTGACTTGCCCAAAGTCACACAGCTGACAATTGGTGGAGCTGGCATTTGAACCCATGACCTCTGACTCCAAAGCCCAAGCTCTTTCCACTGAGCCTCGCTGCTTCTGATTCTGACCTATGTCCAACCTGATTAACTTGTATCTACCCCCAGTGCTTAGAACGGTGCACAGCCCATAAGCACTTAAGTTCTGTAATTATTATTATTAGAGGTAGAAGGCAACTGTATAGCCGCAGCTTCACTTCCCTTCAATAAATCTAAAAAAGGCTGAGTGCGAGAACCGAAGGGTAGTTTAGGAGATTGCTCCTCTAAGCACCGACTCAGATAGACACACACCCTTAAGCTCTGTCTAGTTTCCCGATGTATTATTTTTGACTCTAGCACCTCAGGGGACAAAAGAGTCTTCTTGGTGAAAAGAAAGGTAAAAGAAAACAAAAAAAAAAAACAGGAAAAAGTGCCATACACCTTACTTACACTTTCTTAAAGAGATTCCTGTAGGTGATGATCTTGAGTTTCTCAAGAATAAGGAAAATGCCACAGCGGATGAAGAAGGTCTCGTGTTTCGTCAGAGCTTCATTCAGGAGCAGGAGATTTCCCTCACTGCGACAGTCGATTAAAAAAAGAGTAATAATATAAAATAAGGAGATGCAGTTACAGCATATCACCCTAGAATGAGGAGGGGTTTCAGAAAGGCAGGCCCTTCTGATCGGAATAAATCCACCTGGACTAGCCTTGGGGATTTTTGGAATTGGAAAACAGGTGTGGGTGCTTGTGGGCAGGGAATGGGTCTGTTCATCATTCTATTGTACTCTCCCGAGAGCTAAGTCCAGTGCACGCGTTAAGCGCTCAATAAATAGACGGAATGGATTGATAACTTTGCTTAAGAGGGTGGTCGGTTGAAAGGTATGTGTGTGTATGTGTTGAGGGAGACAGCAACGGCAGCAGTTGAGCAATTCCTTGGCCACTTAGCTGACAGGGCCGCCCCTGAGGTTAACGGTGACTCAGGAGAACGGAAGCTTCCGCATTTCCTCCTTGCCCCATGCACCCCAGGAGGGAAAAGCCTTCGCCTTTCCTGGCGATAGAGAGCATTTGGGGATCGCTGCCCTGAATGAAAAATGGTAAGTATGCTCTACCTCACAGCTTTCGTTACTTCAGCAAACTGCATCAGGTGATACTTTTTCAAAAGTTCCACTGTTGGCATGTGACCCTAAACGAAAACACATTTCATTTTTCCAGAATTAAAAAAAAACTGTGGGTTTACACCCCATTCCAAAACTGCCTTCGTGTAAGTAGCAACCACTGCCTTAGAACTAGTCCATAGAAATAGTTGAGCAAATGGAGATTACTTCAAATAACCGACCATTTGTGTTTGCTTTCCAATCTCAGCAACAGCTACAAAAAGCCCAAATATTGCCACAAATGGAGGGCTGGCCTTTATTTATACTTTTCTTGCTTTGTTCGGCTTGAAAGGTCCAGCACTGTGACTTTTTACCTAATGTGCACTCTAAAAAAGGGAGACATTCATTTTCCAACAGGGGCAATAAACTTTCTGGACAGATGTAATCTTAAAAAGGGAAGAGATGAAGAAGGCTTAGGGCATCGTAAAATATCTTGAAGTGCCCTCTTTCAAACAGTGAACATACAATGTGGAGCGACTCAGTCAGAATGTGAAAACGAGCCAAATAAGGCACCAAGTCCTGCCCTTGGAGAAACCATCAATGGTATTTGTGGAGCACTTACTGTGTGCAGAGCACTTTCCAAAGCACTTGGGAGAGGACAGTACAACGTATCCCTTCCTCTTAGCCAACGGAATAGATGTAGATTGTCAGGACAAATCACTTACCAACAACATCTTCACAGGCAGCAGGTAGATCAAAATCATTCTTTTGTTTTTCTGACTCGAGCGGTGACAGTGCTCAAAAGCAAATGATAGATATTCTTCAGCTGAAAACGGGAAAGAGTTCCCCACCCGCAAAGAAAAGGAAAATCAAGGCTCATCCTAAATAATGGTCAATGTTTACAGTTGGAGAAATATTAGAATATTACATTTCCCCCTGCTTGCATCCTTTTTTTTTTATGCTTAAGGCATTTAAGTGCTTACTATGTGCCAAACGCTGCTTTAAATGCTGGGGTAGATACACAATCCATGTCCCACATGGGGCTCACGGTCATTTTACAGATGAGGGAACTGAGGCCCAGAACTGTAGTGACTTGCCCAAGGTTACAGAGAAGACAAACGGCAGGGCCGGGATTAAAACCCAGGTCCTCCTCAGTTCCCTCATCTCTAAAATGACTGTGAGCCCCATGTGGGACATGGATTGTGTATCTACAGCAGCACTTAGCACAGTGGTTGGCACACAGTAAGCGCTTAAGAATCACCATAACTGTTATTATTTACTGAGCACTTATTGTGTCCAAAGCACTGAAATAACCACTTGGAAGATAATATAACAGTGTTGGTAGACACGTTCCTTGCCCACAGCGCGCTTTCAGTCTAGAGGGGGAGGGAGTATAAATCGATTAATTCCAGATATAGACATTCGTGCTGAGAGAGGAGTGAATAAGGGGGTGAATCCAAGTGAGGATCTATGGGTACTTTGATGTTAAAAACAATAAGCCACTTCCAAATTCATTTTCATTCTAGGACAAGAGGTAATATTGTGTTCATTTAAAGTGACACAACTGTGGAGAGACGTCTCCTGCAATATAGGACAAACCAACTAAAAAGTTCCCTTGGGGATCAGAGGTTTCCATTGAAAACGGAAAGTTGACAAACCCCCATGTCCTTATGGAAGCATTATTTTTCTGAGGGTTACAGAAAAGCTGAGAAGCAGCGTGGCCTAGTGAATAGAGCACGGGCCTGAGAGTCAGAAGTCCCAATCCCAGCTCTGCCAATGGCTTGCTGTGGGCCCTTGGGCAAGTCACTCTGTGCCTCAGTTTCCTCAACTGTAAAATGGGGATTCTATACCTATTCTCCCTCCTCCTTAAGACTGAGCCCCCACATGGGACAGGGACCGTGTCTGACCTAATTTACTAGAACCTACCCCAATGATTCATTCATTCAATTGTATTTATTGAGCGCTGTGTGCAGAGCACTGTACTAAGCACTTGGGAAGTACAAGTCGGCAACATATACAGACGGTCCGTACCCAACAACGGGCTCAAATCAACAGAATTATAGATATATACACATCATTAACAAAAAAGTAATTACATATTTGTACATATTTCAGCGTCCGGCACATAGTAAGCGTTTAACCGTCCTAACTATGAACGATTCTGATTAAGTGGTCTGCACACAGTAAGTGCTCAGTAAAAGCTATTGACTGATTGATCAATTTTGAATCGCTGGAGGCTCAGTCCCTCTTTGACCTCTCCTGGACGTTGGCAGCAGGGAGTGGGCAGCGGGTGGGTCCTGGGGAACCCCGACTCTATTTATTTATTTATTTTACTTGTCCATATCTATTCTATTTATTTTATTTTGTTAGTATGTTTGCTTTTGTTCTCTGTCTCCCCCTTTTAGACTGTGGGCCCACCGTTGGGTAGGGACCGTCTCTAGATGTTGCCAACTTGTACTTCCCAAGCGCTTAGTACAGTGCTCTGCACACAGTAAGCACTCAATAAATACGATTGATGATGATGATGACTAATTAATGCTGGTATTAAGCGCTTACTATGTGCAAAGCACTGTTCTAAGCGCAGTGATTAGAACGGCGTTTGACAATACAGTAAGCGCTTAATAAGTACTATAAAACAAAACAATTAAAAAAAAACAAACGGATCAAATCTCTCAGAAAACCCATAGCTGTTATTTGTCCCTGTGTAAACAGCTTGGCTCCCTCTCAGGATGGCACCTGGAGCACTTCCAGTCCTCTACCAGTCTCGGCTCCAGGAGGGAGGGTCAGGCAGGGGCACACCCATCCCATCCTCTAGCTCGGGCAGTGGCTAACCGGTGGTGGGCAATCCGCTTCAAGTCAAAACTCCCCTGTGCTGGGCAGCAGCGGCGTGGGGAGACAGAGTCGAGGGCGGAGACTCGCGTTGACTGTGCGGAAGGAGGCAACGGGAAACCACTTCTGTATTTTGACCGAGCCAAGTCTACGGGCACGCTACCGAAATGATCTGCAGGTGGAGGTGGGGCGTTCCGGGAGAGAGTTGTCCGCGGAGGCGGCCAGGCAGACGGTTTGGCTCCGCTGAGCCGACCTACCTTGCTTAAAATCGCTGTCAAACATGGCCTTGCGTCCCACGTAGTATCTGTACGTAACTCTCTGGGCTCTGCTGTACTCGTCTTTCAGATTCGAGCTGTCGATGGCTCTAATCAACGGCTTACAGAGGTGAAGCTTATTGATCTGGAAGGAGGGGACTCCACTGAGAACGGGAAACACAAACCCGAGGCGGGAAGGGGTATGACCAACGGGCTACGCTACCAGGACGATGGTGAAGGTATCTGTTAAGTGGCAGGCGCTGTCCTACGCGCTGGGGTAGACACAAGCTAATCGCATCGGACGCAGTCCCTGGCCAACGTGAGGCTCCAGGTCTTAAATCCCCATTTTACAGATGAGGGAACTGAGGCCCAGGGAAGGGAAGTGACACGCCCAAGGTCGCACAGCCCGACAAGTGGTGGAGCCGGGATTAGAACCCAGGTCCTTCGGGCTCCCAGGGCCGTGCTCTATCCACTACGGCACACTGCTTCTTCCCGGCTGTCTTAGAGCCCAGTTGGAAAATGGCAATAGGAATTTTTGCTGGTAGCCGCCCCGGATCGTAGTGTGACGGAGCCTTTTTCTAAGCACGAAATTATGTTCTGCAGCACCCGAGGAGAGTACCTTAAAATAAATTTTGAAGAGCTGATTCACCAGGAACAACATCCCCCATTTCTTGGAGTCGTCGATCCCAGCGCGGCTGCAAGAGAGAAACAGGAAAAAGATGCATTTGGGGGATATTTTACAACCCCAGGTGAAGCAGCCTGGCTCAGCGGAAAGAGCACGGGCTTTGGAGTCGGAGGTCATGGGTTCAAATCCCAGCTCCGCCAATTGTCAGCTGACTACGGCCAAGTCACTTCTCTGTGCCTCAGTTGCCTCATCTGTAAAATGGGGATTAAGACTGTGAGCCCCAAATGGGACGATCTGATCACCTTGTAACCTCCCCAGTGCTAAGAACAGTGCTTTGCACATAGTAAGCACTTAACAAATACCATCATTAGTATTATTATTGTTGTACCCAAGAGGGTTACAAGCTTTCTACACGACTCTAGAAACTACACAAACGGCACATAATGATTATTAATACTAATTGCACCTAAGCACTTATTATATGCCAGGCACTGTACTAAGCACTGGGTAGATACAAGGTAATCTGACAGCCACTGCCCCCCATAGGGCTCACAGTTTAATCCCCATTTTACAGATGAGGTGACTGAGGCCCAGAGAAGTGAAATGACTTCCCCAAGGTCACAAAGCAGACATGTGGCAGAGCCGGGATTAGAGCTCATATCCTTCTAATTCTCAGTCCTGGGCTCTATCCACTAGTCCACACCGCTTCTCCAGCAAGTAAAAGCCTCTTCATGAATCTAAATTCAGGAGGGCTTGGGACTCAGGGAATTTACATTCAAATGGAGATTCAATGTTTCCAAAGCCAAACCACTCAATCGTATTTATTGGGCACTGACTCGGTGCAGAGCACTGTACGAAGTGGTTGGAAGAGTACACTGTAACAATATAACGGACCCATTCTCTGACCAAAAGAGTTGACAGTCTAGAGGGGGAGACAGACATTAGCATAAATAAATGAATGACAGATATGGACGTAAGTGCTGGGGGGAATAAAGGCAGCAAGTCAGGGCGACGCAGAAGGGACTGGGACAAAAGGAAAGTGGGGCTTAGTCAGATAAGGCCTCTTCAATAAGGCTTGGCAGCAGGGGAGAGTATTTGTCTGTCAGATATGAGGAGGGAGGGCATTCCAGGCCAGAGGCAGGACGTGGGCGAGAGGTTGGCGGTGAGATAGATGACATCGAGCTACAGTGAGTAGGTTGGCATTAGAAGGAGCCAACTGTGGGCTGGGCTGTAGCAGGAGAGCAGCGAGGTGAGTTAAGAAGGGGCAAGGTGACAGTGTTTTAAATCCATCTCTTCCCTCTAGACTGGACGCTCATCGCGGGCAGGGAACATGTCTACCAACTCTGTCTTACTGTTCTCTCCCGAGCGCTTCATACAGCGCTCTGAGCTCCGTGAGCGCTCAATAAATCCGGCCGATTGACCGACTGATATGCCGACCAGACCGGCCTCCATCCCTGAGGAGCCACAACCCAAATCCGTGGCACGGCTGAGGGCCGCAGGTGGCAAAAGGAAAATTCCTTTAACCGGCACAGCGAGCAGGTATTCTGGGAAGTTCATGCATTCACTCACTCAATCGTATTTACTGAGTGCTAACTGTGCGCAGAGCACTGAACTAAGCGCTTGGGAGACTAGAATACAATGGCAAACAGAGGCATTCCCTGTCCACAACGATCCCAGTCTAGAGGGAAGTGTGCTGGAGGGGTAATAAAATCCAGTCATCTTAGAGCCAGAAGCAGCTGGGCTCCTGCCCCTCTAGACGTGGCATCCGTCCTCCCCCTGCGTTGGCGGAAATAGCTATTTTAGGTTCTCAAGGCGGGGTGGGGGAAGGGGACTATTTGCATGACTTGCTTCCAAAGGGGTAATGCTGGCACTGATTGTACTTCCATGACCTTTCTCGTTCAGAGACATTGGGAGGAGGAGGAGGAAGCCTCCCTGTCTCACCCTTTCGCTCCCGTGGGGCGGCGGCTTGGTAGGAGAAGGAGAGAAGGGGTACTGCCAATATGCTCCTACTGTGTCTGCTGTACTTCACAACAACTTAAAGGGCTAGGAAATCCACCCTGTACAGTATTGAGTCTGTAAGCCCCATGTGGGACAGGGTCGGTGCCCAACTCCATTTGCTCGTATCCACCCCAGCGTTTAGTAAGGTGCCGGGCACACAGTGAGCGCTTAATAAATACCAGAATTATTATTGTTACTCTTTCTGGATTCCTCTAATAGTTAAGGTAACCCTGAAAGCCCCCGGGATTCACATGACCGCCTAGGAGCTGGCTAGTTGTAAGGATCATCAATCGTATTTATTGAGCGCTTACTGTGTGCAGAGCACTGTACTAAGCGCTTGGGAAGTACAAGTTAGGATGAAAAGGGGTGCAGTCTAGTGGAAAGAGCCTGGATCGGGGGGGTCAGAGGACCTGGGTTCTAATCCCCGTTCTGCTGCTTGTCTGCTGAGTGACGCTGGGCCAGTCACTTCACTTCTCTGGGCCTCAGTTCCCTCATCTGCAAATTGGGGATTCAATCCCTGTTCTCCCTCCTACTTAGACTGTGAGCCCCACTTGATGATCTTGGATCTACTCCAGAGCTTAGTACAATGCTTAGCACATAATACGCGCTGACAAATGCCACGATTATTATTACTATCATTAGGTGAGAGGTCTCGTTACAGGAGACAGGAATTGAATTGAAGAAAAACAATATTGCTCAGAGGGCTGAGCTGCCTACTAAAATGCACTGAAAAGCTCACACATTTTTTTAAATGGCATTTGTTCAGTGCTTACTGTGTGCCAGGCACTGTACTAACCGCTGGGGTAAATACAAGATCATCAGGGCCCTCAGGGGGGCACATCCCAGATAACCGGCTACGGAACGAAACCGGTAATCGGAGTTTTCCCCTCCTTTCCCCCTTCCCGTTCAGAGAGTCAAATGTGGGAAAAGATAAGTGGGTTCAATAGCCTGAAGGACCTTTCGCTTTCGAGCTGTCTGCCAAGAAAGGGCTCGCTTATTGGCATATCGATGGAGGAGGAAATTACTAGGAAAAACAATAACGATGGTATTTGTTAAGCACTATGTGCCAGGCACTGTACTACGCGCTGGAGTGGATATGAGCAAATCAGGTTGGACACAGTCCGTGTCCCACAAGGGGCTCACGGGCTCAATCCCCATTTTACAGATGAAGTACCTGAGGTGCAGAGAAGTGAAGTGGCTTACCCAAGGTCACGCAGCAGACAAGTGGCGGAGCCGGGATTAGAACCCACAACTTCCTGACTCGCAGGCCGGTGCTCTATCCATTAGGCCACACTGCGGTCATTGGGCCCTAGGGTTTAGGTCCTGAGAATAACTACTCTCTCACCCTCTCTCCCATCTCTAATCCGCAATCAACCTGGCCCCTAGGGTGTGGCACAAGAGAGACCTTTAAAGTCTAGCGTTTTTGCGAGGGGCCAAAGGCTCTTGTTTCAGGGCCGTGGGCTGGTTCTGTCGTGGCCAGTTCAGAGCGGCGCTTGCCAGTGTCTCTGGGCACCGGGAAAGCGAACCTTCCTATAAAAAGCCCAGCCACTTTCTCTGACGTTAACGGCGGGGGGAGGAGGAGGGGTCAAATGCAGGTGGCTGAAAACGGAAAGGCTGTCAGAATCACCAAAGCGCAGACATCGTGGGAGAGGCGCGACAGGCTGAAAAATCCCCCCGGGGCCGGTCGAGTGTTTCGGAGAAGGGAAAACATCTTTAGCAATTTTTATGGTTTCCGATTACGTCGTGACTGCCCCGTTGCCATATTCGGCTCATTCTAAGATCAGCGCCTGGCTGACATCGCTCTCCTCTGACGCCCTTTCGGGCACGGAAAACACATTTTTCGGAGGCCTCTAAACCCTGGTCGGGCTCTGCCAAAAGGATTCTCGCAGCACGACCCCAGATCCTCCCCTCCCCGGAGAAGGAGAATCTTTGGGGGGAACTGGGGGACCCTTTTCTACCAGCTCCGACTTGACTCTTCCGGGAGATTTAGGGGTTTGACCGGGGTGGCATGACCGGTGAAAAATGGGCAGATGTTTCAAACGCCAAGAAACTACATTCCAGGCTATCGTTGCATCAGAGAAAAGCCAAGAGTTGTCTGCTTGAATTGAATTGGTGAAAAAATATTTTCACTCTTAAGGAATTCTGAAGGACTAAGTCCTTTATTGGCGATGAAGGGTTTTCTCTCCCTCCTGAGAGAACGCAAGGAGCACCGTTTCCAAAAAGGATTCCACTCGTTTTAAAATATCCATCTGAAAAGTGGAGTCTCCTCAAAAAACTCACGAGTTCTACGCACTGCTCCCTTGCTTCTAAATCCACTATATAGTGGTTATTTTGTGGATTCATTCAGGAATGATACTGATTAATTTCTCATTTGAAAGAGTATGAAAAGGGTGAGTTTCTACTGCAAAAAGAGATCAGAGAAATCTCTTTGGGAAAATGCCACTTTTTTTGTTTGAGAAGCACACAACAAATTGTGGTTCTAAGGGGGGGCTCTCTAATAATTAAAATGACTGTCCTCTTGTCTCAAAATTGATGCTTAAATAGAAGATTAGCAGCCAACTTGGCTATCTCTAAACCTCATGCAATAATGGAAGGCAACTGAAATCCTAAGCCTCCAAAGATTCCTCTGTGGGTCGATCCAAGATAAACACAACTTCTGCCCCCTACTTACGTGTCACTGGCACAGACTCGAAAACAACTCATCAATAATTCCGCGGCTTTTTCCAACATGTCGCCAACTTTGCTTTTCCCTTTCTTCACCAACTGCTGGTCGGCCTACAAGATCCAGGACGGGACAACAATCAGGCTTTCTTCCCAAACCGTTTTGCTAAAAAGTTGAATGGCAGCGATGAGGTGCAAGTGGAAAAATACCATCAGGAATGGTGGCTGGCCCCAGGCGGTGGAAGATCTCTAAGCGTTTAGTACAGCACTCTGCACATGGTACGTGCTGAATAAATACCATTGTTTTTTTTATTGTTGAAGCAAAGATACGCTGGTCATGTTAATTCCAAAGTCTGGAACTGAGGAACGCATCAAAAAACTTTTTTTTTTTAGTGGTATCTGTTAAGCGCTTACCATGGGCCGTGCTAGCGCTGAGGTAGCAACGAGATGATCAGGTTGAACACGGTACGAGCTAATCAGGTTGGACACAGATGGGCTCACAGGCTTATTCCCCATTTTACAGATGAGGTGACTGAGGCACGGAGAAGCAAAGTGACTTGCTGAAGGTGACACATACAGCAGACAAGCGATGGAGATGGGACCCGACTCGCAGCCTGTGCTCTATCCACCAGCCCATGCTGTTTCTCTCCTCCCCCTTAGCTTTTCCTCTTCTGGGTGTTTTTCACATCCCTCTCTCTCACCAGCTCCACGTGGCTTAATCTGCTACTTGCTGAGGTATTCATTCATTCATTCAATCGTATTTATTGAGCGCTTACTGTGTGCAGAGCACTGTACTAAGCGCTTGGGAAGTACAAGTCAGCAACATATAGAGACAGTCCCTAGGTAGCAGGCCCACGTTTGGTGGCTTGAGAAAGAAAAGGGCAAAAATCACCCAGGAGCCCTCCCTTCTCTCAGCTAAGCGACACCAATTTCTGACATGTTTTGGAAAGAGCAGGGGGCAAGGAATTAGCAAAAAAGGTAGTCATGGATTTTCAGTACGACGATAACTGATGACCAGTTATCATCAGTTATAACGACTGCGTGACGGGGTTTAGCCTTACGTTGTTGGCGAAAATTCGAAGGTCAAGTGCTACTGCATACATGATCGGCAAAGCCCTGAAGGAAACAAAAAACACAAACGTTTTGAACGGACAGGAAAAAGCCGTGTCGAAGCCCAGATTATTTAATCCTGTAATTCAGGCTGGTGTTGACAGCCAGACAATATACGAGTGATTGATATATCTTCCACCCCTCTTCCCCTGCCCAGCGCTAAAAAAAACCCAAAAACAACAAAAAACCTAGAAAAAGCCCCACAACTCACCAGTGCCTAAATTCCCGGCTCGTTACAGTAGGAGTTTAAAGCAAAAGGGTCAGGATGGCCTTTGAGAAGACCAGAATAGCCACAGAGCAGCGTGAAGCAGCGTGGCTCAGTGGAAAGAGCCTGGGCTTTGGAGTCTGAGGTCATGGGTTCAAATCCCGCCTCTGCCACTTGTCAGCTGTGTGACTTTGGGCAAGTCACTTAACTTCTCTGGCCCTCAGTTACCTCATCTGCAAAATGGGGATTAAGACAATCTTGGGACAACTCGATCACCTTGTAACCTCCCCTATGCTTAGAACAGTGCTTTGCACATAGTAAGTGCTTAATGCCATCATCATTATTATTATTGTTATTGTTATTATTATTATTATTACAATTATTACAGAGACGATGAAATTGAGGACACTGGGAGATGGGGTTCGTTGCGCTTGAAGCGACTCATGTGCCCAGGATTCACATAGACACTGTACGAGTTGAACTCCCGTGCAAGACGGAAAATTCCTTTCTGTTCTGTAACGTGCCAGAGCCCCAGATGAAAAACCTCCAAGTGACCCACGCAAGCCATCTCGTGTCAAAAGCCAATAATAAATTCAGAATGGAAAAAAAAAAAATCAGCCATCAACTCATTTAGAGATGAAATAACTTTGGAAAAAAAAAGGAAACAGAAAGCTTCATGGGACACAGTGTGGACTGTTAAAAATAGGTAATAAAGACCACCTACCCTCTGACTTAAATGTTAGAAAGAAGGAAAATATAATAAAAATTGTGGTATTTGTTTGGTAAACACTAAGTGCCAAGCACTGTAATAAGCGCTGGGATAAATACAAGATAATCCCCCTCCTTCCTCTCCCCCTCCTCCCCCTCTCCACCCCCCCGCCTTACCTCCTTACCTTCCCCACAGCACCTGCATATATGTATATATGTTTGTACATATTTATTACTCTATTTATTTTACTTGTACATATCTATTCTACTTATTTTATCTTGTTAATATGTTTTGTTTCGTTGTCTGTCTCCCCCTTCTAGACTGTGAGCCCACTGTTGAGTAGGGACCGTCTCTATATGTTGCCAACTTGTACTTCCCAAGCGCTTAGTACAGTGCTCTGCACACAGTAAGTGCTCAATAAATACAATTGATTGATTGATTGATTGATAATCAGGATGGACAGTCCCTGTCTCACATGGGGCTCAGTCTTAATCCCCATTTTACAGATGAGGTAACTGAGGCACAGAGAAGTGAAGTGCCTTGCGCAAGGTCATACCGCAGACAAGTGGCGGTGGTGGATTAGAACCCAAATCCTTCTGACTGCAGGGCCCAAGCTCTACCCACTAGGCCATGCTGCTTTTCCTGTCGTTGAATCAGTCAGCACGAAATATTTGCTGGGGCAAAGTTTTAACTGAATCTGTTGAGAACTTACCAATTTTCTTCCTTGTGAGCCTGAAATGCTCGTAGGAAAGATGTGCTAGGTTCAGGAAAATGCACTGCAGGTCGCAAAAAGCAACCTGCTTCATTACATATACACATAGAAATGGCATTTAAACTGTGAGCCCACTGTTTGGTAGGGACTTTCTCTATATGTTGCCAATCTGTACTTCCCAAGTGCTTAGTACAGTGCTCTGCACACAGTAAGCGCTCAATAAATACGATTGATGATGATTTAAAGCCAAGCATAGAAAGCATGTCTTGAATAGATTTCTACGCTTTTCCTAAGGGACTAGTCATGATTCAAATGAACTGTAACCGATCCTAAAGGGCTTGCTAGCTCTAACTTTGACTACACGCTGGAATTGATTTTTGCAGGCAAACCTGGCCTGTGCCAAGCCCTGTACTGAGTGCTTTCTACGTTTTCCTGGTAACTTTAGTGGGGAGAGAGTATTGGTGAGGCAGACACAGCGATGGGCGTAAGAGCTGTGACACCCAGGGTTCTTGGTTGTCTCCTTTCTTGTCCTGTCCTTTGTTTCAGCCAGCTAACCACCTTAAGAGTTTTCTCCAACTCCTTGAGTTTTCTTCCTGCTGAAAGGCAGGATCACAACAAAGGGAGTTATTGGGAGAGGATAAGTGTGTAAAATGAAAGTAGCTGTTTCTTTCTCTTTCTCTCTTTCCCCTTCTTTCTCTCTCCACTTCCTTCTCTCTCTCCCTCCTTCTCCCTCTCTCCCCCCTTTTTTTTTCAAGCTTCGTGCCTCGGTTGAGAGGGTGGTTTTTGCTTTTGTTTCTTCTTTGAAGTTACAGTTGAGGTGGTCCCTTTAACAAAGCATCTTCCATCCTAAATTATTAAAAAGTGCTCTCTAGGAAACTTGGCCAAGGGATAGTGCTACAGCCAAGTGATCAGCCTCAAGGAGCTCGTTAATGTTGCTTTGCATGATTTTTATAAAAATCAATTCATTCCCGATCTGTAGGGTAGAAGTGCCTAGGTCACTTGGACATATACGTTGGTACCCAAAATTATTCAATCTCACCCAGGTACGTGTGAAGTCATCCCTGTGGTCCAGAATATTGAATCCCAGATAAAACCCTCAATTTGCATGTTGTAAACTGACAGGGGGGAAAAAAAGGATATTGAACAATCACAGTTTGACATTTGTAAGCTTCGATGAAATCGTGGTTTCCCACTGCGTACGTGCACCTGGAGAAAAAACAAAAAAAAAGGGACCAGTTAGAAACAGTCATCTGAGAAAATATTTTTATACGATAAAGTAATCTTTAAGATACTTTGTTAATCAAAGAAATGCATCTTAAGCCCTATCGTCCTCAGTGACCAGGAGAGCAGGACGAAAAGGGAGAGGAGTGGGGGTGGAACGTGAGATAAGGACGTTGATGGTCACTGTGTGACCTTGGTCAAGTTGCTTCACTTCTCTGGACCTCAGTTCCCTCATCTGAAAACTGGGGAGCCCCATGTGGGACAGGGACTGTGTCCAACCTGATTACCTTGTATCTACCCCAGGATTTAGAACAGTGCTTGGCACACAGTAAGCGCTTAACAAATACCACAGTGATGACAAGGATGAGGTAAAAAAAAAAAAAAAAAACCCTCCAGAGTGGAACAGCACTACAGAGAAAGAAGGTGGGAGGCTTCTCTTAATCAGTCAATTGGAACTTTTTGAGCGCTTACTGTGTGCAGAGCACTAAGCACTTGGGAGAGTACACTGTAACAGAGTTTGGTAGACGTGTTCCCTGCCCACAGAGAACTTCTGGTCTCTGTGCAGCCCCAGAAGCTGGATGTTAGCACTTTTTTTTTAATGGCATTTGTTAAGCGCTTACTATGTGGCAGGCACTGTATTAAGCACTGGGGTAGATATAAGGTTGGACACAGTCCCTGCCCTGCGTGGGGCTCCCAGTCTTAACCCCCATTTTACAGATGAGGGAACTGAGACCTAGAGAAGTGAAGTGACTTGCCCAAGGCCACACAACAGACGAGTGGCGGGGCTGGGATTAGAACCCGGGTCCTTCTGGCTCTCAGGTCTGTGCTCTATCCACTGCTTCTCCATTTTCCACCTGGGAGAACCTCCTGCGGTAACGTTTTAGGCACAGATTATTTGGTATTTACCCCAGTGCTTAGTATAGTGCTTATTAACACAATTATCATTATGAATATAGCAGCTGGGTAACCAGTTCATTCCCCTCCTGCTTCACAATAGTCTCATATTTCTCTGATGCTTTGACATTTAACCACAACAGCAGAATTCTTTTTTTCTTCATCAAATAAGATTCTTTCCCGCTTTTGTGAGCCTCAGTTCCCTGGCCGGTAAGGAACAGAGAGGAAAAGCAAAGAGGGTATTTAAAAGACTTCCAACCTCAAAGAACCGATACTCGATTTTATTGTGTAGCGTGTCGATCTGGGGACTTAGAGCAGGCAGGGCACTGTACTAAGCACTTGGGAGACTGCGATAAAAAAGAATAGGTCCTCGTCCCCAGGAGCTCACAGGCTAGAGGAGGAGACAGAAATGAAAATCAAGAACAGATGGAAATGTACATAAGTGCTGTGGGGCCGGAGGAGACCCACAAAAGGGAGAGCTAAAATAGGGAAGCGAGGGCTGAATCAGGGTGGGCCTCTCGGTGGAGGTGTGATCTTTTCAGTAGGGCTCTGAAGATAGGGAGAGACGTGGTCTGTCGGATATGAAGAGAATGTGCTTATATTATTGTCTGTCTCCCCGTCCAGACTCTAAGCTCATTGTGGGCAGGGAATGTGTCTGTTTATTGCTCTACTGGACTCTCCTGAGCGCTCAGGGCAGTGCTCTGCACCTACAGTGAGCGCTCAGTAAATACGACTGACTGATTGGAAGCTGGGGTGTAGAAGGAGCAGCTCCCCCCACCCAACCAACTCCCCCAATTGAGTGATTTACGAGCCCTGAAACAAAGACGTGATCAAATTAAAGTCAGAGTTACCTTAAATGGGCTGCAAACATTTCATCGTAAGGTGGTTCTAGAACCTGTTGACACTTATCTTCTGGAGACGGAAGCTAAATGATAAAGAAAAACACCCTTAAAATTACAGTAAGTCTGTACGGAAAGGAGCAAGTACACAGGAACGACTCTGTGGAAAAGGTTTCCACTTTTAATCAACATGGAGTCCGTAACGAAGAACTTTGACTTTTAAGATCCACTCACGTTCAGACACCAAAACAAAAGTGTGTGTATAATGCTAATAATAATAATGGTATTTGTTAAGTGCTTCCTATGTGCCAGGCACTGTTCTAAGCGCTGGGGTGGATACAAGCAAATTGGATTGGACACAGTCTCCATCCCCAATTTACAGATGAGGTAACTTGAGGCCCAGAGAAGTACAGTGACTTGCCCAGGGTCACACAGCAGACAAGTGGTGGAGCCGGGATTAGAACCCATGACCTTCTGATTCCCAGACTCGTGCTCTACCCACTATGCCATGCTGCTGTAGCATATGCTAGAGCTCTTAGGGAAAATACAGATGAGGGAGTCTGTTAAAGTAAGGATTGACAACTTGTCTCTACATTCCCCCTGATTTTTTAATTACTGAAACAGTAAAATGAGAATATAATACGTGTTGTCATTTTAAATTTATAATTCAAATATGTAACTGATCTTGCCTTGATCTCAGTGACACTGACCACACTGGAAGTCTTTGGTTTAGTCATTCTGAGTTTACAAACACTAAGGGGGCTCGGTAAACTGAGTACCGAAGAAGGAATCGTAAACATTTCCTCTGAATCCCAGTTCTGAGGTTATGACTCATGAGCGGCCTATAAAAAGCCAACCTCTCCGGATCAGCTTACTTGCCCTCGGGAGAAAAGGCACCGTCGAACTTCAACAGAAATGAAATACAAACGTCGCGCTCCGTTCTGGTCCCTTGTCCGGGGTCGGGGGAAAAATAGGACGTGCTGAGGTAGCTCTACACTGACTTTAAAGGTGGTGAAGGAGGAGGAGGGGGGAGCAAAACAAGGTAGGACAAAGCCTATTTCCCAGGCAGCTTGTGTATTTTGGAAGTATGACTGTAGCAGGTTCAAGATAGACAAAAGGAGACGCACTTCTTAATACTAATAATTACGGTGTCTGTTAAGCGCTTACTGTGTGCCAAGCACTGTTCTTCTTCCGCATTGGGGGTAAACCCGTAGAATCCGTCACTCTAACGATAATAATGATGATGCTACTTGTTAAGCGCTTACTCTGGGCCAAGCACTGTTGCGAGCGCTGGGGTAGAAGTGAGTTAATCAGTCCCTTGTCCCACATGGGGCTCGCCCTCTTCATCCCCGTCTGACAGATGAGGGAACTGAGGCCCAGAGAAGTGAAGCGGCTTGCCCAAGGTCACACAGCGGAAACGTGGCAGAGCCGGGATTAGAACCCAGGTCTGGGCTCTAGCCAGTAAGCCACCCTACTTCCCACGTATTCTTTCCACTACAGAGCTGTGCAAAGCGGAAAGTACGGGTTTGTTCGAGGAGGGTTGAACTAAACTCATGGCAAAGAGGAATCTAATGAGATACTGGAGACAAAGATCATGGATGTTAGCCCACCGTGAGGTTAGATGAGCTCACGGTGGGCAGAGAATGTGTCTGTTTGTTGTTGTAGTGTCCTCTCCCAAGCGCTTAGTACAGTGCTTTGCACACAGTAAGCACTCAATAAATACGACTGAATGAGTGCTTTGGATCTGCTTATGCCAATGACAAAAGGCTAGGGTAGATGGCTCATTGCTCCCTTCAACCTCTCTCCCACCCTTTTCTTTTAAAAAACAAAAAAAACCCAAAAAGTATTTGTTAAGCTCTTACCATGTGCCTGGCCCCGTACTAAGATCTGGGAGAGATACAAGGTTGAACGTAGTCCCTGTCCCACATGGGGCTCCCAATCTTAATCCCCATTTTCCAGAGGAGGGAACTGAGGCCCAGAGAAGTGAGGTGACTTGCCCAAGGTCACCCGGTAGGTAAGTGGCAGGGCTGGGATTAGAACCCAGGTCCTTTTGATTCCCAGGCCCGGGCTCTTTCCACTAGGCCACGCCGCTTCTCACTAAGCTGTAACTGAAGGTACCACTGCATAAATGAATATATTGTTGTCTGTCTCCCCCTTCTAGACTGTGAGCCTGTTGCTGGGTAGGGACCATCTCTATATGTTGCCAACTTGTACTTCCCAAGCGCTTAGTACAGCGCTCTGCACACAGTAAGCGCTCAATAAATAAGATTGAATGAATGAATGAATATATAGCAAAAGGCAATTAAGGGAGACCTGGTATTCTAACACATTTAAATTAATGAAATGTCCTCCTCGTTTTATCAGATTATTTGAAAATATCCTGGAGTCCCACTCGGGATTGGCACAGAGCAAAATGGGAAAGTTGCTAATGAGGAGGGTAAATTCACTGGCAAATTCAGCCCCACAATCATAAAATCTAAAGGCATAGTCCTCGCTAGAGCGCTTCGGCAATAAGTCAGGAACCCTGACTTTTCTCAAGCTTTAATAATTCTCCAGACACCCTCTCTGTCTCATTTCGCCAGGAATCAAATGCAACCACGGTGAGGAAAGAACTCGGTCTCTCGGTCTAATTCTCCGGACCAGCGGTGAACGCAGACTTACTGCAAAAGGAAAATTCGGACCCTGGCAGGACTCGATCGTCTCTTCCTAAAGAGACGATTTCAGGGAACCTACCGTGTGTGATTAAACCCCAAAACCGCCCAGAGTGATCGTCGAAAGGGTTGGTGTTTGAATGGCGGACACTTTTTGCTGTGAAACTGTGAACTGTTTTTCTGCAGGAGATTGGTTACACAGACTTTGTTAGATGGCGTGCCTTCTCTTACCTGAAGCCTGGGGTTGGCAACATGAGGATGTTTGAAAGACACCAGTTCAGCACAGGACAATCCATCTCTCGATTCGATCGCTTCAAACACCTATGGAAAAAGTTTGTTTCCAAGCAAAACGAGGAGATGATTAAAGAGCCGACACCCGGGATTACAGTAATCTCTTCTCCGAAAGCACCTATCACTCAATTTTAGTTTTTAATGGCATTTGTTAAGCGCTCGCTGTGTGTCCGGGCACTGTGCTAAACAAGCTAATCAGGCAGGACGCAGTCCAGTCATCATCATCATCATCAATCGTATTTATTGAGTGCTTACTGTGTGCAGAGCACTGTACTAAGCGCTTGGGAAGTACAAGTTGGCAACATATAGAGACAGTCCCTACCCAACAGTGGGCTCACAGTCTAGAAGGGGGAGACAGAGAACAAAACCAAACATATTAACAAAATGAAATAAATAGAATAGATATGTACAAGTAAAATAGAGTAATAAATATGTACAAACATATATACATGTATATGTACACAGAGTAATAAACATGCACATATATACATGTATATGTACATAAATAGAGTAATGAATATGTACAAACATATACACATGTATATGTACATAGAGTAATATGTACAAACATATATACATGTATATGTACATAAATAGAGCAATAAATATGTACAAACATATATACGTATATGTACATAGAGTAATAAATATGTTCAAACATATATACGTGTATATGTACAGAGTAATAAATGTGCACAAACATATATACATGTATATGTACATAAATAGAGCAGTAAATATGTACAAACATATATGTGTATATGTACATAGAGTAATAAATATGTACAAACATATATGCGTGCATATGTACATAAATAGAGCAATAAATATATACAGACATATATACATGTATATGTACATAAATAGAGCAATAAATATGTACAAACATATATATGTGTATATGTACATAAATTGAGTAACAAATATGTCCAAACATATATACGTGTATATGTACATAAGTAGAGTAATAAATATGTCCAAACATATATACGTGCATATGCACATAGAGTAATAAATATGTACAAATATATATACACGTATATGTAAATAGAGTAATAAATATGTACAAACATATATACATGTATATGTACATAGGGTAATAAATATGCACAAACACATATACATGTATATGTACATAGAGGAATAAACATGTGCAAACATATACATGTATGTGTACATACAGTAATAAATATGTACACATATACATGTATATGTACATAGAGTAATAAATATGTACAAACACATATACATGTATATGTACCTAGAGTAATAAGCATGTACAAGCATATATACATGCATATATATATACATAAATAGAGTAATAAATATGTACAAACATATATGTGTATATGTACATAGAGTAATAAATGTCCAAACATATATACGTGTATATGTACATAAATAGAGTAATAAATATGTCCAAACATATATACGTGTGTATGTACATAAGTAGAGTAATAAATATGTACAAACATATATACGTGTATATGTACATAGAGTAACAAATATATACAAACATATATACACGTATATGTACATAGAGTAATAAATATGTACAAACATGTACATATGGTAATGTACAAATGTACAAATGTGTACAAACCTATATACAGGTGCTGTGGGGAGGGGAAGGAGGTAGGGCGGGGGGGGAATGGCTACTCACTGCTCCTCCCGCACGCACATCTTTATTTTTTGAAGGGTGCTAAGCGTCTACTACGGGTCCCCTCAACGTCCAGCACTGTACTGGGCGCCTGGGAGAGGCGTGATAAAAGCGGCGGGACCAGAGGAGCTGACAGTGAAGAGGAATTAACTCAATTACCTGCTGCAAATACTGGTTGATGGTGATGTGGGCCATGGAGGGCAGGGAGCCGGTTTCCAGGAGACCGGTGGGCGGCGAACCGGGTCCCTCCCTCGACGCACGAGGCCGCTTCACTTCCGAGGCCACGAGGAAAAACCGTTGGGCGTGACGTCACTTCCGCTCTCCGCCCCTCTAAGGAAGAAGGCACGCCCCCATCGCTCGGAGGCCACGCCCCCACGGTTAGACGGTCGCGCCCCATTGGTGGGAAGCCACGCCCCATCGACGGGCGGCCGCGCCCCATGGGTGGGAGGCCGCGCCCCATTGGTGGGAAGCCACGCCCCCCTCGAGGGACGGCCGCGCCCCATTGGTGGGAAGCCACGCCCCATCGACGGACGGTCGCGCCCCATTGGTGGGAAGCCACGCCCCCTCGATGGACGGTCGCGCCCCATAGGTGAGAATAATAATAATAATAATAATAATAATAATAATAATAATAATAATAATGGCATTTGTTAAGCACTTACTAAGCGACCCCAATCTCCAGGCACCTCTCCTCCATCAGTCCCTCCATCAGTTGCATCTAATAATGATGCAACTGATAATAATAATATAATATTATTTATATTATATATATTTTATAATTTATATTATATTATATTATATCTGATAAGGATAATATAATAATGATGCATCTAATAATGATGCAACTGATAATAATAATATAATATTATTTATATTATATATTTTATAATTTATATTATATTATATTATATCTGATAATGATAATATAATAATGATAATAATAATGATAGCATTTATTAAGCTCTTACTACGCGCAAAGCACTGTTCTAAGCGCTGGGGAGTTTACAAGGTGATCAGGTTGTCCCACGGGGGGGCTCACTGTCTTCATCCCCATTTTACAGATAGGGAACTGAGGCCCAGAGAAGTGAAGTCACTTGCCCAAAGTCACACAGCTGACAAGTGGCGGAGGCGGGATTCGAACCCATGACCTCTGACTCCAAAGCCCGGGCTCTTTCCACTGAGCTACGCTGCCCTCGATGGACGGCCGCGCCCCATTGGTGGGAAGCCACGCCCGTCGATGGACGGCCAAACCCCATTGGTGGGAGGCAGCGCCCCATTGGTGGGAAGCCACGCCCGTCGATGGACGGCCAAACCCCATTGGTGGGAGGCCGCGCCCCATTGGTGGGAAGCCACGCCCCCAAACAGAAGCAGCGTGGATCGATGGAAATAGCTCGGGCTTTGGAGTCAGAGGTCGTGGGTTCGAATCCCGGCTCCGCCACGTGTCTGCTGTGTGACCTTGGGCAAGTCACTTCACTTCTCTGAGCCTCAGTGACCTCATCTGGAAAATGGGGATTAAGACTGTGAGCCCTACGTAGGACAACTTGATCACCTTGTATTTATTCATTCAATCGTATTTATTGAGCGCTTACTATGTGCAGAGCACTGTACTAAGCGCTTGGAAAGTACAATTCAGCAACAGATAGAGACAATCCCTACCCAACAACGGGCTCACAGTCTAGAAGGGGGAGACAGACAACAAAACAAAATAATAATAACAATAATATCAAAATAGAGTTATAGATATAAACACATCCCCTCCAGCGCTTAGAACAGTGCTCTGCACGTAGTTAGCGCTTAACAAATGCCATCATTATTATTATTGTTATTAAAGATGGGAGGCCGCGCCCCATTGGTGGGAAGCCACGCCCCCATGGATGGACGGCCACGCACCCTTTGGTGGGAAGCCACGCCCCCATTGATGGACGGTCACGCCCCGTTGGTGGGAAGCCACGCCCCCATAGGTGGGAGGCCGCGCCCCATTGGTGGTAAGCCACGCCCCATAGATGGACGGCCAAGCCTCATTGGTGGGAAGCCACGCCCCATTGGTGGGAAGCCGCTCCCCATTGGTCGGGATCCACGCTGCTTCACAAGCCGCGCCCCCATTGGTCGGGAGCCCCGCCCCTTCGGCCCGATTCGAGAGACCCGTGGCTCGGGCGGGGTGGGGGGGCGCGCCCTTCACCTTGCGGCTGGTTCCGGGGCTGAGGAAGAGGGCGATACCACTCCTTCCCCGGGGTGGGGGGGGCCGTCCTCCCCTCCGCGCTGATGGTTCCTTCCCTCGCCTCAGGCGGCCCCGCCCACCTCCGCACGGCGAGAGCCAGGTCGGTCATAATAATAATAATAATGGCATTTATTAAGCGCTTAGTATGTTCAAAGCACTGTTCTAAGCGCTG
Source organism: Tachyglossus aculeatus (assembly GCF_015852505.1). Taxonomy (NCBI): domain Eukaryota; kingdom Metazoa; phylum Chordata; class Mammalia; order Monotremata; family Tachyglossidae; genus Tachyglossus; species Tachyglossus aculeatus. The sequence continues at coordinate 13,903,704 of NC_052085.1, read as the reverse complement.
GGGAGGTTACAAAGTGATCAGGTTGTCCCACGGGGGGGCTCATAGTCTTCATCCCCATTTTCCAGATGAGGGAACTGGAGCCCAGGGAGGTGAAGTGAGTTGCCCAAAGTCACAGAGCTAGTTGGCGGAGGCGGGATTTGAACCCACGACCTCCGACTCCAAAGCCCGGGCTCTTTTCCGCCGAGCCACGCGGCTTCCCAGCGACAGGTCGGTGTCGCCTCGCGCGAGGCGGGGGGGAGAGGGGAGGGAGGGGGAGAGGGGAGGGAGGGGGAGAGGGGAGGGGCGTGAGGGGGGGAGGGGCGTGAGGGGGGAGGGAGAGAGGGGAGGGGCGAGAGGGAGGGAGAGGGGAGGGGGAGAGGGGAGGGGAGGGAGAGAGGGGAGGGGCGAGAGGGAGGAAAAGGGGAGGGGGGAGAGGGAGGGGTGGGGGAGAGAGGGGAGGGGGGAGAGGGGAGGGGAGGGGTGGGGGAGAGAGGAGCGGGGGAGAGAGGAGGGGAGGGGCCAGAGGGAGGAAAAGGGGAGGGAAGCGAGGGGAGGGGGAGAGGGAGAGGGGAGGGACGAGATTGGAGGGGGAGAGAGGGAGGGAGAGAGGGGAGAGGGGAGGGGCGAGAGGGAGGAAAAGAGGAGGGGAAGGAGGGGGGGGAGAGGGAGGAGGGGAGGGGCGTGAGGGAGGAGGGGAAGGAGGGGGGGAGGGCCGGGAGGGAGGAAGAGAGCGGGGGGGGGGGAGCGAGAGGGGAGGGAGGGGGGAGAGGGGAGGGAGGGAGAGGGGAGGGGAGAGGGAGGGGCGGGGGGAGAGAGGGGAGGGGCGAGAGAGAGAGAGAGGGAGGAGAGGAGGGGAGGGGAGAGGAGGGGAGGGGAGGGGAGGGGAGGGCGGACGGAGGGGAAGCAGGTGGGGCGGGCGGGCGCCCCCTGTCGGTCGGGCGGTCGGTCGGTCTGGGCCCAGAAGGCCGGGCAGGGCAGGGCAGGGCAGGGGAGGGGAGGGAGGAAACGGGCGCGGCTCCGGCCCCCCGCCCGTGGGGGCTCCCGGCTACCGTTGGCCGTTCGGCAGGAGGAGGGCGAGGAGCACGGAGGAGGGCTCCGTCCGGGCCGGGCGGGCCGCCCGTCCGTCCGTCCGTCCGTCCGTCCGTCCGTCCGTCCGTCCGTCCGTCCGCCCGCCCCTCCCGGCCGTCCCTCCCGTCCGCCCGTCCATGGCGGGCGAGCCCCCGAAGAAAGGGCCGTTTTCGGCCCTGGTGGGGCACACCAACGGCCTCACCAAGCCCGCCGTCCTGGCCGGCGCCGCCAGCAACGCCGCCAACGCCGCCAACGCCAACGCCTCCGCCTCCAGGAAGCTGGTCATTAAAAATTTCAGAGGTAGGGACGGGGCACCGGGGGGGGACCGGTGTGGGGGGGGACGGCCCCTTACCGGCCCCCTGCCCCCCCCCCCCCCCGCACGGCCCGGCCCGCACCGATGGGCCACGGTGACCTTTCCCCACTGTCCCCCGCCGAGCCCCCCCCCCCTTCCTGGGGTCCCCGGTGTCCTCCCCCCCCCCCCCCCCCCACCGGGCCCCAGCCCTCCCGGCGACCTCCCCCTACTAACGATGATAACAACGGTACAATAATAACCGTATTTATTAGGCGCTTACTACGCGCAGAGCACTGTTGTGAGCGCTGGGGGGGTTACAGGGTGATCAGGTTGTCCCACTGGGGGGCTTACAGTCCTCTCTGCGACCTCCCCCTACTAACAATAATAACAACGGTACAATAATAACCGTGTTTGTTAGGCGCTTACTACGTGCAGAGCGCTGTCGTGAGCGCTGGGGGGGTTACAGGGTGATCAGGTTGTCCCACGGGGGAGGGGCCTCACAGTCCTCCCTGCGACCTCCCCCTACTAACAATAATAACAACAGTACTGCTACTAATAACAACAATAACGGTATTTGTTAAGCGCTTGCTACGTGCAGAGCACTGTAGTAAGCGCTGTGGAGGTTACAGGGTGATCAGGTTGTCCCACTGGGGGGGCTCCCAGTCCTCACACCCCACCACCAGGCCCCAGCCCTCCCAACGACCTCCCCCTACTATCAATCAATCGTATTTATTGAGCACTTACTGTGTGCAGAGCACTGTACTAAGCGCTTGGGAAGTCCAAGTTGGCAACGTATAGAGACGGTCCCGACCCAACAGTGGGCTCACAGTCTAAAGGGGGTAGACAGAGAACATAACCAAACATACTAACAAAATAAAATCAATAGAATAGATAGGTACAAGTAAAATAAATATAGTAATAAACATGTACAAACATATATACATATATACAGGTATATACAAATCAATCGTATTTATTGAGCACTTACTGTGTGCGGAGCACTGTACTAAGCGCTTGGGAAGTACAAGTTGGCAGCATATAGAGACAGTCCCTACCCAACAGTGGGCTCACAGTCTAAAGGGGGGAGACAGAGAACATAACCAAACATACAAACAAAATAAAATCAATAGAATAGATATGTACAAGTAAAATAAATAGAGTAATAAATATGTAAAAACATATATACATATATACAGGCATATACATATCAATCAATCATATTTATTGAGCGCTTACTGTGCGCAGAGCACTGTACTAAGCGCTTGGGAAGTCCAAGTTGGCAACATCTGGAGACAGTCCCGACCCAACAGTGGGCTCACAGTCTGAAAGGGGGAGACAGAGAACGAAACCAAACGTACTAACAAAATAAAATAAATAGAATAGATATGGACAAGTAAAATAAATAAATAATAGAGTAATAAATATGTAAAAACATCATATATACATATATACAGGTACTAACAATAATAACTAACAATAATACTAACAATAATAACGACAGTACTACTACTGATGATAACAACAATAAGGGTATTTGGTAAGCGCTTACTACATGCAGAGCAGTGTCGTAAGCGCTGGGGAGGTTACAGGGTGATCAGGTTGTCCCACTGGGGGGGCCCCCAGTCCTCACACCCCACCACCGGGCCCCAGCCCTCCCAACGACCTCCCCCTACTAACAATAATAACAACAGTACTACTACTAACAACAATAATAACGGTATTTCGTAAGCGCCTACTACATGCTGAGCACTGTCGTAAGCGCTGGGGAGGTTACAAGGTGATCAGGTTGTCCCACGGGGGGCTCAGAGTCTTCATCCCCATTTTACAGATGAGGGAACAGAGGCCCAGAGAATAATAATAATAATAATAATAATAATGGCATTTATTAAGCGCTTACTATATGCAAAGCGCTATTCTAAGCGCTGGGGAGGTTACAAGGTGATTAGGTGGACCCACGGGGTGCTCACAGTCTTCATCCCCCATTTTACAGATGAGGTCACTGAGGCACAGAGAAGTGAAGGGACTTGCCCAAAGTCACACAGCTGACAGTTGGCAGAGCCGGAATTTGAACTCATGACCTCTGACTCCACAGCCCAGGCACGCTCATTCCGCTGAGTCAAGCTGCTTCTCTAAGTGAAGTGACTTGCCCAAAGTCGCATAGCTGACAAGTGGCAGAGCCGGGATTAGAACCCATGACCTCTGACTCCCAAGCCCAGGCTCTTTCCACTGAGCCACGCTGCTTCCCGATACTAACTGTGGTGTTCGTTAGGCGCTTACTATGTGCCAGGCACCGTATTAAGCGCTGGGGTGGATACGGGCAAATCGGATGGGGCGCCGGTCAATCAATCAATCAATCGTATTTATTGAGCGCTTTCTGTGTGCAGAGCACTGTACTAAGCACTTGGGAAGTACAAGTTGGCGACATATAGAGACAGTCCCTACCCAACAGTGGGCTCACAGTCTAGAAGGGGGAGACGGACAACAAAACATATTAACAAAATAAAATAGACTAGATATGTACAAGATAAATAAATAGAGTAATAAATATGTACAAATATATATACAGGTGCTGTGGGGAAGGGAAGGAGGTAAGGTGGTCCCGTGTAGGGCCCCCCAGTCTCCTTCCCCATTTTCCAGAGGCGGGGACTGAGGCCCAGAGAAATGAAGTTACTTGCCCGGGGTCACACAGCAGATCATTATCATCATCAATCGTATTTATTGAGCGCTTACTGTGTGCACCGTACTAAGCAGATGAGCGGTGGAGCCGGGATTAGAACCCGTGACCTTCTGACGCCCAGGCCCCGAGCCCTAATCGCCGGGCCTCGCTGCTAATCAGGTGGAACCAGGCCCTGCCAGGGGACATAGCCACACGAGTGCTTAGTACAGTGCCCTGCCCCCCCCCCCCCCCCCCCCCCCCCCCCCCCCCCCCCCCCCGGGGAAGCGCTCAGTAGATAGGGTCACCGGATCGAGTGGCCAAAGTGCTCCCTTTTCTAGGTGTGAAGCCCCCAGCTAGGATAGGCACGGAGAATGCAATTTCCCCCCTGCCAATCTGTACTTCCCAAGCGCTTAGTACAGTGCTCTGCACATAGTAAGCGCTCAATAAATATGATTGATTGATTGATTGAACCTCACCGATTTTTTTCCATTTCTTCCCCTGCCTAATAATAGTAGTAATAGTAGTAATAATAGTAATTTTGGTATTTGTTAAGCGCTTTCTCTAGTCATTCATTCAGTCGTATTTATTGTGTGCAGAGCACCGTACAATTTTGGTATTAAGCGCTTTCTGTGTGCCAGGCACTGTACTAAGCGCTGCCTCCCGGAGCAGCCCCCCCCCTCAGCTCGTCCCCAAGTAACGCTTCTTTCATTCAGCCGTATTTATGGCCTGCTCCCTGCGCGCAGAGCACTGTGCTGAGCGCTTGGGAGAGGACAGCAGAGCGACAGACACCTTTCCCTGCATACAACGAGCTGGGAAGTTGGGACTGCTTCCCTTCACTCTCTGCACCAAATATCTTCACCTCGTTTACTCATTCACTTATTTATTGAGCGCTTCCTGTGTGCGGAGCACTGTACTAAGCGCTTGATTGTTCTAAGCAGTGGGGCAGAGTGGATCGGGCATGGGCCTGGGCGTCGGAAGGTTATCATCATCATCATCAATCGTATTTATTGAGCGCTTACTGGGTGCAGAGCACTGTACTAAGCGCTTGGGAAGTACAAGTTGGCAACATATAGAGACAGTCCCTACCCAACAGTGGGCTCACAGTCTAAAAGGGGGGAGACAGAGAACAAAACCAAACATACTCACAAAATAAAATAAATAGAATAGGTTATGAGTTCTAATCCCAGCCCCGCCACCTGTCTGCTGTGTGACCTTGGCCAAGTCCCTTCACTTCTCTGGGCCTCAGTTCCCTCATCTGTAAAATCATCATCATCAATCGTATTGATTGAGCGCTTCCTGTGTGCAGAGCACTGTACTAGGCGCTTGGGAAGTACAAGTTGGCAACATATAGAGGCAGTCCCTACCCAACAGTGGGCTCACAGTCTAAAAGGGGGAGACAGAGAACAAAACCAAACATACTCACAAAATAAAATAAATAGAATAGATATGTACAAGTAAAATAAATAAATAAATAGAGTAACAAATATGTACAAACATATATACGGGTGCTGTGGGGAAGGGAAGGAGGTAAAATGGGGGTGGAGACTGTGAGCCCCTTGCGGGACAGGGACTGTGTCCAACCGAATTGTTTTTTATCCAGCCTGGCACCTAGTATGCGCTTAAAAAATGCCATCGTCATTATTATTATGATTATTACACACTCCCAAGCACTTAGAACAGCGCCGTGCCCTGAGTAAGCACTCAATAAATAGGATTGACTGTCGGTCTGACCCGGCAGCCCGCTATTTATCCTCCGATAGGGGATTTACCGACCGTGGAAGTTCCTTAATTGAAGAGTCGGGGGGGGAAAAAAATTGGGTGAATTGACTTTGTCATGGAGCCAGTGTAAACAAAGCATATTGGACGGGTTTGTGATAAGCAGGCCCGTCCACATCTTCTTTGAGATGCACTGCAGAACCAGAATAATTACATCCCGTTCGATTATGTCACTTTGTATTTCCCCGCCAGATGAAATGATACTTTCGTTCCCTATAAATTTGTGCGCCTGGCACAAAGTAAGCGCTTAACGAATGCCGTAATTATTATTATTATTATTAGCATGTACTCTTGAAGGAATAGGGTATGTCTTTGGGAAGGATCATGGATAAGAACACGCCGTGAGCCCTTTGTTGGGTAGGGACCGTCTCTGTACGTTGCTGACTTGTACTTCCCAGGCGCTTAGTAATAATAATAATAATAATAATAATAGCATTTATTAAGCGCTTACTATGTGCAAAGCACCGTTCTAAGCGCTGGGGAGGTTACAAGGTGATCAGGTTGTCCCCCGGGGGGCTCACAGTCTTCATCCCCATTTTACAGATGAGGGAACTGAGGCCCAGAGAAGTGACTTGCCCAAAGTCACACAGCTGACAATCGGCAGAGCCGGGATTTGAACCCATGACCTCTGACTCCAAAGCCCGGGCTCTTTCCACTGAGCCACGCTGCTTCTGTACTGAGCCTTACACACAGTAAGCGCTCGATAAATACGACTGAATGAATGGGTTCCAGTCCCGGCTCTGCCACTTGTCTGCTCTGTGGCCTTGGGCAAGTCATTTCACTTCTCTGGGCCTCAGTGTTCTCATCTGTCAAATGGGGATGAAGGCTGAGAGGCCCATGCGGGACAGCGATTGTGTCCAAACCGATGGGCACGTCTCCACCCCAGCGCATAGTAGAGTGCTTGGCACATAGTGAGCGCTTAACAAATGCCATAATTAGTATTATTTAACGATCACCAAGAAGCATCCCATAAGCTGCTCGTGGGCAGGGGCTGTGTCTACCAACTCTCCCAAGCACTTAGTCAATCAATCAATCAATCAATCGTATTGAGCGCTTACTGTGTGCAGAGCACTGTACAGAGAAGCAGCGTGGCTCAGTGGAAAGAGCCCGGGCTTTGGAGTCAGAGGTCATGGGTTCGAATCCCGGCTCCGCCACATGTCTGCTGTGTGACCTTGGGCAAGTCACTTAACTTCTCTGAGCCTCAGTTACCTCATCTGTAAAATGGGGGTTAAGACTGTGAACCCCACATGGGACAACCTGATCACTTTTTACCCCCCCCCCAGCGCTTAGAACGGTGCTTTGCACATAATAAGCACTTAACAAATGCCAACATTATTATTATTATATTATTATTACTAAGTGCTTGGGAAGTACAAGTTGGCAACATATAGAGACAGTCCCTACCCAACAGTGGGCTCACAGTCTAAATGGGGGAGACAGAGAACGAAACCAAACATACTAACAAAATAAAATAAATAGAATAGATATGTACGAGTAAAATAAATACAGTAATAAATATGTACAAACATATATACAGGTGCTGTAGTCCAATGTCCTGCGCACACTAAAGACCATTGATGGATTATTAAAAGATGAGCAATAAAAGTAGGCTGGGCGGTTTGTATTTACAAGCCAGAATAAGCTAGTTTTAAATGACTTGGAACTGAACCGTTAAGTGTTTCTGAGATGAATAAATAAAAAACGAACTTTGAAACCTGCACGTCCCGGGTGCGTTCATCCTTGTGGAGTTTTAAAGGTGCCTCGGCGTACGTCGCCGGTAAAGGATAGGGGAAAAGAGCCCGTGGGGTTGAAATGAGGCGCTTCCTCTTTTAAATGCCCTTCCGCATTGCACTGGAAATCAAAATTCCTATTTTTAAATGAACGGTTTTGGCGCCGAGTTGGTGAAGTTGAGTTTGCCGCGCACCCCCTTGTCCGTTAGTTTGAGTGTTCTTTTTCGGTATAGCCTAAAGCCGCGTGGCTATAAGCGATGATGCCGTTTTGCATTGACTCTGTATCTGGTTTTACAGACAGACCCAAATTGCCTGATAATTACACTCAGGATACATGGCAGAAGCTCCATGAAGCAGTGAAAGCCATACAGAGTAGCACCTCCATCACATACAACCTCGAAGAGCTCTACCAGGTAAGGGGCTAAATACAGTCAACGTGGTGGAGCTTGAGTCACTTCCAGAATGTCAGTACGCTTTGAAATGTCAAATGCCGCCTACTTCCCCCCCCGGTCGAATGCGAAACGGGCTCAGGTCGGTCTTCGATCCTTCGTTATCATCATCATCATCATCATCAATCGTATTTATTGAGCGCTTACTATGAGCAGAGCACTGTACTACGCGCTTGGGAAGTACAAATTGGCAACATATAGAGACAGTCCCTACCCAACAGTGGGCTCACAGTCTAAAAGGGGGAGACAGAGAACAAAACCAAACATACTAACAAATTAAAATAAATAGAATAGATATGTACAAATAAATAAATAAATAAATAAATAGAGTAAAAAAAATATGTACAAACGTATATACATATATACAGGTGCTGTGGGGAAGGGAAGGAGGTAAGATGGGGGGGATGGAGAGGTTATCCCATCACTTAAAAAAATGTGCATTACTCTGGTCGTTTGGGAAGGGGCAGGAATCGGAGGACTTGCGTTTCCCACCCCCTGGCCCAGAAGAAGAAAGGAAAGGATTGTTAAAGCAGTTGTAAAGCAGAGAAGCAGTTGTGGCTCAGCGGAAAGAGCCGGGGCTTTGGAGTCAGAGGTCATGGGTTCAAATCCCAGTTCCACCTACTTGTCAGCTGTGTGACTTTTTGGGCAAGTTACTTGACTTCTCTGTGCCTCGGTTCTCTCACCTGTAAAATGGGGATTAAGTCTGTGAGCCCCACGTGGGACAACCTAATCACTTTGCGTCCTCCCCGGCACTTAGAACAGTGCTTTGCACATAGTAAGCGCTTAATAAATGCCATCGTCATTATTATGAAAGGAAGCTCTTAGCGGCTGAGGGTTTCGATCGAGAAGGCTCGGAGACGGAATCCGCTAGGGGCCCGAATGTAATTTTGGAAACCGTACCCCCTTTCGTGTCGTCCTGAAAAAGCCCACTGTTGCGTAGGGACCGTCCCTATATGTTGCCAACTTGTACTTCCCAAGCGCTTAGTACAGCGCTCTGCACACAGTAAGCGCTCAATAAATACGATTGAATGAATTGAATGAATGAGTGAATGAAAAAGCTCATCGCTTTCATGTTGGCCAGGATTTCGTAATATTTTTCTAGATGCCGTAATGGAAAAAAATGGGTCTTAAGAGCTTTGGCCATGCACGGCTTAGCAGTTTCCATTGCTTTCCGGGCCTTTGATGGGCGGATAATGACAATAAAAATAACTATGCTACTTGTTGAACGCTTACTGTAATAATAATGATGGTGTTTAAGCACTTACTATAATAATAATAATGATGATGATGTTAAGCGCTTACTATGTGCCAAGCACCGTTCTAAGCACTAGGGTAGGTGCAGGTTAATTAGGTTGGACGCAGTCCCTGTCCCAGATTGGGTTCACGGTCTTTATCCCCATTTTACAGATGAGGGAACTGAGGTGTAGAGGAGTGAACTGACTGGACCAAGGTCACACAGCAAGCACGTGGCGGGGCCGGGATTAGAACCCAGGTCCTGGGCTCTATCCACTAAGCCACGCTGCTTCTCTGTTGCAGTTCTCCTTTCCCACTTTGTCTTGGCATGGTCAAACTGGTGAGATCTCACTGAAGCATGCAACTCGCCTATCGGGGTGGTTGGGGGGTGGGGGGCAAGTAAGTTCCCCTTTTAGCTTTTGCAGTTGCATGCTTTTGTTTCATGCTTCTGAGACAGTGAGAATTAATTTTACAAGTTAAAAAATCATGCCCTATTGTAAAAAAAAAGAACAAACCTCAGGTGGGATTTGCCCAAGTCCCGCAGGCCGATTTGCTGGCGACCACATTTGGATCCGGACATCAAAAACCTGACAACTTTAAAGGTCAGTTTTAGGAGACCAGAGGTGAAGCCCCCTTGGCTGATGAAGGAAATGTTCAATGAGCCGTTTTAGGTATTTTTTTTTTTGAAGTAGCTATTTACGTTTAAAAAATGCAAAAGGAACCAAGGCGGAAATATTTAGCCAGTCTTTTAAGGTAGGTACTTAATATTCTGGGCATCCGATCATTAAAAATTTGGAATTTGGGTATGCTTTACCTAAAACGTAGTTCCCGTAATGAGATTTATTTCACCATTGGCTACATAAACTTCTTCAACCTTATTATGCTTCATACACCCTAAGTTGGTGTTCTGAGATCAGTAACGTGGATATTCTCCTCTAAAGAGTATTTGTTTGAGTCATTTTTTTTTTTACGCGGTCATCGGCACCCGTCACAACCACACGTATCATCATCATCATCAATCGTATTTATTGAGCGCTTACTATGTGCAGAGCACTGTACTAAGCGCTTGGGAAGTACAAATTGGCAACATATAGAGACAGTCCCTACCCAACAGTGGGCTCACACCTACTGAATGTGTGACCCGTTTACCATTGAGTCAGCGTGCTCTGAAATTGTTCCTGGATAAGCTGATTATGCCTGTGTCTACTTTCTAATTGCGCTTTTCCCAAACTAGTCTCTTCTGGAAGCCGCTATTCTTTTTTCTGGTTTACAAGGACGTTTCCCTTCCAAAAGTGCCGTGGTCCAGTGCTCTGCACACAGTAAGCGCTCAAGAAATACAACTGAATGAATGAAAAGGAATACTTTCTTCCAGAGAGTCTGATTAATGCACTGTATATATGTTTGTACATATTTATTACTCTATTTATTTTACTTGTACATATCTATTCTATTTATTTTATTTTGTTAGTATGTTTGGTTTTGTTCTCTGTCTCCCCCTTTTAGACTGTGAGCCCACTGTTGGGTAGGGACTGTCTCTATATGGTGCCAACTTGGACTTCCCAAGCGCTTAGTACAGTGCTCTGCACATAGTAAGCGCTCAATAAATACGATTGATTGATTGATTGATTATAAGGACTAAGACGTGTGGTGTGAAAGCTCAAAATAATTCGGCTCCTTTCAAAACCGTCAGTGAAACTCTGCCCGTCTTAAGCACAGGTTTATTGCGGACCCTAGGTTTATAGATATGGGGTGTCTTCTTCCACTGCACTGAGCGTTCCCTTCGAAAGTATTTGTTGAGCGCTTCCCGCGTGCAGAGCACTGTGGCCTTGGGCAGGTCACTTCTCTGTGCCTCAGTTTCCCCATCTGTAAAATGGGGGTTAAGACTGAGTCCCAGGTGGGACAGGGACTGTGTGCAACTTGCTCATATCCACCCCAGCGCTTAGTACGGTGCCAAATTGTACTTCCCAAGCGCTTAGTACAGTGCTCTGCACACAGTAAGCGCTCAATAAATACGATTGATGATGATGATGGCACACAGTAAGCACTTGATAAATACCATAATAATTATTATTATCACTAAGCGCTTGGGAGAGAATACCCCAGCAATATAAGAAGAGTTGGTAGACGCATTCCCTGCCCGCCAGGAGCGTACAGTCTAGCGGGATAGTCAGTCAATCCATCCATCCTTTAACTTGGCGATGATTTTGGAGAACCTTCCCGTCCCTTCCCTTCTTTCCTCTTCTTTCGGTGTCTTTTACCCTTTACCCCTTTCTTATACGTTCTTTCGTTATTCACTCAACACCCTCTTCTTCCATGGCTTGCCCCTCTGCGCCTTCTTCCTGATCTCTGCCATTCTGTGGGAGTCTCGCTTTGTCCCCATCCTCACGGGCGGGGACAGCAGAGCCCGGTTGGGGTGGAGGAGGTCATAATAATAATAACTGTGGTATTTGTCAAGTGCTTACTATGTGCCAACCACCGTACTGAGCGCTGGGGTAGATACTGCTGCCGCAGAATTCATTCAGTTGTATTTATTGAGCACTTATTGTGTGCAGGGCACTGTACTAAGCACTTGGAAAGTACGATTTGGCAACACATACAGTCGCTACCCAACAACGGGCTCACGGTCTAGGAGAAGCTGCGTGGCTTGATAATAATAATAATAATGGTGGCGTTTATTAAGTGCATTAATAGTAATAATAATAATAATAATAATAGTGGCATTTATTAAGCACTTACTATGTGCAAAGCACTGTTCTAAGCACTGGGGAGGTTGCAAGGTGATCAGGTTGTCCCACGGGGGGCTTACAGTCTTAATCCCCATTTTACAGATGATGAGGGAACTGAGGCCCAGAGAAGTTGTGACTTGCTCCGCCAGTTGTCAGCTGTGTGGCTTTGGGCAAGTCACTTCACTTCTCTGGGCCTCAGTTCCCTCATCTGTAAAGGGGGGATGAAGACCGTGAGCCCCCCCGTGGGACAACCTGATCACCTTGTAACCTCCCCCTGAGCTTAGAACAGTGCTTTGCACATAGCAAGTGCTTAATAAATGCCATCATTAGTATTATTATTATTATTGCCATCCCCTTCTCCCACTAAATGTGTGCAGGGTGAAACGAGTCTCCACTGGGCATATACCTGAATATGGAGCTATAATAAAGGGCAGCCCGAGGTTCCGAGGAACACTCAAGTTCTGGGAAAGAATCCAGAAAAAAATAACAAACATAAAACTAGCAGTAAATCAGGGTTGCAAATAACATGGCCTAGTGGAGAGAGCCCGGGCTTGGGAGTCAAAAGGACAAATGTTCTAATCCCAGCTCCGCCTCTTGTCTGCTGGTCGACTTTGGGCGAGTCGCCTCACTTCTCTGGGCCTCAGTTCCCCCATCTGGAAAACGGGGATGAAATCCGAGCCCCATGTGGGACGGGGACCGTGTCCACCCTGATTAGCTCGTCTCTCCTCCAGCGCTTAGAACAGTGCCTGTTCTAGGCCCTACTGAGAGCTCACCTCCTCCAGGAGGCCTTCCAGACTGAGCCCTTTCCTTCCTCTCCCCCTCGTCCCCCTCTCCATCCCCCCATCTCACCTCCTTCCCTTCCCCACAGCACCTGTATATATGTATATATGTTTGTACATATTTATTACTCTATTTATTTTACTTGTACGTATCTATTCTATTTATTTTATTTTGTTAGTATGTTTGGTTTTGTTCTCTGTCTCCCCCTTTTAGACTGTGAGCCCACTGCTGGGTAGGGACTGTCTCTATATGTTACCAACTTGTACTTCCCAAGGGCTTAGTACAGTGCTCTGCACACAGTAAGCGCTCAATAAATACGATTGATGATGATGATGCCTGCCGTATAGTAAGCGCTTAACGGGTACCGCCGTGATTATAACAACAGCCTAAACTTGTGCGGTGAAGCTAGAGGCCCCTCCAGGGAAAGTGAGGCTAGGGGAAGCCAAATCCTGCACTCAAGGACGGACCCAGGAGAGGGGGCGGGGAAATGGAGTGGGTCTGGAACCCAGGCCCAGCCCGGCAGCATCTGTTAACGCGGGCACGTGGAATAGGACTAGGGGCTCCTGCTGAAGTTCGCTCAGTCAGTCATATTTATTGAGCGCTGACTGCGTGCAGAGCTCTGAACTAAGCGCTTGGAAGAGTACGGTGTAACAATAAACAGACACAGTTCCTCACACTTGCCAACTCCGGGGCGCATTTCAAGTCAGCAGACAGGTCACTGATCTGTGTTGCCAATTTGTACTTCCCAAGCGCTTAGTACAGTGCTCTGCACACAGTAAGCGCTCAATAAGTACGATTGATGATGATGATCTTCCCAAGCGCTTAGTACAGTGCCCTGCACACAGTAAGCGCTCAATAAATACGATTGATGATGATGATCAATTTAATCCCAGCTCTGCCGACTGTCAGCTGTGTGACTTTGGGCAAGTCACTCTGTGCCTCAGTTCCCTCCTCTGTAAAATGGGGATGAAGACTGTGAGCCCCGCGTGGGACCACCCGATCACCTTGTCTCCTCCCCAGCGCTTGGAACAGTGCCTTGCACATGGTAAAGCGCTTAACAAACGCCATCGTTATTATTATTTAAATCGGTTGATTGATCAGTACTGTTTATTGAGCGCTGTGTGCACAGCTCCATATTAAGCACTCGGGAGAGAACAGAATAACAATAAATGGACACATTGCTTGCCCACAACAAGCTGACAGCTATTACTCTATTTATTTATTACTCTATTTATTACTCTATTTATTTATTACTCTATTTATTTTACTTGTACATATCTATTCTATTTATTTTATTTTGTTAGTATGTTTGGTTTTGTTCTCTGTCTTCCCCTTTTAGACTGTGAGCCCACTGTTGGGTAGGGACTGTCTCTCTATGTTGCCAACTTGTACTTCCCAAGTGCCTAGTACAGTGCTCTGCACACAGTAAGCACTCATTAAATACGATTGATGATGATGATGACAGTCTAGAGAGGGAGGCAGACATTAAATAGATTACGGATACGGACATACGTTGTGGGGTGAACGAAGCGGGCAAATCCAAGTGCAAGGGCGACACAGAAGGGAGCGGTAAGACGAGGGCTTAGTCACGGAAGACCTCTTGGAGGAGACGGGCCTTCAGTAGGGCTTTGAAGGTGGGTAGTGTGATCATCTGTCGGGCATGAAGTGGGAGGGTATTCCAGACGAGATCGAGGGGCAGTTTCATTTGAATAACGCGCACCGCGGAAGAACTGCACATTAACGAGGGTAAATGTCAAAAACCCAAACTCCTACCGGAATGCGTGATTCCTGTACATCGGCAGATAAGCGTCTTCAAAATGCCGTTCCTCCAAATGAGCGTGCCTTGCCCACCGAGCGGATCTCTCCTTTTTGCCTCTAGGCCGTGGAAAATCTCTGTTCTTACAAAGCGTCCCCGGTACTCTACAAGAAGCTGTGGCAGGCTTGTGAAGATCACGTCAAAGCCCAAATCGTTCAGTTCAGAGAATATCCTTTTTACCGCTTCGCCAGGTTTTGACACGTTGGACTGAGTCCTTTTTTTGAAAAAAAAAAAAAAAAAAATGGGCAGAGTGACCGCGATAGGAGATGGACGTTCAGTGTGGTTGGGATGGGGGGCTGTCAGGGAAACTACAGTGTCCAGTCTATAACGTTGGCGCTGGATTTCCACCTTGAGTGCTTTGAGGCACAGGATCGGCAGCAGAGGAAGCCAGGGCTGGGAGGGCTAGCGGAGAGGAGGGGCGAGGGAAATGGCAAATATTTTTTCCGATTTAAACCCAGCTCTTCCACCCCGTGGTCTATCCACTAGGCCACACTGCTTGTCTTTGGATCGGGCGTGGTCCCTGTCCCTCATAGGGACTGTCGGTTGGAGGGAGAATGGGTGTTTTATCCCATTTTACAGGTGAAGAAACGGAGGCCCAGAGAAGTGACTTGCCCACGGTCACCCAGCAGGCAAGCGGCGGAGGCAGCATTAGAACCCAGGCCCTCGGACCCCCAGCCCCTGCCTCTTTCCTCTAGGCCAGCTGCTTCCCCGAATCGGGTTGCCTGGGAAGGGAGATAGCCGGCTTTAGGTTTCTGGTATCAGAGCATATAAGAAGCAGCGTGGCTCAGTGGAAAGAGCCCGGGCTTTGGAGTCAGAGGTCGTGGGTTCAAATCCCGGCTCCGCCAATTGCCAGCTGTGCGACTTCGGGCAAGTCACTTCACTTCTCTGGGCCTCAGTTACCTCATCTGTAAAATGGGGATTAAGACTGTGAGCCCCCCGTGGGACAACCTGATCACCTTGTACCCTCCCCAGCGCTTAGAACAGTGCTTTGCACATAGTAAGCGCTTAATAAATGCTATCATTATTATTAGTATATATTTGTCGGGATAATTACTGGGAATAGGCCTGAGACTCTAGGCGGCGATCCGAATTTATAGGGTCTGATTCCAGATGTTTTCCTTAGTGGGGGCTGCACAGATAATCTGGACAGCGTCTTATTTTTAAAGAAGATCAACAAATGCTGGCAAGATCACTGCCGGCAGATGGTAAGTTTACCGTATCTCCTAGTTCGCGTAGACCGTATACTGTCCACTTCGACTCCACTTGAGACTTGTGTGGGGGCTGAGAGTCCGCGTCATCCGCGGAGGAAGCCACTGCGAGCGAATAGATATGCCAGGTTCGGGAGAGGGGTGAAAAATCCTGGGAACGAATGCACCACACACAAAATAAACCATCACCGAGCCGCTGCGAATAATTCCGAGTCTCTCTTTGGATACAAAAACAGTTGATTGCAGAATACACTAACGGCGTTCCTCCCGGCGAGGCCAGAATTTGAGGGGAGAGGGAGTAGCCCTTTTTTTTTTTTGGACACAAACCACAGAAGAAGGGGGCTGGGAGCCCCTGTTGGACTCCGTGACCAGTTGGCCAAGACCCAATCTTTTATAAATTCACGTGGTCTGTGGTAGGGGCCAGAGGTGACCTTAATGGTCACCTGCCACCCCGTGCCTGAAGTAAAGCCAGAGGACAGACACGTTCGGAGGCCTTCCGCAGACCAAATAAATACGTCCAAGGGCTTGAATGAGATTTTTAGCTCGCCCACCAACAATTTAAAAGAACAAGAATTTTCAGTTTCGAATAAAGGGCGTTTGCCCACATCAAATTAGTGGCTAGAGCACGGGCATGGGAGTCAAAAGTTCATGAGCTCTAATCCCGGCTCCCCCACTTGTCTGCTGTGTGACTTTCGGCAAGTTACTTCACTTCTGTGGGCTTCAGTTACCTCGTCTGTAAAATGGGGATGAAGACTGTGAGCCCCATGTGGGACAGAGACTGTGCCCACTCTGATCACCTTGTATCTCCCCCAACGCTTAGAATAGTGAGTGCTTAACAAATGCCATCATTATTATTATTCCCTGAATTAGACTCCCTGTGGGCAGGGAACACGTTCTCACCAACTCTGGGTTCTGGTCAGACCTGAGTTCTAGTCCCGGCTCTGCCCCTTGTCCGCTGTGTGACCTGGGGCAAGTCACTTCACTTCTCTGGGCCTCGGTTACCTCATCTGGAAAATGGGGCTGAAGACTGTAAGCCCCATGTGGGACAGGGACTGCGTCCAACTTGATTATCTTGTATATCTACCCCAACGCTTAAAACAGTGCCTGGCACGTAGTCTGCTATGTGACCTTGGGGAAGTCATTTCACTTCTCTGGGCCTCAGTTACTTCATCTGGAAAATGGGGATTGAAACTGGGAGTCCCTGTGTGGGACAGGGATTACGTCCAACCTGATTAGCTTGCATTCATTCATTCATTCATTCAATCGTATTTATTGAGCGCTTACTGTATGCAGAGCACTGTACTAAGCGCTGGGAAGGTTACGAGGTGATCAGGTTGTCCCATGGGGGGCTCACAGTCTTAATCCCCACTTTACAGATGAGGTAACTGAGGCACAGAGAAGTTAAGCGACTTGCCCAAAGTCACACAGCTTACAATTGGCGGAGCCGGGATTTGAACCCATGACCTCTGGCTCCAAAGCCTGGGCTCTTTTCCACTGAGCCACGCTGCATCCACCCTGGCACTTAGTACAGCGCCTGGCACAAAGTAAGCGCTTTAGCAACTACCATTATTATTATTGTTATTATTTACAAAGAATGGCCCTACCCCAGAACCTTTAGATTGATGACCACTTTGAGGTTTACTTGCAATAAGGAGGGAAGAGAAGGCCAACCATGAGAACCTACAGAAAAATGTTTTGCCCAGCTGGACAGCGTCTACTCTAAAAGGAAAGAAACTCACAACGGTATTTTTTTTTTCATTTACAGGTCATGATTAGAAGTATTTTCCTGTTTTTGGATCGCACTTACGTACTGCAGAATTCACTGCTTCCTTCTCTGTGGTAGGTGTTCTTGTAAGCATTCTGGTACATCTGAGTCTGCTGCTCTAACTCTGAAGGGGCAATAATAATAATACAATAATTATGGTGTTAAGCGCTTACTATGTGGCAGGCACTGTACTAAGCACCAGGGTAGATGATACATCTGAGTCTGCTGCTCTAACTCTGAAGGGGCAATAATTATAATACAATAATCATGGTATTTAAGTGCTTACTATGTGGCAGGCACTGTACTGAGCACTAGGGTAGATGCAAGCAAGTCAGATTAGACACAGTCCCCATCCCACACAGGGCTCACAGTCTGAATCCCCATTTGACAGTTTACATTTTACGGTTCAGAGCGTTAGGACCATCAGACCTCCCTCCATCTGACCATGACCTTCGAAAAGAACCGCAGGATTTTAAAGTGGCTGTTCGTGCCTGCTGCCAGGGAGCCACCTGCTGCAATATTTCTATGGCACACCAGTTTTCTAGGGCATTTGCCCTAGAAATGGTTCTTTTTTTGTTTTTTGGGGGGGTTTTTTGGTTGGTTTTTTCGCCGAAGGGAGGGGCAGAAGCCAGGAGTGGGGAGCCATGAGAAAGTGAAAACAGAACACGCTTGAAGAGGTGAAAGATGCGGGAAATTGGACAAGGTTGAAAGTCAGGCGAGGAGGTAACATCAGGCGTCTTGGGCTGCTGAAGAGCTGCTGGCTTCAGAAACAGCTACAATATGACAGTGCCTGGCACGTAGAAAGCGCTTAAGAAATACCGTTGTCATTATTAGAAGAAATCATTTTCTGCCTTTGATGTGCTCCCTAATACCATGGCACCGTGAAAGTGTGCATAGCCTCCTTCAAAGAGATACAGTTGGCTTATCTCATTCTAGAAGCACTCAATCAATCAATCAATCGTATTTATTGAGCGCTTACTGTGTGCAGAGCACTGTACTAAGCGCTTGGGAAGTAAAGGTTGGCGACATATTAGAGACAGTCCCTACCCAACAGTGGGCTCACAGTCTAGAAGGGGGAGACAGAGAACAAAGCCAAACTATTAACAAAATAAAATAGACTAGATATGTACAAGTAAAATAAATAAATAGTGTAATAAATATGTACAAACATATGCACATATTTACAGGTGCTGTGGGGAAGGGAAGGAGGTAAGACGGGGGGGATGAAGGGGGGACAAGGGGGAATAATAATAATAATGGCATTTATTAAGCGCTTACCATGTGCAAAGCACTGCTCTAAGCGCTGGGGAGGTTACAAGGTGATCAGGTTGTCCCACAGTCTTCATCCCCATTTTACAGATGAGGGAATTGAATACTAAATTGATGGAGTAGAAACATGCAGTAGATTCACTTAGTACAGGTGGACCTTTCGTGGAGGAGATGGTCTTGCCTTACGCCAAGGTTCGTGATATTCCAATTAAAAAGTGAGCTATTCCAGTTAAAAGGTACCTATTTGGGCTAACTGTGGTCTCCTCTCTCTGGAAGTCACTCTCCGTCTCATCTGACAGGCCCCACCTTCAAGGCCCTACTAAAATCACACCTCCTCCAAGAGGTCTTCCCTGACTAGGCCCTCATCATCATCATCATCATCATCATCAATCGTATTTATTGAGTGCTTACTGTGTGCAGAGCACTGTACTAAGCGCTAAGTACAAGTTGGCAACACATAGAGACAGTCCCTACCCAACAGTGGGCTCACAGTCTAAAAGGGGGAGACAGAGAACAAAAACAAACATATTAACAAAATAAAATAAATAGAATAGATATGTACAAGTAAAATAAATAAATAAATAAATAAATAAATAGGCCCTCATTTCTCCCATCCGCCTACGTACCCCTTTAAGAAGTTGATATTCTTTCTTGGGAAGGAGATTGGGAAGCAGTGTGGCTTAGTGGATAGAGCCCAGGCATGGGAGTCAGAATGACCTCCTCCAGGAGGCCTTCCCAGACTGAGCCCCTTCCTTCCTCTCCCCCTCGCCCCCCTCTCCATCCCCCCCCATCTTACCTCCTTCCCTTCCCCACAGCACCTGTATATATGTATATATGTTTGTACATATTTATTACTCTATTTTATTTGTACATATCTATTCTATTTATTTTATTTTGTTAGTATGTTTGGCTTTGTTCTCTGTCTCCCCCTTTTAGACTGTGAGCCCACTGTTGGGTAGGGACTGTCTCTATATGTTGCCAATTTGTACTTCCCAAGCGCTTAGTACAGTGCTCTGCACATAGTAAGCGCTCAATAAATACGATTGATGATGATGATGACCTGGGTTCTAATCCCAGCACTGCCACACGTCGGCCGCGTGACCTTGCGCCAGTCACTTCACTTCTCTGGGCCTCGGTTACCTCACCCGGAAAATGGGGATTAAGACTGTGAGCCCCATATGGGACGGGGACTCGGTCCAACCTGATTAACTTATATCTACCCCTGGGTGTAGAACAGTGCGTGGCACCTAGTAAGCGCTTAACAAGAACCAACATTATCAACTATTATTATTTTTCACCCCCAGCACTGAACAAAGGTCTCCGTTCCACCATCGGTAATTAATTTTAACGCCCGTTCCTCTACTCTATAGACAATAAGCTCATTGTGGGCAGGGAATCTGTCAGTTGGTTGTTATATGGTGCTCTTCCAAGCGCTTAGTACAGTGCTCTGCACAAAGTAAGGGCCCAATAAATACCATTGATCGGTTGGTTGATTCTGCAATGGTGAAACAGTCATCATCATCATCAATCGTATTTATTGAGCGCTTACTGTGTGCAGAGCACTGTACTAAGCGCTTGGGAAGTCCAAGTTGGCAACATATAGAGACAGTCCCTACCCAACAGTGGGCTCACAGTCTAAAAGGGGGAGACAGAGAACAAAACCAAACATCCTAACAAAATAAAAAAATAGAATAGATATGTACAAGTAAAATAAATAAATAAATAGAGTAACAAATATGTACTAACAAAATAAAATAAATAGAATAGATATGTACAAGTAAAATAAATAAATAGAGTAACAAATATGCACAAACATATATACATATATACAGTCCCAAATTATATTAAGACCAGCAAGAATTACTGATCCACAGAGCCACCATCTAACTGCCTTCTTGTTCATTTGTTCAGGGACATGGGATTAGAACTTTTCAGGACTCACATCATCAGCGATAAACTGGTGCAGAGCAAGACTATCGAAGGAGTCCTTTCACTCATCGAGCAAGAGAGAAATGGTGAAACAGTGGACCGGAGTTTATTGCGAAGTCTGTTGAGTATGCTCTCCGATCTACAAGTAAGCATAATTGTATTCCAAAATTCACCGCTCTTATGCGCGCTTAAGACGGTGGCTAAACATTTTCACTGGAGAGGGTAAAATCGAACATTTTTCAAGTCGCCTCTCAGAGGACGTTTCAGTTTGAAAGGCGCAGTGCCTTCAGCAGTCACCGAGGCCCTGCCTGTTGAGGAATCGAGATGTCTATTTGAAGCATCATCATCAATCGTATTTATTGAGCGCTTACTATGTGCAGAGCACTGTACTAAGCGCTTGGGAAGTACAGATTGGCAACACATAGAGACAGTCCCTACCCAACAGTGGGCTCACAGTCTAAAAGGGGGAGACAGAGAACAAAGCCAAAGATACTAACAAAATAAAATAAATAGAATAGATATGTACAAGTAAAATAAATAAATAGAGTAATAAATATGTACAAACATATATACAGGTGCTGTGGGGAAGGGAAGGAGGTAAGTTGGGGGGGATGGAGAGGGGGACGAGGAGGAGAGGAAGGAAGGGGCTCAGTCTGGGAAGGCCTCCTGGAGGAGGTGAGCTCTCAGCAGGGCCTTGAAGGGAGGAAGCAGTGTGTCTAGTGGGTAGGGCATCATCATCATCATCATCAATCGTATTTATTGAGCGCTTACTATGTGCAGAGCACTGTACTAAGCGCTTGGGAAGTACAAATTGGCAACATATAGAGACAGTCCCTACCCAACAGTGGGCTCACGGGCCTGCTCGTTCAAATCAGCAGTATTATAGCCTGCTAGCTCCTTGTGGGCATTCAGATGGTATTTATTGAGCGCTTACTGTGTGCAGAGCACTGTACTAAGTGCTTGGGAAGTACAAATCGGCAGGGAACGCGTTTGCCAACTCTATTATTCTGTACTCTCCCAAGCGCTTAGGCCACTGCTCTGCACGCAGTAAGCGCTCCGTAAATTCAGTGGATTGATTGGCGCGCTCCGCATTAACGTAAAATCAAAGCGGAAGCGTCCCCTTGTAAGTCAGGTTTGGCGTGACTGAGGTTTCCAGCCGGTGACCACGTTCAATCAATCTTTCCATCCCTTAGGTCTACAAAGATTCATTTGAACACAGGTTTTTGGAAGAGACAAACTGCTTATACGCCGCCGAAGGCCAAAGGTTAATGCAAGAAAGAGAGGTAAGAGCCCGGAAGCGACTGAGTGCCTTCCTCCCATTTCATTTAGCTCCTCGTGGGCAGGTGTGATGTCCGCCGCTTGTGCTGTGCATCCGGTAAGTACTCACTAGGCGCTGCTGGTCGATTCATTGAAACACCAGGATGAGAACCAACGTGACCTACTGGAAAGAGCGTAGGCCTGGGAATCAGAGGACCCGGGTTCTAATCACCGCACCGCCACTTACCTGTGGCACGTGCCCGAGATGAGGTAACTGAGGCTCAGAGAAGTTCAGTGACTTGCCCAAGGTCACACAGCAGACATGTGGCATGATTTTTAGACTGTGAGCCCACTGTTGGGTAGGGACTGTCTCTATATGTTGCCAATTTGTACTTCCCAAGCGCTTAGTACAGTGCTCTGCACATAGTAAGCGCTCAATAAATACGATTGATGATGATGATGATGATGTGGCGGAGCTGGGATTCGAACCCATGACCTCTGACTCCAAAGCCCGGGCTCCTTCCACTGAGCCACACTATATATCTAACTTATTCCCTTCCCCACAGCACCTGGATATATGTTTGTACGTATTTATTACTGTATTTATTTATTTTACTTGTACCTATCTATTCTATTTGTTTTATTTTGTCAATATGTTTGGTTTTGTTGTCTGTCTCCCCCTTCTAGACTGTGAGCCCACTGTTGGGCAGGGACCGTCTCTATATGTTGCCAACTTGGACTTCCCAAGCGCTTAGTACGGTGCTCTGCACACAGTAAGCGCTCAATCAATACGACTGATTGATTGGTTGATTGGTGTGAACTTGGTCAAGTCACTTCGCTTCCTTGTCCCTGTGAAGAGGGTACTTTTTTAATTATTGGCTTAGTGAATAGAACATGAGCCCGGGAGTCAGAAGGTCATGGGTTCCAATCCCGACTCTGCCACTTGCCTGCTGTGCGACCTTGAGCAAGTCACCTCACTCCTCTGGGCCTCAGTTATCTCATCTGTAAAATGGGGCTTGAGACCGGGAGCCCCCCGTGGGACAGGGACTGCGTCCAACTCGATTTGCCTGTATCCACCCGAGCGCTTAGTACAGTGCCTGGCACATAGTAAGCACTTAACGAACACCATTATTATTATTATTTCAGTGCTTGCTATTTGGCAGGTACAGGTACTAAGTTCTGGGGTAGGTACAAGCTAATCAGGTGTCCCACACGGAGCACAGAGTCTTAATTCCCATTTTACAGATGAGGTGACTGAGGCCCAGAGAAGGGAAGCAACTCGCCCAAAGGCACACAGTGGACAAATGGCAGAGCAGAGATTAGAACTAGCTCTCTCCCTCCCTTCAAGGCCCTACTGAGAGCTCACCTCCTCCAGGAGGCCTTCCCAGACTGAGCCCCTTCCTTCCTCTCCCCCTCGTCCCCCTCTCCATCCCCCCATCTTACCTTCTTCCCTTCCCCACAGCACCTGTATATACGTATATATGCTTGTACATATTTATTACTCTATTTTACTTGTGCATATCTATTCTATTTATTTTATTTTGTTAGTATGTTTGGTTTTGTCTCCCCCTTTTAGACTGTGAGCCCACTGTTGGGTAGAGACTGTCTCTATATGTTGCCAATTTGTACTTCCCAAGCGCTTAGTCCAGTGCTCTGCACACAGTAAGCGCTCAATAAATACGATTGATGATGATGATGATGATGATGAACCCAGGTCCTCGGATTCCCCGGCCCGGGCTGTAGCCACTAGACCATGCTCCTTCTACTTACCCTCCGCTACCGCACTCCCACCATCCGGGATAGCTACGGCATGAGCCCAGCGCGGCCAGCTGAGCCACAACCTCCTGCCTGCTGGGTGACCTTGGGCAAGTCACTTCATTTCCCCGGGCATCAGTTTTCCCATCTGTAAAACGGGGATTAAGACGGTGAGCCCCATGTGGGACGGGGACTGGGTCCAACCGGATTATCGCATATGTACCTTAGTGCTTAATCCAAAGCTCTGCACACAGAAAGCATTTAAATCGTATTGTTGTGGTTATTATTATTGATCATCATCATCAATCATATTTATTGAGCGCTTACTATGTGCAGAGCCAATGCTCTGCACACAGAAAGCATTTAAATTGTATTGTTGTGGTTATTATTATTGATCATCATCATCAATCATGTTTATTGAGCGCTTACTATGTGCAGAGCACTGTACTAAGCGCTTGGGAAGTGCAAATTGGCAACATATAGAGACAGTCCCTACCCAACAGTGGGCTGACAGTCTAAAAGATAATAATATCAATAATATAATATTGATATTATTATTACTTTGCTATGCCCATGGTGGGAGTGAAGAAGCAGCGTGGCTTAGTGGCAAGAGCCCGGGCTTGGGAGTCAGAGGAGGTGGGTTCTAATCCTGGCTCCTCCGCTTGTCTGCTGTGTGACTTTGGGCAAACCACTTAATTTCTCTGTGCCTCAGTTACTTCATCTGTAAAATGGGATGAAGCCTGCGAGCCCCCGTGGGACAACCTGATTACCTCATATCTACCCCAGCACTTAGAACAGTGCTTGGCACATAGTAAGCACTTAACAAATACCATAATTATTATTATCATCATTAGTGGAGATGCATTCTGGCTCCTGACAGATCTTTTTGGCACCGGACCCAGTTTTCCTTTTTTTTTTTTTTTTCCAATCTAAATTTATCCACTCCATTAAAGTACTTCAACCCGTGAGGGAAACGTTCTGTTGAGATCCTCAGTGAGTGGATAATGCTCAATATTTTTTACTCTATTTATTTATTTATTTTATTTGTACATATCTATTCTATTTATTTTATTTTGTTA
The DNA here is from genome assembly GCF_015852505.1 of Tachyglossus aculeatus. Lineage (NCBI taxonomy): Eukaryota > Metazoa > Chordata > Mammalia > Monotremata > Tachyglossidae > Tachyglossus > Tachyglossus aculeatus. The sequence goes on along the minus strand of NC_052085.1, from coordinate 13,878,937 downwards.
GTATGTTTGGTTTTGTTCTCTGTCTCCCCCTTTTAGACTGTGAGCCCACTGTTGGGTAGGGACTGTCTCTATATGTTGCCAATTTGTACTTCCCAAGCGCTTAGTACAGTGCTTTGCACATAGTAAGCTCTCAATAAATACGATTGATGGTGATGATGATGATGATTTAAGAGATCTTTCCGTTTTATTCTGGCTTTAGTAAAATGTCTTGTTCACCAGGTCCCAGAGTACCCTGATCACGTGAGCAAACGCTTAGAAGAAGAAGGCGGTAGAATAATCACCTATTTAGATAATGCTCATTTAAGAGATCCTTCCGTTTTATTCTGGCTTTATTAAAATGTCTTGTTCACCAGGTCCCAGAGTACCTTGATCACGTGAGCAAACGCTTAGAAGAGGAAGGCGGTAGAATAATCACCTATTTAGATAATGCTCATTTAAGAGATCCTTCCGTTTTATTCTGGCTTTATTAAAATGTCTTGTTCACCAGGTCCCGGAGTACCTTGATCACGTGAGCAAACGCTTAGAAGAAGAAGGCAGTAGAATAATCACCTATTTAGATAATGCTCATTTAAGAGATCCTTCCGTTTTATTCTGGCTTTATTAAAATGTCTTGTTCACCAGGTCCCAGAGTACCTTGATCACGTGAGCAAACGCTTAGAAGAGGAAGGCGGTAGAATAATCACCTATTTAGATAATGCTCATTTAAGAGATCCTTCCGTTTTATTCTGGCTTTATTAAAATGTCTTGTTCACCAGGTCCCAGAGTACCTTGATCACGTGAGCAAACGCTTAGAAGAGGAAGGCGATAGAATAATCACCTATTTAGACCAAAGTACACAGTGAGTAGAGGTTTTTTTATTGGGGGGGGGCTGTTCTTTTTCATCTTTTAGGCGCTTAGTACAGTGCCTGGCACATTATTATTGTTATTATCAAGTGTCATCGAGTCGTTACGGACTCATAGCGACTCTCGTAAGCGCTTAACAAACACCATTTCAGGCCCAGTTGCTCTTACCTGTTATTGCAGATATGGTTTCTCATTAAGCACTTTTACAGTATCTAATTGTCCTGGTCTTGTGAGGGGATTTTACTCTCCTTAGGTGGCCATAATAATAATGGTATTTGTTAAGCGCTTACTAAGTTCTAAGCCCTGACACATACTCATCAACAGCATCCATGGGTCATCAACAAAGTGCATCTGGGGGCATATGCGGTGGGATCGGTTAAAAAGAAGAGAAGCAGTGTGGCCTAGCGGAAACAGCTCGGGCTTGGGAGTCAGAGGTCCTGGGTTCTACGGTCTGCTTCGTGGCCTCGGGCAAGACGGTTCGCTTCTCTGTGCCCCATCTGTAAAATGGGGATGAAGACTGTGAGCCCCACGTCGGGCAGGGACTGGGTCCAACCTGATTATCTTGTATTTATCCCTGTGCTTAGTGCAGTGCCTGGAAAGTAGTAAGTGCTAAATAAATAGCATTTTTTTTTTAAAAAAAAAAAAGGAATTTGTCAAGGCATTTGGGAAGAGAGTCAACCAAGGTAATAATAATAATAATAACGATGGCATTTATTAAGCGCTTACTATGTGCAAAGCACTGGTCTAAGCGCTGGGGAGGATACCAAGTGATTAGGTTGTCCCACGTGGGGCTCACAGACTTAATCCCCGTTTTACAGATGAGAGAACCGAGGCCCAGAGAAGTCAAGTAACTTGCCCGAAGTCACACAGCTGACAAGTGGTGGAACTGGGATTTTGGAGCAGACGCCGGGTATAGCCATTAATTGGAACTGTGCTGGGGAAGCGTTGTAGCCCAGTGGAAAGAGCAAGGGCCTGGGAGTGAGAGGACTGGGTTCTAATCCCGGCTCCGCCACCTGTCGGCTGTGTGACCTTAGGTAAGTCACTTCACTCCTCCGTGCCTCAGCGTTCTCATCTGTAAAGTGGGGATGAAGAAGGTGAGCCCCGTGTGGGACAGGGACTCTGTCCAGCCTGATTATCTGGTATCCACCCTAGCTTGTAGTACAGCGCCTGGCACATAATAAGTGCTGAACAAATACTTAAGCCCTTAATCACCTTGCCCAATCCTACCTCACCTCCCTACTCTCCTATTACAACACAGCCCGCACCCTTTGCTCCTCTAATGGCAGCCTGCTCACTGTACCTCGCTCTCGTCCGTCTACACCGTCAACCCCTCACCCACATCCTGCCCCTGGCCTGGAACGCCCTCCCTCCTCCTTGCACACAGTAAGCGCCTAACAAATACTATTATTACTTTACTTCTCTGGGCCTCAGTTCCCTCACCGGTAAAATGGGGATGAAGCCCGTGAGCCCCCCGTGGGACAGCCTCATCACCTTGTAACTTCCTCAGCGCTTAGAACAGTGCCTTGCGCATAGTAAGCACTTCACAAATACTATTATTACTTCTCTGGGTCTCAGTTCCCTCACCTGTAAAATGGGGATGAAGCCCGTGAGCCCCCCGTGGGACAACCTCATCACCTTGTAACTTCCTCAGCGCTTAGAACAGTGCCTTGCACATAGCGCTTCACAAATACTATTATTACTTCTCTGGGTCTCAGTTCCCTCACCTGTAAAATGGGGATGAAGCCTGTGAGCCCCCCGTGGGACAACCTCATCACCTTGTAACTTCCTCAGCGCTTAGAACAGTGCACATAGTAAGCGCTTAACAAATACTATTATTATTACTTATTCATATCGGACCGATAATTGCCCTCCCCCACTTCAAAGCCGTATTGAAGGCCCATCTCGTCCAAGAAGCCCTCCCTAAGCCCTCCTCTCCTCCCACCCTCTTCTGCATCACTCCCTTCTGCGTTGCTCACCCTCCCTCCTATCCCCACAGCACACACATATCTATATTTATATATGTTTATATCCATGATTTATTTACAAATGGTATATTAATGTCTGTCTCCCCCCTCTAGATTGTGAGCTCGCTGTGGGCAGGGAATGGGTCTGTTGCATTGTATTCGCCGGGCAGGGAATGGGTCTGTTGCATTGTATTCTCCCAAACACTTATCATAGTGCTGTGCACACAGTAAGTGCTCAATAAATACGACTGAGTGAATGAATGAAAATAACCACAATTGATGCATTACATTTTGGAGTTTAACTTTCCGCTAAGTAAACCAGGAGTGGTCCAGCTGTGACGACTACTTTGGTAGATTCCCCCGAGGTTTCCTGTTCCCGGGACTTAAAGGTAACGATCCAGGCAAAGCCAAATACACTAGGTCATCCTCTCTCCCCACAACCTGCGCATCGGGAATCGGAGAGACGGGGTTGAAATGGGGGCAGAGAAAGCCAGGCTGACCCAGGCAGGAGCAGTGAGCAAAAATCACAAATCACCATAATGTCCCGCTGTCACCCGAGGCCTCCTACGCTGCCCCTGATACATTTCTGTGGGATTACTGCCCCGATATCCATTTCACATTAAGTTCATTGTTTTTTTTCCTTCCTCTTTATATGTGAAGCTTATTGCACTGCTGCATTATTTTGCCCATTCTTATAAATACAGGTTTTAAAGGGGAAGTTCCATGGTTCACAAGGCTAAGGAGATCGAGTAAGGCGATAGCGGCGGGAATGACGGTGATTTTTCTGATGCTGTTCCTTTGCCTTTTGCAGGAAACCATTAATTGCATGTGTGGAGAAACAACTCTTAGGTGAACACTTAACAGCAATTCTGCAGAAAGGTAATTGTTTTCAGTAGACTGTGGAATCTGAATCAATCAATGGTATTACCGCATGCAGAGCACTGTACTAAGCGCTTGGGAGAGTGTGATAAAACAGAGATGGAAGGCATGTTCCCTGCCCGCAATGAGCTTACAGTCTAGAGGAAGAGCCTCATTCTTTGCAAAACTTATCAAGGAAAGTGTGACACATCACAAATGTCGACGTAATATCTTTCTTTACCAAAAACAGAACGTAAACGATAATGGAAGGTCTGTCACAAGTATTAAAAACCTATTCTGAGAAACCCTGAATATTGGGACTACCCTGAAGTTAAAAATCTAGGAGACGAGCATTTTAACCAAGAAAATTGGGGAAAGGGATGGATAGAGACGCGGTAGCTGATAGAGCACGGGTCGTGGGTTCCGATCCCTTCACCTCCACTTGTCTGCTGTGTGACCTTGGGCAAGTCACTTCACTTCTCTGTGCCTCAGTTGCCTCGTCTGTAAAATGGGGATTGAGACTGTGAGCCCCATGTGGGGCAGGGACTGTATCCAACCTAATTTGCTTGTGTCCACCTCAGCAGTTAGTACAGCTCCTAGCACATAGTAAGTGCTTAAAAAATACCGTAAATGTTGTTATTATTGAAGCTCTATTTTACTGCTAAAACTTGTCTTAAATGGTGTGAGCTAGAGAATCCTAAGAGACCCCATCTGGACTTTAAACAGACTTCAAAAATCTGGTACTCAGCTAAATGGAAAGATGATCTTTTGAACAGAAGCACCTTTCTGAGATGAATACTTCATCATCCTCAATCGTATTTATTGAGCGCTTACTGTGTGCAGAGCACTGTACTAAGCGCTTGGGAAGTACAAGGATCTAATACTTTTATCGCTTTTAAGAATCACCCACATTTCCCACCGCTGAATTAGCCATCTTTCAAACTATGGGAGACTTGTTCAATAATTCTTTCCCAGTTCAAAGATCATCATCGTGTCCAAAGTATCGTCCTAATAGTTCCTTTGCCAAGAATAAATACCTTTGTTTATTGATTGATCAAGCCTAGTGATCAATCAGTGGTATTTAATGAGTGTTTCCTTTTTGCAGAGTACTGTACTAAGCGGTTGGGAGAGTACAGTACAATGGACTGTGAGCCCGCTGTTGGGTAGGGACTTTCTCTATATGTTGCCAACTTGTACTTCCCAAGCGCTTAGTACAGTGCTCTGCACACAATAAGCGCTCAATAAATATGATTGAATGAATGAATGGAGAGTGAATGAATGAATGAGTGAATGGAGTTGAGGCTTACAGTCCAGTTGGGGAGACAGACAATAAAATAAAGATAGAGGAAATGGCAGAGTGTACGGAAATGGACATAAGTTTTGTGGGGCTGAGGGTTGGGTGCACATCGAGTGCCTGAAAGGAACAGGCTCTGCCACTTGTCTGCTGTGTGACCTTAGGCAAGTCACTTCACTTCTCTGGGCCTCAGTTACCTCATCTGGAAAATGGGATACTGGGAGCCCAATGTGGGCAGGGACTGTATCCAACCCAATTTTCTTGTATCCACCCCAGCTCTTAGTACAGTGCCTAGCACATAGAAAGTGCTTAACAAACACCAAAATTATTATTATTACTACTATTATTATTACAGATCCAAGTCCATAGGTGACACTGAAGGGAAAAAGGAGTAGGGGAAAGGAAGACTGTTGGGGAAGGCTCCTTGGAGAGGGTGGACCATAATGATAATAATAATAATAATAATAGTAATAATGGCATTTATTAAGTGCTTCCTATGTGCAAAGCACTGTTCTAAGCGCTGGGAAGGTTACAAGGTGATCAGGTTGTACCATGGGGGGCTCACAGCCTTAATCCCCATTTTACAGATGAGGGAACTGAGGCCCAGAGAAGTTAAGCAACTTGCCCAAAGTCACACAGCTGGCAATTGGCGGAGCCGGGATTTGAACCCATGACCTCTGACTCCAAAGCCCGTGTTCTTTTCCACTGAGCCACGCTGCTTCTCTAATAATAATTATTATTTCCTCTCCCTTCTGTGTCACCCTTCAGTTGGATTTATACGCTTTATCCACCCCAACCTGAGCCCCACAACTCTTATGTACATACCTGTCATTTATTTTAAATGCCTGTCTCCCCCTCTAGACCGTAAATTCCTTGGGGGCTTACAAACTCTGGTATAGTGTATTCTCCCAAGCACTTAGTACACTACTCTGTACAAAGTAAGCGTTCAATAAATGCCACTGAGTGATTGATTGACTGATTGCCAAGCCCAAGGTAATTAGGTCACACCCAGACCCAAGTGGGGATCACAGTTTAATGGGGAGGGAGAACAGGTATTTAATCTCCATTTTAGAAATGGGGAAACTGAATCACAGATAAGTCAACTAACTTGCCCAAGGTCTCCCAGCAGGAAAGTGGCAGAGGCCGAATTAGAACCCAAGTCTCCAGACTCTCGGACCTGGGCTCTTTCTACTAAACCAAACCGAGTCTCCAATTATAGTCTGATAATTTTGTATCTGCCCCACTGTTTAGCACATAGTGAGTGATTAACAAATAGCAAAATTCTTGTTATTCCTATTTTTTCCATGTGACTCAACTAGTGTTAACTATATTGTGACTTTTGCCACTTAAAAAATACATTTACACTATATCAGCCTTTTTTTTTAATATTGGGAATGTACTAATGCTCTTTACCTTATTTTATCTGGGAAAGTCTACTTTGCATAGGGCTGTTTCAGGAAACATTCTATTTTCAGGGCAACAATCTGAAGTGCTATCCTGCTTTTCCAGTATTTGGTTCTGGCTTCATTTTTAAATGTGGATATATAGGTTGATTCAGCGCACACAGACTTGTTTTCGCTTTTTCTTGTTACTGGTCCACTGCCTGTATAGTAGTCCAGTAATCATGTCCGTAAACTATGATTTTAGGACTTGACCATTTGCTCGATGAAAACAGGGTGTCGGATATCACGCAAATGTACCAGTTGTTCAGTCGGATGAAAGGCGGGCAGCAGATCCTACTGCAGCACTGGAGCGAATACATCAAGGTATTTTAGATTTTGTTCTCCTCACTGGGTTTGATTGTGTCTTGTCCACAAGCAGAGCCCCCAGATTTCAGAGCCACTTGGATTTTTGGGATTTGTGGAAAGAACACAGTTCCCGGGAGTCGGAGGATCCGGGTTCTAATTTTGGCTCCGCCGCTTGTCCGTTGTATGACCTTAAGCGAGTCACTTCACTTCTGTAGGCCTCAGTTACCTCATCTGGGGATCGAGACCGTGAGCCCTATATGGGACAGGGACTGTGTCCAACCCAATTAGCTTGTATCCACCCGAGCAATCAATCAATCAATCAATCAATCGTATTTATTGAGCGCTTACTATGTGCAGAGCACTGTACTAAGCGCTTGGGAAGTACAAATTGGCAACACATAGAGACAGTCCCTACCCAACAGCGGGCTCACAGTCTAAAAGGGGGAGACAGAGAACAGAACCAAACATACCAACAAAATAAAATAAATAGGATAGAAATGTACAAGTAAAATAAATAAATAAATAAATAGAGTAATAAATATGTTATTTATACAGTTCCTGGCACACAGGAAGCACTTAACAAATACCATTATTATTATTATTACCTTGTATTTATCCCAGCAACTACTACAGGGCCTGACCCACAGTAAGTGCTTAATACCATTATTATTTTTATTAACTTGTATTTATCCCAGCATTTAATACAGGTCCTGGCACAGAGTAAGCGCTTAACAAATACCATTAAAACAAAAGGAGTTTATTTCTCTGGTCAATCTCTTACCTCTCACTTACAGAAATAGATTTTTGCCTTGTGGGGGAGTAGAAAAACCGTGGTGAGAATCCATAGCTTAAGAAGGGGGTTCCAGGAAGGTAAGAAGTGGTAAAGGAGCATCCTGCCATTAGAAAATAGGACGCAGCAGTCATCATCGTCAATCGTATTTATTGAGCGCTTACTGTGTGCAGAGCACTGTACTAAGCGCTTGGGAAGTACAAGTTGGCAACATATAGAGACAGTCCCTACCCAACAGTGGGCAGTCCACGGAGGCAAGAAGACACCGATGAGCCAGTCTGTGCCAAGGTGCAATTCGGGGGCACTCGCTTTAGGTGTGTTATTGTACACACAAACACACCCACAAGCACATACGGCTGAATAATTGTTAGTCCATTTATTACGACGGGTGTGGAATACTTGGAAACGCACGTTTCCAAAAGTGCCAAGTTTCCCGGCAGCGGAAAATTCATTCATTCATTTAATCATATTAAGCGCTTACTGTGTGCAGAGCACTGTACTAAGCATTTGGGAAAGTACACTACAACAATAAACAGTGACATTCCCTACCCACTATGCGATAGACCCAACTTTTCTTCTGCTTATCTATGTGCGTGCGTGTGTTGTCAGACAGTGAATTATATTTATTGAGTGCTTACTGTGTGCAGAACACTGTACTAGAGAAGCAGCGTGGCTCAGCGGAAAAAGCACGGTCTTGGGAGTCAGAGGTCATGGGTTTGAATCTCTGCTCCGCCAATTGTCAGCTGTGTGACTTTGGGCAAGTCACTTAACTTCTCTGTGCCTCAGTTGCCCTCATCTGTAAAAATGGGGATTAAGACTGTGAGCCCCAAGTGGTACAACCTGATCACTTTGTATCCTCCCAGCACTTAGAACAGTGCTTTCCACATAGTAAGCGCTTAACAAATGCTATTATTGTTGTACATATTTATTACTCTATTTATTTATTTATTTATTTTACTTGTACATATCTATCCTATTTATTTTATTTTGTTGGTATGTTTGGTTTTGTTCTCTGTCTCCCCCTTTTAGACTGTGAGCCCACTGTTGGGTAGGGACTGTCTCTATCTGTTGCCAATTTGTACTTCCCAAGCGCTTAGTACAGTGCTCTGCACATAGTAAGCGCTCAATAAATACGATTGATGATGATGATGATATTATTATTATTAAGCACTTAGAGTACAGTAGAACAGACACAGGGAGATGGGAGGAGGAAGGGCTTTAACTTAGCTTCATTTTTCCTTGTTCATTCTATCAAAGCAGTGTTTAAATTTTTTTTACTTTAACCGATTTAGTCACTGAATTTGGAAATCTTCACAATTGTAACTAATGGCTATAAGACATTCAATTTCTCATTTTCAGATTTGACTAGCCTAACATGTATGTGTGCGAGTGGGTAGGAAAAGAGTCAAAAAAGGGTCACAGGCGCGATTTATATTTGCGGCTGATTTGGTGTTCATTAATTTTTATAGACTTTTGGAACGACAATAGTAGTGAATCCTGAAAAGGACAAAGATATGGTGCAGGAGCTGCTAGATTTTAAGGATAAAGTAGACCACATCATAGACGTGTGCTTTCAGAAAAATGAAAAATTTATCAACCTGATGAAGGAATCCTTTGAAACGTTTATCAACAAGAGACCAAATAAGCCTGCAGAGCTGATAGGTAGAACACTATTTTCCTATAACATTATATTTTCAAATATTTTGGGAGGGTTTGATGATATTTCAAAGATTTCCTTTTTTTCAACTGAACCATACAAATGAGTCTGCGGGTGAAGTGATTTATCAACCCTTTAAATTTCTTTTAGCAAAGCATGTTGATTCCAAATTAAGAGCCGGCAATAAAGAAGCAACCGATGAAGAACTGGAGAGAATTCTTGACAAAATCATGATAATATTCAGATTTATTCATGGTAAGAAATAAGCTTCCCAAACGATATGGCTCAGTTTGGCTTGGGAAAGGTTCAAGGGACTGTTATTTGATTTAAAAGTTTCTGTATAGTTTTTAACAGTTCAGTGTTTTCATTAAAGTGGGTCTTTGCAGCTGGAAAAAATAGAAAACACATTCATTTTAAAGACAAAGATGAACAGCTTTGGTGCTGCTTTAGAGATGGTGCTTTCTGGCAGTTAGAATTGTTTTCTTTTTTATTCCTCAAGGGCCATAGTAGACTTTGAAGAATTCATTTCTGTCAGAACACTGACAGTACGCTATTACGGAGTTTTTGAAAGTTAAGCCTTCCCTAGATAAAACTCTTCAGGATGCTTCAGCATGAGGACCCTTGAATTTCTCATTTTTAATTATGGCTGATGCTGTCATGGCACTGTTTTCACTCTGCAACTAGGTAAAGATGTCTTTGAAGCATTTTATAAAAAAGACCTGGCGAAACGGCTCCTGGTGGGAAAGAGTGCCTCAGTTGACGCCGAAAAATCCATGTTATCCAAACTTAAACACGGTGAGCGTTTGGTATTCCTTCCCGCCTAGACCCTCGTAAAAAGAGATTTCCTAATTTGACTAAGCCCTCATTTCCCCTGCACATCCCTGTGGGCCCTATTCGATATTTGAGACATTCATACTCACCCCAGCCCCGCAGCACCTAGGGACGTGGGAAGCAGCGTGGCCAGGTGGAAAGAGCACAGGCCTGAAAGTCCGAGGATCTGGGTTCAAATCCCGGCTCCGCCACTTACCTGCTGTGCGACCTGGGGCACGCCACTTCAGTTCTCCCCCTTTTAGACTGTGAGCCCACTGTTGGGTAGGGACCGTCTCTATATGTTGCCAACGTGTACTTCATCATCATCATCATCATCAATCGTATTTATTGAGCGCTTACTATGTGCAGAGCACTGGACTAAGCGCTTGGGAAGTACAAATTGGCAACACATAGAGACAGTCCCTACCCAACAGTGGGCTCACAGTCTAAAAGCTGGGGACAGAGAACAAAACCAAACATACTAACAAAATAAAATAAATAGAATAGATAATGTACAAATAAAATCAATAAATAAATAGAGTAAAAAATATGTACAAACATATATACAGCGCTTAGTACAGTGCTCTGCACACAGTAAGCGCTCAATAAATACGATTGATTGATTGATTCTCTGTGCCTCGGTTCCCTCAACTGCAAAATGCAGATTCCTTATCTGTTCACCCCTCCTACTTACTCTGTGAGCCCCGGGTGGGATCTGATGGACCTATGTGCTTATTACAGTAGAGTAAATGCTTAACAAATATTGGTATTCTTATTTATCATTTACAGATCCTTATTCTCTACTATTTTCCCCCAACCTGTATTTTATTTTAATGCCAGTATTCCCCTGTAGGCCTTGTGGGCAGGTATCATGGTTAACCACCCTCCTGTACTTTCTCAAGAGCTTTGCATGTAGTAAGCGAGAGAAGCAATGTGGTCTAGTGGAAAGGAGAATGGTTGTGGGCCTCAGAAAGACCTGGGTTCTAATCCTCTACTTGTCTGTTGTGTGACCTTGGGCAAGTCACTTAATTTCTCTGTGCCTCCCTTACTTCATCTACAAAACGGGGATTAAACGCCAATTACTGACCTCACGTGGGACAGGGACTGTGTCATATCTACCCCAGGGCTTAGTACCATGCTTGGCATGTAATAAAAAGGAAATGCTTGCTAAATCCCATCTAATTGATTATTTGTTTGGTTTTTGTATCCCGGTTCCTCTGGGGCAGAATGCGGGGCTGCTTTCACCAGCAAATTGGAAGGAATGTTCAAAGATATGGAACTTTCTAAAGACATCATGGTGCAATTTAAGCAGGTAAATTACGTTGGCTCAATATAAAGGGTAACTCTAGTCATTTCTGCTTTCACACAGTAATTGTGTTCCTGACGAACCTAGGATTTGGGGGAAGTTGTGTTATAATAACCATTGATCCAAGGGGAATAAGTGGAATGGTTTGAACATACCACCATCTCTGATGCTTTTTAAAATAAATTCCTCTAGTTTTATATCCACCACAAGCAGAACCAACTTATTTCATTGTTTTAAATATTCTGAAGTTGTAAAAACCCAACTGTACATCAGGTACTATATAGTATTTCCCCTCTGGACTTTAAGCTCGTTATGGGCAGGGAACATGTCTACCAACTCTGTTGTATTGAATCAATTAATTAATAATGGTATTTGTTAAGCGCTTAACTCTCTGCCAGGCACTGTTCTCCCAGGCACTTAGTACAGTGCTCAGCACACAGTAAGCACTCAATAAATACCATTCATTGGTTGAAAATGTGTTCTGCATTGAAGAAAACACCTTGTAATACTCATCATATCCAACATTATGGCACAGACTGTATCTTCCAACTCTACATCACATTTTTTCCAAATTCGTTCTTTCATTCAGTCGTAGTTATTGAGAGCTTACTGTGTGCCAAAGCACTGTACTAGGCGCCTGGGAGAGTACAATACAACAACAAAAAGACCTTTCTGTGCACCAAACGAGCTCAAGTATTCTCCAATTCCCACACACAGCCTCTTAGCTAAACTGTGGGGTGAAAACACATCATCTGGGAAAATCAAGACGTATAGATGCCCATCCTTAAAGGGACTACATTATGAATTGTGACGGTTCGAAGTTATTCTGTATCTAAAATGGTGAATTAACCTTTTGTAATAGTGATGTCTTCTTTTTGTTCAGTATGTCCAGAATCAAAGCGATCCAGGCAGTATAGATCTGACAGTAAATATACTCACTATGGGGTATTGGCCATCGTACACCCCGGTGGAAGTTCATTTACCATCAGAAGTAAGTGTCTATGAAAAAGTATTACCAAGTATTCATCGTAACCCATTATTCATTCATTCAATCGAATTTATTGAGCGCTTTCTGTGTGCAACAGTTTGGGGATCCTCTAGAAGGTGAGCTCATAGTGGGCAGGAATCCGTCTATTTGTTGTTACATCGTACCCCCCCACGCACTTAATGTGGTGCTTAGCACACAGTAAGCGCTCAATAAATATGACGGAATGAATGGAACGTGTCTACCAACGGTACTGTATTGGAGTCTCCCAAGTGTTTAGTACAGTCTTCTGCACCCAGAAGCACTCAGTAAATACCTTTAATTGATCGCTGTGTCAGTAGGGTAAGCTTTTGAGAGAGGGAGGGGTAAGCTGAAAAAATTAGGTAACAGAGAGAGGAAAAGTGGGACAAAAAGAGAAGCAGCGTGGCTCAGTGGAAAGAGCACGGGCTTTGGAGTCAGAGGTCATGGGTCAAATCCCGGCTCCGCCAGTTGTCAGCTGTGTGACTTTGGGCAAGCCACTTCACTTCTCTGGGCCTCAGTTACCTCATCTGGAAAATGGGGATGAAGACTGTGAGCCCCCTGTGGGACAACCTGATTGCCTTGTAACCTCCCCAGCGCTTAGAACGGTGCTTTGCACATAGTAAGCGCTTAATAAAATGCCGTCATCATCATCATTATTATTATTATGTGGCAAGAGAAGGGAAAGTCAGAAAACAAAGTGAAGAGTAACTTGTCATCTTCACCGACGGTGAGTTCTTTTGTTAAAAATAGTAAGACCTCTGAGGGAGCCAACTCCACTTGTAGGTCATGCAATTATTATTTTCAAACACGGGATTGCCAGCAGCTATATCATCTTAGAACATCAGTCAAGCCTGTGCTATTTATTGAGTGCTTACTGAGTGTAAAGCACAAAGCAGATCCTTTTCTTTCACCGGTGATTTCTTGCAATCTTTCCGACGCCTAGTGCGGCACTTTGCACATTATATGCCCTTGATAAATAGTATTAATAATCCTAGTATCAATCAAATAATGGCATTTATTGAGCTCCTGCTGTGGGCAGAGCACTGTACTAAGCGCTAGGGAGAGTACAAAATGACGGAGTTGGCAGTCACGAGTGAGCTTACAGTCTAGAGGGGGAAATGTTTGGTCCAGGAAATATTAAGGAAGGATGAACCAGGCGGATTTTAGCAAGTGACGGAATGTGAGAGCTGAAATACAGGGAGGAGTCGAGGATGACACGGCGGCTGCGTGGGCTTCTGGGACAGGGCAGGTGGTTGTGTGATCCACGGAGGTGGGAAAGTCGGGAGAACTGTAGACCGCAAGCTCTTTGTGGGCAGGGAACGTGTCTACCAACTAGGGACTGTCCCTATATGTTGCAAATTTGTACTTCCCAAGCGCTTAGTACAGCACATAGTAAGCGCTCAATAAATACGATTGATTGATTGATTCTAGTCTTTCAAGCACTAAGCATGGTGTTCTGCAAACAGTAAGAGCTCAGTAAATACCATTGATTGAAAGATGAGAAGTTCAGCTTGGGGCATGATGAATTTGAGATGCCGGCCGAACATATCAGTCAGTCGCATTTCTCGAATGCTTACCGGGTACTAAGCGCTTGGGAGACTACAATATAACAGAGTTGGGATGAGTGGAAATGTCGTGGAGGCAAGAGGAAAGGCGAAGTTGAATAGCTGGAGAGAGAGTTTGGGGTGAAAGGGGAAGATTTGGCAGTCACCTGACTAGAGATTGGGAACTTCCTTCATCCGTCCAAATGAATGAGACAGAGCAGAGTGAGTAAGCGGTCCCAAATAGAACCTCGGAAAATACCTACAGTTAAGGGGTGACGGGGGGAAAAGGAGCCAGAAAATGCAATTTAGAGCAGTCATTGAGGTAGGGGGAGAACCAGGTGAGTATCGTGTCACTGAGACCAAGGTCTGATAGCATTTCAAGGAGAAGAGAATGGTCCGCAGCGCCACGGGTGACCAAGGGGTTAAGGATTAGGGCCTGGGGGATAGAAATAAGAAAATGCTTCATTTTCAGCTCCAAACAGAAAAGGCTACCCCAGGTGATCCTCTTCAGTAAATCAGGATTGATCCTTTACAAATCACTAACCGTGCGATTGCTTACATGCCAGCCCGATACTAAGCATTGGGATGGGTTCAGGATAATCAGAGCGGACACAGTCTCTGTCCCCCGTGGGGACTGAATCCCCGTTTTGCAGATGGGGAAACCGAGGCAGGGAGCAGTCAAGTGACTTGCTCACGCACACCAGCTAGGTAAGTGGAAGAACCAGGATTAGAACCCAGGTCCTCTCCCAGGCCCATGCTCTTCCCAGTAGGCCCTACTGGCTTCCCAAAAAGCCTCAACCAAGGATATAGGAAAACGTATGACATAATGTAGGTCTTCCTGGAAATCGTATTCAGTGTAAATTAACTCGGGCCATTTTTTCGTTTACAGATGGTTAAGCTTCAGGAAGTATTTAAAACTTTTTATCTCGGAAAGCACAGCGGCCGAAAACTGCAATGGCAGACCACTCTGGGGCATGCTGTCCTGAAAGCAGAGTTCAAGGAAGTATGCGTGATTATTTTCTCCTTCTTCAGGTCATGGGTTTTTTGGGGGGTTTTGGTGTGTGTGGTTTGTTTTGTTGGGTCTTTTTTTTGAAACTGCCTCATTTCTGTTGTTTTAAAAGAATCAATCATAAGGTGAAATAAAGTATTTTAAGTACAATAAGATATAGAAATAACATTCAAAACTTGAAAAGGGGTGTGATTTGGCATTGATCTTGCGAGAGGGGTTTGATAAAGCTTGTTGTTCAACGGTGACCACTCTAGGTACCAGAAATTGCTCTTTTGTGAAAAGCTTATAAGAAAAGAAAAAAACTATATAGATATGTATGTGTGTATATAAATCTATATGTATATATGATATCCTTCAAAAAACAGTTCACAACTCCAAATAAGTTTTCAACTTAGCAACTCTAAAACAGCTCTCAGAGAACGAATAACATGCATGCTTTAAAATGTAAATACGTATTCTGTTTTTTTAAAAATTTAATCACCTGTTCCATCTCAATGGGTTATTCTTTAATAGAAAATCTAAAAACAGGATTTGCTTTTTTCTTTTATTTCTTTGGAATCAGATGAATGTATATTTAAAATGAAATTTTCATTAAGGGCAATTATTACTGTGTGACAGAGAAAAGATTCTAGTTAAGTGTTTGTACATGTTCAGTAATCTCATATTAATAATAGTCTTGTTCTTTTTTATAAAAAAGCTCTTGCGTTAGTATCTGCATATATCCATAAGCTATTCTGGAAACTCGTTCCCTTCAACCATCTCATCTTCCTTCCTGCTCCTAGGAATCAGTATGGCCTAGTGGAAAGAGCCTAGGCCTCGGAGTCAGAGGACCTGGATTCTAATCCCGGCTCTGCCACCTGCTTGCTGTGTGACCTTGCGCAAGTCACTTCACTTCTCTGTGCCCCAGTTTCCTAAACCGTAAAATGGGGATTCAAAACCTGTTCTCCCTCCTAATTAGACAGAGAGCCCCATATGGGACAGAGTCTGTGGCAACCTGATTATATCTACCCTGTTGCTTATAACAGTGCTTGACACATAAAAAGCCCATAACAAATACCATTTTAAAAAAAACTACTTCATGAAGCATCTGTTGATTTTTTTTTTAAAAAAAGAAACTCCTTGGATATAGGCAGTGATGATCTGGCCCCTGTGTGTTTACAGAAATACAGATCTATAAGGGAAGCCCTCTCTTTCATTTTCTACCTGTGGCTTGGAATTCCCTCCTTCATATCTAACAGACCACCACGCTCCCCACGTCAAAACCTTATTAAAATCACATCTCCTCCATGAGGTCTTCCCCGACTAAGGCCTCATTTCTCCTACTTTCTCCCCCTCCTGCTTCTCCGATGCACTTAGGACTGTAGCCTTTAAGCACATGATATTTGCCGCACCCTCACCTCCACGGCACTTATGTAGCTGTCTATAATTTATTTTCACATGTGTCTCCCCCTCTGTGGACGGCAAGCACCTTGTGGGCAAGGAACAGGTGTCCCAGTTTTGTTGTCATACCTAAGCACATGGTACAGTGCTCTGCACACAGTAAATGCTCAATAAATGCCATTGATTGATTGAATTTTTCCAAATAAATCCTTAAGACGCGGCTGCAAAAACACACGATCGCTGTCACCTTCAATCAAAAAATTCTGTGGAATTTTGCCATTGCTGAGTATCGAATTATAAAGCATATGATCATAAACGGTCTTTTCATGTAACCTAATTTCTCGGAATCGACAGGTGTTTGTTAGCTTGCATTTTTAATGCTTTGAACATATCGAACCTGAATTTCTAAAACTCCACTTCTTCGCAAACTCCATATTAATACTGACTTGCATTTTTTAGGGAAAGAAGGAATTTCAAGTGTCACTTTTCCAGACCTTAGTGCTCCTCATGTTTAACGAAGGAGACGAATTCAGTTTCGAAGAAATAAAAATGGCTACCGGTTTAGGTATGAAGGATGATTTTGTGCATTCAGAGTTTTCAAATGTGACTTCTCCTATGGTGCTTTTCTTCGGTTCAAACACCAAAACGTCCAGTGTCAAAAATAACTAAAGGTAAACTCGCCGCAAAGTCATACTGACCCAACATCTCTCTCCGTTTACAGAGGATAACGAACTGCGGAGAACCTTACAGTCTTTGGCTTGTGGTAAAGCGCGGGTCCTGAATAAAAACCCAAAAAGCAAGGATATAGAGGACGGAGACAAATTCACCTTCAATGGAGAGTTCAAACATAAGTTGTTTAGAATTAAGATCAATCAAATCCAGATGAAAGAAACTGTATGTATCTAAGAGTGTCCGTTTTCATGACTGTATCGTGTATTTTTCAAAGAAACAAGTTTTGTTTTGAAAATAAGTTGGGTTGGTTTTCAGTAAATGAAGATGGGCTGTTTGAGGGTCACAATCAAACTTCACCAGTTGCCAATACCTTACGTTGTTGCAGCCAATACTTTGTCATTTCCTTTTTTCCCATTTATGATGCATGGAATTCAAAACGGAATTGATTTTAAATATTTTTTTCATGTCCTCCGAAAACAGTATCTTAGACGGTGAGCCCCACACAGCGCAGGGACTGTGTCGAACCGAATTCATCTGTACCTACCCCAGCGCTTATAACAGTGTTTACACATAGTAAGAGCTTAACAAATGCCAGTAAAAAATTAAAAAAAATCTACATTTCTAACCACGAGACAGAATTATCTCGGAGGTAACAGTCTGTTCTCCTATAATGATTTTTCCCGCATTAAATCCAACTCACATTACTTTCTTTTAATGGTACTTGGTAAGCGTTTATTATGTGTACATTAAGGTAAGTTTTCAGATTTATCCTGGGGTAGATACAAGATAATCAGGCTGGATTCTTATCTCCCATGGGGCTCACAGTCTGAATTGGAGGGAGAAGGATTTAATCTCCAGTTGACAGATGAGGTAACTGAGGCACAGAGAATTGTAGTGACTTGCCCGAGGTCACACAGCAGGCGAGCGGTAGAGTGGGATTAGAACTCAAGACCGTGCTCTTTCCATTAGGCCCCGCTGCTTCTCGTATTCTGCTCACCACTGGTCAATCAGCATGACGAGCATCCGTCCAACTGTTTTCTTCCACCAGTGCATTTTGTTCTATTCAGTTAAATGCAGGATGTGAGAAGAACGTCCCCCCACCCCCTAAGAACGTTATGTGGAAACGTGGAGTGAAACCACATTATGGGCTGGGTTTTATGAAAACATTTTTACTCGTGTTCTTTTCCTTATCGATCTTCACTTTGTGAAACCTGAATATGGAATTTCAAATCGATAACCTCCCTTTAACTCTTTCCCCTGGGATAGCATCACCACACGTCCGGAGAGGCTTTTGCGCACCTTTCCACTGCTATTCCAGTTTGGGGATATAAAATGATGGAGTCAAAGGCTCCTTCCCTACACTAGTCCCTAGACTTGTGGATGGAGAACCCGGGTGGAGGAGTTTGATTGCAGTAATCGTGGTTCACTCAGCTCCCCTAGCCTCTTGATGGTCATGTTCTCTCCGGGACACAGAGCACCGAACATCGATTGCCAAGTGAGCAGCTGTGTGGCCTAGTGGCTAGAGCCCAGGCCTGGGATCGGAAGGACCTGGGTTCCAATCCCGGCTCCGCTACTTACCTGCTGTGTGTCACTTCTCTTTTCTGAACCTCAGTTCCCTCAGACAACCTGATCACCTTGTAACCACCCTAGCGCTTAGACTTGTACATATCTATTCCAGTTATTTTATTTTGTTAATATGTTTGGTTTTGTTCTCTGTCTCCCCCTTTTAGACTGTGAGCCCACTGTTGGGTAGGGACCGTCTCTAGATGTTGCCAACTTGGACTTCCCAAGCGCTTAGTACAGTGCTCTGCACACAGTAAGCGCTCAATAAATCAATCAATCAATCATATTTATTGAGCGCTTACTATGTGCAGAGCACTGTACTAAGCGCTTGGGAAGTACAAATTGGCAACACATAGAGACAGTCCCTACCCAACAGTGGGCTCACAGTCTAAAAATACGATTGAATGAATGAATGAATGAATGTAAAATGGGGGTAAAGACTGCGAGCCCCACGTGGGACACGGGCTAGGTCCAACCTGATTTCCTTGCAGCTACCCGAGGGAGTAGTATAGTGTATGGCACATAATAAGCACTTAACAAATACCCCCCCACACACACAAAAAAAATGCTTATTGGGGATTTTTGTGTACAGGACAGGTGGCTGCTTTGATAGACAACAGTGGTCCTTGCTGCCTGCATGGGCCGGCTACTTTCCCGGATTTTCACCGGGCCCACCCACCTCTCAGACCCTAGGGCGTCCCGCATGTAAACTTTGTCCCTCGATGGCTTAGACAGCACCTTTTCCCCCAGGCCACCAACAGGGCTAGTGGATCAAATACATTAAATACCTTGTTATCTGCCTGGTTGAGGATGTCGGAAAGTCAAGAATTCTGGTTAGAGTCACGGCCGCTTTGGGGGGCCTCCCGGTAGGGAACTGTGCTCAGGACCCCAGAACTCAGAACAGAATCTCTCCAGGAGCCTTTTGGCCGAACATTGGCTGGGCTGGCTTCCCTTCAGGGGACTGGTGGAGATGCAGTTCCTGCAAATCCACCAGCCTGGAAACAGTTGGAAGTGGAGATCGGTTGGGTAAGTAAGGAGCGGGGCCTCACGGAAAGAGCCTGTATTTATCGAGCACAGTAGGTGCTCGATAAATACGATTGATTGATTTGATTCCGGTTGGTAAAATAGAAAGGAACAAGATGCTAGTAAAAACTGTATTTTACTTTAGCTGTAGCATGTTGTGTGGTATGTGTGTGTGTGTATATATATATATGTATTTGTAAAGGTGATACATATAAAATGCCGTCGAGTCATTTCCGATTTACAGCGACTCGATGGACATATTTTCTCCAGAACGTCCTACCTTCTGCCATAATCCGTAACCTTGTTAACGACTCTTTATCGTTGCTATGGGTTCTATCCATCTAGCTGCTGGTCTGCCTCTTCCGCATTTTCTCTGGACCTAGAAGAAATCCCTTAATCAGAAATGCCTATTCGTTGGGTTCTGAGTCCGCGAAATTCCACTTAAGACGCTTTTAATAGCTAATTCCGTAGAAAATGTCTGAATAGGGTATTGCAGTAGTATCATCATCATCAATCGTATTTATTGAGCGCTTACTATGTGCAGAGCACTGTACTAAGCGCTTGGGAAGTACAAATTGGCAACATATAGAGACAGTCCCTACCCAACAGTGGGCTCACAGTCTAAAAAGTGGGCTCACAGTCTAAAAAGTATCTTCACTTGAAGATAGGTACTCATAAATGGATTGTTTAAATATTACGTTTGTTCACTGAATTTTTACATAAAACTAATTGTGGGGGTTTTGCCTATCATATATTTTGTAGTTTCCTACTTCAGCAAAAGTCAAGGACACTGAAAGCGTTTTTATTTAACCCCTTTTTCTCCTTATTTTTCAGGTTGAGGAACAAGTTAGCACCACAGAAAGAGTGTTTCAGGATAGACAGTACCAGATTGATGCTGCTATTGTTCGAATAATGAAGATGAGGAAAACACTAGGTCATAATCTTCTCGTTTCTGAATTATATAATCAGTTGAAATTTCCGGTAAAGGTAAATGCCGTTTTGGTTTTGGGGTTTGTTTTTTTTCTTCAAGCGCCAAGCACTGTAGTCGATACAAGATAATCAGGCTCAGTTCAGTGCTTGGCACGTAGGAAGGTCTTGACAACTACCACAATTCCCATTTATTAGCACCGCAGTGGGGAACTGGGCCAGGACATTGTTGGGGCATTATTTCCAAGAATCCTGTAAACTATTTGTAGCACAAGTCGAATGCCTGGAGCATTCCCCGGAACAGTTCACATCTAAAGGCACGGTGGTTGACAGACAGTCTTCCATCGAAAGAATTAATAACCATTCATTTTCCCTCAGACCCACCCACCCTCAGTCAGGAGGAAGGGAGTGGAAGTGGAAAGGAGGGAGGGAGCAGAATATTATATATTCCTGAAGATTCAGCCTCTCGTCGAAATCAACTTAACTCTGGTAAAATGTTTTCTCGTAGCCTGGAGACTTGAAAAAGAGAATCGAATCCCTCATAGACAGAGACTATATGGAGAGAGATAAAGACAACCCCAATCAATATCACTATGTTGCATAATGAAGATGACAAAGACTGGTTTTTTTTTATAAAACACTAGAATGTATCTTCAAGACACTGAACCATCCCTCCGCCGTTTCCAGACTTACTTTCAGCCAGATTTCAGGTTGATGCCTATGGTTCAGATCAGCTGCTTGCACTGCTGTGGATGAGAAGCAAAGGAAATGTTTTCTTGGGTCATCCTTCATAAGGCTTTAGTGATGTTTAAATGGCATATTTTTATTTAGTTCTTTTTTTCTTGTTCGGTTTTCAGAGTGTTTCTCCGACTGTTCAGTTTATTTCAGAGTTGGAAGGGAAAAATCTACCTTAAAAAAGGTATTTTTTCTGTAAGGCCTTTCAGGGTGGGTTTGGTTTTTTTTGTTTGCAGTCACGAATGCACGTTGTGAAAATAAGACCCCCTCCCACCCCCCCCCCACCCCCAATACTGCCACCTTTAAACTATTAAGATAAATTAGCTGTCTCTGAAAAAGGAAACCTTAACTAATGAACACTTAGGTAGAAAGATCCATTTGTGTTCATATTCATGGTTTCAGATTTACCTACTGTAAACACCAGTATCTTTCTCTCTCTAGTTTAAACAAACTCATATGCTTTCAAACTGATTTTGCAGACTGATTTTTAATTTTTTTGCAAGTCAGGTTTCTAAGTGCAATTTCTCAAGTGCCAACAGGACAGTCTTGTTAAATAAACTTAGGGAACCATCCGATTATTTAAGTGCATTGCTCAGTCGTGAATTTTATGTTTGGAATCGTTTGGGATTTTTTTTCCTTTTTTTTTTTGTGGCCATTATAAGATTGAGTCTAGCAGGGCCCCGCTTTGGCTTTAGAGTGGACGCTTTGTGATTTTTATTACCGTATCTTTAGAAGTGCAGCAGTTAAAGCTTGGGTTTTGCCTTTGCGATCAGGCCTAGGAGCAGTTACCATTCAATAGGTTCCTTCCCCATAAAATAAGTGGCTAAAGACAGGAGTTTTGGTACGGGAGTAGCAGAGGTCACTTTGCTTAGAGAGGCTAAAAGGATTTTGTCGGTATCTTGTTTTCTGTTGTCTACTTTTGGAGGCCAACTGGAACTAAAGAATGAAAATGCCATAGCCAGGTTAGTTATGGTAACTCTGAGAAAGATACTCTGCATATTATATAGAGTTGGCTAAAAAGCGGGTTTTCCTTAATAAAAGGCTAGCAAAGGAATTTTGGTCAAGGCTTAATGCGGGTATAATTAAGCAATTGGGGGGGGGGGTGCTAAATTTATGTAATTTGATTTTCTGCATGATTATTTTTAAAATCCCCCTTTGAAAAACTCCACACTAAAACGCCATCCGATAAGTTCCCTTATTAAAGTCCCGTTTCGGGCCTCCGGTGTCATCATTTCCAATGAATGACTTGTTTACTTTCTTGATTCCATGAAGAAACCAGGTAGAGTTCCATTGCATAGACTTAACAAGAAATGTGTCTGAAGATTGTTTATATTGTAATTTAATGTAGACATATATTTTGAATAAAACTAGTTTGAATTGCCTAAAAATTAAAGAAATAAAATGTTATGTTCTGATACGTGAAACACTCATTTTTCCCCAGTCCCTGAGCCTTCAGACCAACACACTTTTTAGCTAGAGTAGTTCAAAATCTTGGACTGTGAGCCCACTGTTGGGTAGGGACTGTCTCTATATGTTGCCAACTTGTACTTCCCAAGCGCTTAGTACAGTGCTCTGCACACAGTAAGTGCTCAATAAATACGATTGATTGATTGGGCGGTCACCAGACCAGAATTCTGACCGGCAGTGATATTTTTTGAGCCTTTAATGGGTGCAGAGATCAATCAATCAATCAATCGTATTTATTGAGCGCTTACTGTGTGCAGAGCACTGTACTAAGCGCTTGGGAAGTACAAGTTGGCAACACACAGAAACAGTCCCCACCCAACAGTGGGCTCACAGTCTAAAAGGGGGAGACGGAGAACAAAACCAAACATACTAACAAAATAAAATAAATAGAATAGATATGTACAAGTAAAATAAATAGAGTAATAAATATTTACAAACATATATATATATATACGTTGTATATTGTATATATTTACAAACATATATACAGGTGTACAAAGTACTGGGGTAGATCCAAACATATATATATATATATATATATATATATATATACAAGTACTGGGGTATATACAAACATATATATATATATATATATATATATATATATATATATATATATATATATATATATATGTTGTATATTGTATATATTTACAAACATATATACAGGTGTACTAAGTACTGGGGTAGATACAAGATCATGGGGTCCCACATGAGGCTCACTATTTATTCTGATGGTATTGACGCCTGTCTACTTGTTTTGTTTTGTTGTCTGTCTCCTCCTTCCAGACTGTGAGCCCGTTGTTGGGTAGGGACTGTCTCCATATGTTACAGAGATCTATCATCATCATCATCATCAATCGTATTTATTGAGCGCTCACTGTGTGCAGAGCACCGTACTAAGCGCTTGGGAAGTACAAATTGGCAACATATAGAGACAGTCCCTACCCAACAGTGGGCTCACAGTCTAAAAGGGGGAGACAAAACCAAACATACTAACAAAATAAAATAAATAGAATAAAAGAAATAGAATTATGTGGGAGAGTACAATCTAGTGTGAGCCCAATTTGGGACTGGGACTGTGTCCAACCTGATCAACTCGTATCTAGCTGAGTGCTTAGAACAGTGCCTGGCACATAGTAAGCGCTTAACAAATACCATGAATTAAAAAAAAAACACACACACAGTTGGTAGACGCGTTTTCCCTGCTCAGGCTATATTGCTAAGCACCGCCCCAACGCAGCCGAAGACAACTTGTTGTTTCGTCTTATGCTGTTGAGTCGTCTCGGACCCATCGGGACGCCACGGACGCGTCTCTTCCCCACCTCCAATCGTTCTGGTATGTATCCCTTGAATCTTCTTGGTCAAAATACGGAAGGTGGTTTTCCATCGCCTCTTTCCGCGCAGAAAACGTGAGTCCCCGCCTTCAACTGCCACTGCTGCCCAGCACAGGGTGAGTTTTGACTTGTAGCAGATTGCCTGCCCCTGGCTAGCCACTGCCCAAGCTAGGAAGGGAATCTGCTTGACGTTCCTTCCCCGTAGCAGAGACTGGAAACTCTCCAAGTGCCATCCTGAAAGGGTGAAGCCAGCGTAATTCCTTTTCTAACCCCTCTAGCTGGCAAGGACTTCCAGTGACAACAGAGTCCAAGTTTGTAGTGATAAACATCCTCTCCCGCCTTCCGAACGAGGGAAAACCTCCCCCTTCTAGACTGCGAGCCCGTTGTTGGGTAGGGACCGTCTCTGTATGTTGCCAACTTGTACTTCCCAAGCGCTTAGTACAGCGCTCTGCACGCAGTAGGTGCTTAATAAATACGATCGAATGAATGGCTGAAAACCTCACAAGTGCCTGCTGGGCAGTACAGGGATTTTCCTTTAAATTTCATCCTTGCACACCCGGGGGATCTGATAGATCCTTGATATTACGGCGTATCATTTAAATGCAATGATAAAACTACTTCCCCAATTTTCCCGCATTAAATCCAACTCACATTACGTTCTTTTAATGGTACTTGGTAAGCGTTTATTATGTGTCCAGTAAGGTAAGTTTTCAGATTTATCCTGGGGTAGATCCAAGATAATCAGGCTGGATACTGCTCTTATCTCCCATGGGGCTCACAGTCTAAATTGGAGGGAGGAGGATTTAATCTCCAGTTGACGGATGAGGTAACTGAGGCACAGAGAATTGTAGTGACTTGCCCGAGGTCGCACAGCAGGCGAGTGGTAGAGTGGGATTAGAACTCAAGACCGGGTTCTGTCCATTAGGCCCCGCTGCTTCTCGTATTCTGCTCACCACTGGTCAATCAGCATGACGAGCATCCGTCCAACTGTTTTCTTCCAACGGTGCATTTTGTTCTATTCAGTTAAATGCAGGATGTGAGAAGCCCAATTAAGCCCTCTTTTTCCTGGCTCGATCTCCCTTCCGTGGTCACCTACGCACTTCGTTCTGTGACCTTTGGACATTGGATATTTGCCCCACAGCACTTAGGTATATATCTTTAAATTATCTACTATCATTTGTTCATATTAATGTCTCCCTGTCTAGACTGTAAGCTCGTTATGGGTGGGGAACCTGTTGGCTAATTCTATTGTACTCTCCTATGTGCTTAGTACAGTACTCAGCACATAGAAAGTGCTCAATAAATACCACTGACTGATGGATTAATAGAGAAGCAGAGTGGCTTAGTGGAAAGAGCACAGACTTGGGAGTCAGTGGTGGAGGGTTCTAATCCCGGCTCCGTCATTTGTCAGCTGTGTGACTTTGGGCAAGTCACTGCTCTGTGCCTCAGTTACCTCACCTGTAAAATGGGGATGAAGAGTGTGAGCCCCACGTGGGACAATCTGATTACCTTATACCTACCCCAGCGCTTAGAACAGTGTTTGGCACATAGTACGTGGTTAATAAATACCATCGTTAACTATTATCATTACTGGTACTACATAACCACTGTGGAAGGATATTCCATATAGCAAAGCTTTCTATGAATTTTATCCTATATAATCATTATAGGAGGATACTAGTAAAACCTCCATAAAGCCAAGTTTTCTGTTCTACTACTACTATATAACCACTGTAGGAAGATACCAATAAAAGCTCCATATAGCAAACCTTTCTATGAATTCGACTACTATATAATCATAGGAGGATACTAGTAAAACCTCCATATAGCCAAGTTTTCTGTTAGTTCTACTACTACTATATAACCACTGTAGGAAGGTACTAATAAAACCTCCATATAGCAAACCTTTCTGTTCCGACAACACACTGCGTTTTAAAGACCTTCATGTAGATTACTCCCAGATACACACCCCAAAATTGATCTTCCATTTTGTTGAACAGAAAAAAAATTGGCTGCAAATTGAACTTACTGAGTTTCATATAGGAAGTCTGGCTTTTAAGAGATCCGTGAGCCAGTTAAAGGTTTTGGTTCTCTTACCGTACCTTCCCAGAAGAGGAACTTCTTAAACGGTGTGAAAACTTCGAGTAATTTTATAAAGGCCGGTTCTATAAATGGACATTTTTCTCAGGACTCCCTCTTTGGTATTTTAGACTTTTAGACTGTGAGCCCACTGTTGGGTAGGGACTGTCTCTATATGTTGCCAATTTGTACTTCCCAAGCGCTTAGTACAGTGCTCTGCACATAGCGCTCAATAAATACGATTGATTGATTGATTGGTATTAAGCATGACATCACTTTCACTTTTCATTGCAATGGGAAGATGATGATCCCCCTCCCCTCTCCAGCAATGTCAGCACCCTCGTTAATCGATCGATCCTATTTACTGAGCACTCACTGCGTGCAGGACACTGTTCTAAGCGTTTGGGAGAGTACAGTATAACAGAGACGGTAGACACATTTGCTGTCCACGAGGGGCTTACAGTCTAGGATCTAGAGCTTTGGTGCCTGTTCCTTTAGAACAGGGCTTCCAGCGCTTAGAACAGTGCTTTGCACATAGTAAGCGCTTAACAAATACCAACATTAATTAATTAATTAACTGGAGCAGGCATCTTTATGAATCCCTTTCCTAGATCCTGAGGAGGGGCAAACTTAGAAAATGGATCGCTTCCTTGCTCACTGCAAACTGTACCAGCCTCCTTAGTTAGACAGTAAGCTCCTTGAGAGCGTGAATGATGTCTCCTTTCGCTTGTATGCTCCAAGCGCTTAGGACAGTGCTCTGAACACTGTAGGCGCTCAGTAAGTACTGAACAATGAATCAGTTAACGGTACTTACTGAGTGCTTATTTATTGAGTGTGCAGAGCCCTACACTAAACACTTGAGATGCACTGCAAAAGAGTGCAAGTGCACTAGAAGCAGCGTGGCTCAGTGGAAAGAGCCCGGGCTTTGGAGTCAGAGGTCATGGGTTCAAATCCCAGCTCCACCAACTATGAGCTGTGTGACTTTGGGCAAGTCACTTAACTTCTCCCTGGGCCTCAGTTCCCTCATCTGTGAAATGGGGATTAAGACTGTGAGCCCCCCGTGGGACAACCTGATCACCGTGTAACCTCCGCAGCGTTTAGAACAGTGCTTTGCACATAGTGTTTAATAAAGTGTTTACTAGTAAGTGTTTACTAGTACTAGTAGTATCATCATCATCAATCGTATTGAGCGCTTACTGTGTGCAGAGCACTGTACTAAGCACTTGGGAAGTACAAATTGGCAACATATAGAGACAGTCCCTACCCAACTGTGGGCAGTAGTAGTTTAATAGTGTTTAATAAATGCCATTATTAAATGATGCCTGGAATCCGTTCACAATTAAAAACCATAACGCTATAAAACGCCGCCTCCAAATCTATCTAAGGATCAAAGGAACTTTGCGCAAGGATGACACGCAAATTCGTGAAGCGTTCCATATTTTTATTTATTTTACTGGTACCTATCTAGTCTATTTTATTTTGTTAGTATGTTTGGTTTTGTTCTCTGTCTTCCCCCTTCTAGACTGTGAGCCCACTGTTGGGTAGGGACCGTCTCTGTATGTTGCCAGCTTGTACTTCCCAAGTGCTTAGTCCAGTGCCCTGCACACAGTAAGCGCTTAATAAATACGATTGATTGATTGATTGCCTAGAAAGTGGAACGTCTGATGGTGGAAAACATGGGAAGAAAATGCGACCGCGTGAAGATGATGATCTAGTGAAATAAGCTTAACAGACTGGCTCTCCTACGTTCGTCTATTGGATAACCACGAGCTCCTGACACCTTTATGGCCTTGTGTACCTGAATGCATTCGCTGGATCACCGGCAGAAGTTGCTTTTTTACCGCAAAAACAGGAAGCGGTTCTGGTAGGAGTTTCCTTCAGATATTTTTAGGCGATTCCGGCAGTTCAGGGTTCAGGCAGAAGCTAGGAGGAGGGACGCTTCGGGAAAGCCATGGCATGTATCATCATCATCATCAATCGTATTTATTGAGCGCTTACTATGTGCAGAGCACTGTACTAAGCGCTTGGGAAGTACAAATTGGCAACATATAGAGACAGTCCCTACCCAGCAGTGGGCTCACAGTCTAAAAGGGGGAGACAGAGAACAAAACCAAACATACTAACAAAATAAAATAAATAGAATAGATATGTACAAATAAAATAAATAGAGTAAAAAATATGTACAAACATATATACATATATACAGGTGCTGTGGGGAAGGGAAGGAGGTAAGGTGGGGGGATGGAGAGGGGGACGAGGGGGAGAGGAAGGAAGGGGCTCAGTCTGGGAAGGCCTCCCAGATGTAGGTTTAGGAGTACGGGATCCACATGTAAACTAGACTGTGAGCCCACTGTTGGGTAGGGACTGTCTCTATATGTTGCCAACTTGTACTTCCCAAGCGCTTAGTACAGTGCTCTGCACATAGTAAGCGCTCAATAAATACGATTGATGATGATGATGATGATGTAAACCCCGGCTCCGCCGACCGTCAGCTGTGTGACTTTGGGCAAGTCACTTCTCTGGGCCTCAGTTCCCTCATCTGTGAAATGGGGATGAAGACTGTGAGCCCCCCGTGGGACAACCGGATCACTTTGTGACCTCCCCGGTGCTTAGAACAGCGCTTTGCACATAGTGAGCGCTTAATAAATGCCATCATTATTATTACTAACAAAATAAAATAAATAGAATAGATATGTGCAAGTAAAATAGAGTAATAAATCATCATCATCATCAATCGTATTTATTGAGCGCTTACTATGTGCAGAGCACTGTACTAAGCGCTTGGGAAGTACAAATTGGCAACATCTAGAGACAGTCCCTACCCAACAGTGGGCTCACAGTCTAAAATCACAGTCTAATAAATATGTACAAACATATATACATATATATACAGGCGCTGTGGGGAAGGGAAGGAGGTAAGATGGGGTTCGTTGTGGCAGTTAATAATAACTGGGGCATCTGGTAAGCGCTTATTGTGTACCAGCATTCATTCATTCATTCATCTGTACTGAGCGCTAAATCATCAATCGTATTTATTGAGCGCTTACTGTGTGCAGAGCACTGTACTAAGCGCTTGGGAAGTCCAAGATGGCAACATCTAGAGACAGTCCCTACCCAACAGTGGGCTCACAGTCTAAAAGGGGGAGAGCACTGTACTAAGCGCTTGGGAAGTCCAAGATGGCAACAGATAGAGACGGTCCCTACCCAACAACGGGCTCACACTTCCCAGGCGCTTAGTACGGTGCTCTGCACACAGTAAGCGCTCAATAAATACGATTGATGATTGATTGATTGATAGAAGGGGGACAATTCCTTCATTCGTTCAATCCAGGCTCAGTGGAAAAAGAGCCCGGGCTTGGGAGTCGGAAGTCGTGGGTTCTAATCCCACCTCCGCCCCAGGTCAGCTGTGTGACCTTGGGCGAGTCACTTCACTTCTCTGGGCCTCAGTTCCCTCATCTGTCAAAATGGGACACAAAAATGGGAAGACTGGGAGCCCCCCCCCCCCCCGTGGGACAACCTGGTCGCCCTGTAGCCCCCCCCCCCCCCCCAGCGCTCAGCACAGCGCTCAGCACAGTGCTTGGCACATAGTAGGCGCCTAACGATGGCCGTCACCATTGGCATTATGAGGCGTTGGGGGCGGGGCCGGGGGGGGGCGAGAGGCTCTCGCGAGATCTGGGCGGGAGCCGCGGGGCGGGGGAGGGAGATGAGGGCCACGTGACGGTGGGGTGGGTCACGTGGCGAGGGACATTAAAGGCTCACGTGACATGGTCGGAGAGGAGGGTCACGTGGTGCTGCCCGCTTGGATGATGGTGCGGGGATGGACCACGTGACGCGGGCGGTTGTCCGGATGGGAGGGTCACGTGACGCGGGCGGAATCAATCGTATTTATTGAGCGCTTACTGTGTGCAGAGCACTGGACTAAGCGCTTGGGAAGTACAGGCTGGCAACATCTAGAGACAGTCCCTACCCAACATCGTGCTCACAGTCTAGAAGGGGGCGACGGAGAACAAAACCAAACATACTAACAAAATAAAATAAATAGGATAGGTCCAAGTAAAATAAATACATAGGGCAATAAATATGTACAGACATATATACAGGTGCTGTGGGGAAGGGAAGGAGGTAACTTGTATTTCCCAAGCGCTTAGTCCAGTGCTCTGCATACAGTAAGTGCTCAATAAATACAGTTGGTTGATTGAGGTAAGATGGGATGGAGAGGGGCACGAGGGGGAGAGGAAGGAAGGGGCCGCGTGACGTAAACGGGGTGGGGGAAGAGGGCAGTTGGAGGAGCGAGGGAGGTGGATCACGTGACGCGAGAGGGGTGGTAGTCGGGAGGGGGACGAGGGCAGTTGGAGGAGGAGGGAGGGGGATCACGTGACGCGGGCGGGGGAGGAGGGAGGGATCGCGTGACGCGGGCGGGGAGGAGGGAGGCGGGTCACGTGACGCGGGCGGGGAGGAGGGGCGGCGGGTCACGTGACGCCGTGGGGCGGGGGTTGAGGGAGGGGTCACGTGACGCGGTGGGGCGGCGGTCACGAGGCGGGCGCGTCACGTGCCGGGCCGGGTGGGTGGGGGAGGGGAGCGGCGGGGCGACGACCGACCGTCCGTCCGTCCGACCGACCGACCGACCCACCCTCCGACCGCCCGCCCGTCCGTCCGTCCCTCATGGCCGACCCCCGCCCTCCTCCCCTCCTCCTCCTCCTCCTCCTCCTCGGTAAGTCTGTCCGTGAGTGTGTGAGTGTGTGTGTGTGTGTGTGTCCGTGTGTGTGCCGGGGGTCACGCGCCCGGGGAGCCGGTAACGGCTCGGAACCTCCGCCTCCGTTGGCAGCTCCTCCTCCCTCCCTCCCTCCTCCTCCTCCTCCTCCCTCCTCCTCTTCCCCCTCGTCCCCCTCTTCCTCATCATTCGTTCATTCGTTCAGCCGTACTTATTGACCCCGCCGCCTGTCAGCCGTGTGACTTTGGGCAAGTCACTTACCTTCTCTGGGCCTCAGTTTCCTCATCTGTAAAATGGGGATGAAGCCTGTGAGCCCCCCCCCCCCGTGAGACAACCTGAACACTTTGTCACCTCCCCAGTGCTTAGAACAGTGCTTTGCACATAGTAAGCGCTTAATAAATGCCATCATTATTATTATTACCATCCCCAGCGTTTAGAACGGTGCTTGGCACATAGTAATAGCTTAATAAATGCCATTATTATTATTATTATTACTATCTACTCCAGCGCTCAGAACAGTGCTTGGCACATAGTAGTAGATTAATAAATGCCATTATTGGACTTTGGCCAAGTCACTTCTCTGGGCCTCAGTCACCTCAGCTGGGAAATGGGGATGAAGACTGCGAGCCCCCCGGGGCACAACCTCATCACTTTGGCACCTCCCCAGCGCTTAGAACGGTGCTTTGCACATAGTAAGCGCTTAGTAAATGCCGTCATTATTATAATTGTTATTAGTGAGCGCTTACTGTGTGCAGAGCAGTGGGCTAAGCGCTTGGGAAGGCCAAGTTGGCATTCATTCATTCATTTAGTCGAATTTATTGAGCGTCTACTGTGTGCAGAGCAGTGGGCTAAGCGCTTGGGAAGTCCAAGTTAGCATTCAATCGTATTGAGCGCTTACAGTGTGCAGAGCAGTGGGCTAAGCGCTTGGGAAGTCCAGGTTGGCATTCATTCACTCATTCAGTCATATTTATTGAGCACTTACTGTGTGCAGGGCACTGGGCTAAGCGCTTGGGAAGTCTAAGTTGGCAGTCATTCATTCATTTAGTCGTATTTATTGAGCACCTACTGTGTGCAGAGCACTGGGCTAAGTGCTTGGGAAGTCCAGGTTGGCATTCTTTCATTCATTCAACCGTATTTATTGAGCACTTACTGTGTGCAGAGCACTGGGCTAAGCGCTTGGGAAGTCCAAGTTGGCATTCAATCATATTTATTGAGCACCTACAGTGTGCAGAGCACTGGGCTAAGCGCTTGAGAAGTCCAAGATGGCATTCATTCATTCATTTAGTCGTATTTCTTGAGCGCCTACTGTGTGCAGGGCACTGGGCTAAGCGCTTGGGAAGTCCCAAGTTGGCATGCGTTCATTCATTCATTCATTCAATCGTATTTATTGAGCTCTTACTGTGTGAAGAGCACTGGGCTAAGGGCTTGGGAAGTCCAAGTTGGCATTCATTCGTGTTTATTGAGCGCTTACAGCGTGCAGAGCACTGGGCTAAGTGCTTGGGAAGCCAAAGTTGGCATTCATTCATTCATTCAACCGTATTTATTGAGTGCTTACTGCATGCAGAGCACTGGGCTAAGCGCTTGGGAAGTCCAAGTTGGCATGCATTCATTCATTCAGTCGTATTTATTGAGCGCTTACTGTGTGAAGAGCACTGGGCTAAGCGCTTGGGAAGTCCAAGTTGGCATTCATTCAATCATATTTTTTGAGCACTTACTGTGTGCAGAGCGCTGCTTCTCATCTTCCTATTCCTTCTCCCCTTAATAATAATAATAATAATAATGATGGCAATTGTTAAGCGCTTACTCTGTGCAAAGCACTGTTCCAAGTGCTGGGGAGGTTACAAGGTGAACAGGTTGTCCCATAGGGGGCTCACAGTCTTAATCCCCATTTTACAGATGAGGGAACTGAGGCCCAGAGAAGTGAAGTGACGGGCCCAAAGTCACACACAGCTGACAATTGGCGGAGCTGAGATTTGAGCCCATGACCTCTGATTCCAAAGCCCGTACTCTTTCCATTGAGCCACGCTGCTTCCCCTTCCTTGTCTTCCTTTCCCTCCCCCTCATCATCTTCCTCCTCATCTCCCTATTCCTTCTCTTCTTCACCTTCCTATCTTCATCCTCATCTCCTCTTTTCTTCTTCCTCATCTTCCTACTCCTTCTTCCCTTCCTTGTCTTCCTTCTCCTTCCCTTTATCATCATCATCTTCCTCCTCCTCCTCATCTCCCTGTTCCTTCTCTGCCTCATCCTCCTCTTCTCATCTTCGTCCTCCTCCTCATCTTTCTCTTATTCCCCCTCATCTTCGTATTCCTTCTCCCCTTCCTTTTCTTCCTTCTCCTCCCCCTCATCTTCTTCCTCCTCATCTCCCTATTCCTTCGCTTCCTCATCTTCCTATCTTCGTCCTCCTCTTCCTCTTCTTCCTTCTCATCTTCCTGTTCCTTCTCCCCTTTCTTGTCTTCCTGCTCCTCCCCCCATTTTCCTCCTCCTCCTCACCTGCCTATTTCTTCTCTTCCTCATCTTTCTCTTCCTATCTTAATCCTCATCTTCACCCTCATTTTCCTCTTCCTTCTCCTCCTCCTCCTCCTCCTCATTGTCCTCCTCATCTTCTTCCTCCTCTACCTCATTTTCTCCTCATCTTCCTCTTCCCCCTCATCTTCCTCCTCCTCTCCCCTCCCTCCCCCCCCAAAGCTCCTCCCACCCCCGGACACATGACTCCTAATTATCCTCCAGCCCCCTACTCACTCCAAACAGCCCCCCCACAAAAAAAATTATGGTATTTGTTAAACACTTACTATGTGCAAAGTGCTCCTCTAAGTGCAGGGATAGATACAGATTAATCAGGTTCTACACCTGGGGCTCACAATCTTAATCCTCATTTTAGAGATGAAGGAACTGAGGGCCAGAGAAGCACAATAACTTTCCCAAGGTCACACAGCAGACATGTGGCAGAGGCTGGATTAGAACCCGTGACCTTCTGACGCCCAGGCTCTAGCCACTAAGCCATGCTGTCTCAGGGTTTTATGGACTGCCCTCCCCAATGCTACGTCCCTCAGTCGATGGTACTTGTGGGCACTGTACTAAGCGCTTGGGAGAGCAGCGTTGGTAGTCATGATCCCTGTCTACAACAAGCTTAGAGTCTAGAGGTGCCCCTATCAATCAGTCAGTGGTACTTTTTGAGCGCTTATTGTGTGCGGAGCACTGTACTAAGCCTTTGGGAGAGCACAGTACAGCAGAGTTGGTATTTGTGATCCCAGCCCACAACAAGCAGAGTCTACAGGGAACTGGCGGTTTATAAGGGGGCCTTGTCAATCACTGGTATTTATTGAACGCATATCGTGTGCAGAGCACTAGACTAAGCACTCTGGAGAACTTAATACAACAGAGATCGTAGACACGTTACCTGCCCGCAGTAAGCCTACAGCGTAGGGGAAACTGACAAGGCTTGAGGGATCTTGCTCTATCAGTGGCATTTATTGAGCGCTTCCTTTGTGCAGAGCACTGTACTGACTCCTTGGGTGGCAGGATCCCCGCCCACAAGGATCTTAAAAACAATCATGGGAGGGGTTGGGGGGTGAGGGCGGGGAGAGAATTTCAGTCGGTTGAACCCCAAGTGCCCCCACGTTGCCACCCCCTCATTGAATTTTGTAAGTTCATTACCGATAATTATTATTTGGGGAAATCAACTGGGACACGGTCCCCACCCCACTCACCGTCTCAGAAGGAGGGAGAACCGGTATCGAATCAGCATTTCACAAATGAAACTGGGGCACAGAGAAGTCAGGTGACTTGCCCGAGGTCACCCAGCAGCCAAGTGGTGGAGTCGGGTTCCGAATCCAGGTCCGCCATTCCCCAGGCAAGTAATTGGTACCGTATGTGACGACTCCCCTCCTGGACATCCATCTTCACGATCAGGGTTGGACCGCTTAGCATCCCCAAGTTCCTCAGTTTCCCAATTCCAGCCGCTTCTGTCTTCACGAGGAAACTCCCAGAATCCTGGTGAACCCTGGGCGGAAAAGCAACCGTGACCACGTGAGGGTAGGAAAACTCACGGCGCCCAAGGAACAGGATCCTGCATTGACCCCGAGAGAGAATAATAGTAATTATGGCACTTGAAAAGCACTTACATTGTGCACTGTTAATAGTAATAGTAATAATGGCATTTATTAAGCGCTTACTATGTGCAAAACACTGTTCTAAGCGCTGGGGAGGTTACAGAGTGATCCGGTTGTCCCACGGGGGGCTCACAGTCTTAATCCCCATTTTACAGATGAGGGAACTGAGGCCCAGAGAAGTGAAGTGACTGGCCCAAAGTCACACAGCTGACAATTGGCAGAGCCGGGATTTGAACCCATGACCTCTGACTCCAAAGCCCGTGCTCTTTCCACTGAGCCACGCTGCTTCTCCTGCTTCTTCAGGAACCACCTCCACCCTTGGCATTTCTGAACTACATCGGTCGTAAAACAGCCCCCGTTTCGGACCCTGTTTTTTGAACTACATGTGCCAGAAATCCTTGTGGCACATCCTCCACTCCCCCCCCGCCCCCCAAAAAAAACTTACCATCCACTTCTTCCTCCATTGCCTACTGAATTTCTGGGGTGGGTTTGAATCAATCAATCAATCAGTCGTATTTATTGAGCGCTTACTGTGTGCAGAGCACTGTACTAAGCGCTTAATCTCTTGACCTTGAATCTAAGCGCTTGAATCTCTGTTTCTTAAATAATTGGGAGTGTAATCTCCCCAAGCCTTGGTGAGAAAGAACACTCCTGGTTTTCCCTTTTAAATAGGAGTTTTGAATAGCATCTAGCACACCGTGGGCACTTGATGAATAACAGGGAAAGTCTGATGTGGAGGAGGACTTTTGTGTTGATAGTGCGGATAAATAGCCGGGATCGTGTCGTGTTGAAATACTCAGGAAACTGTGATCTTTCCCTGACTCATCTGACGCTAACTTTTCTGAGGCTGCTGAGCTGTTAAATCGAAAGGATTCGGTCCTCGAAGAAAGCCACTTCTCCTTATTCTTCCTTCCCTGAGTGGGTCTGACTGAACCCTTGTGATGCCCCACACGAGTCATTTCACGGGCAGACACGCACACAAGGACTCACAGTTCTCAGCTGGCGACTCTCTGCGTGGCCTTCTTTTTAATAGATACGAAGCGAGACTGGGAGACTTAATACCAGAAACTGAAAGTTGATATCGAAGGCAGCTTAGAAGCATGTGTGTGTTATTTTTAATCCCGGCCTTAAATTGCTCCTGTCGAGGGGTTCGAAGTTGCCCAAACTTTAAATCAGTAGAGAAGTGGGAAGGCGTTTTTTTGTTTTACTTGCTAAACCTGTTATCTCTAGGAAGAGATTTCTCTTCTGAATGACAGGTCGCAGAGATGACCCCGTTCCATTTGTTCCGGTAGTAAAAGAGTGACTAAAGAGTTTCTTTTGAACATTTTGAACACTCGAGCAGTTCCACTTTCATGGCAGAATTTCAACCTCGTTCTTACCGTTTCATTATTATACTCTAAACAGGACAACCCTTTCATGTTTTCATCAATCGGATTTATTGAGTGCTCACTGTGTGCAGAGCACTGTACTAAGCACTTAATGTTTTGTATCGCTGACTTTCACGTAACCTAGAAGAGTCCCCCCCCTTGCTCGTGTAGTAATTAAATGGTGACTAGATCGTGGTTTTACACAACCAAGACATAATGTTTTTTTTCACAGCAAATCTCTTTTCCCCTTCCTTTGCCCTTATTTGAGAAGCAGCGTGGCTCAGCAGAGAAGAGCCCAGGCTTTGGAGCCAGAGGTCATGGGTTCAATTTCCGACTCCACCAATTGTCAGCTGTGTGATTTTGGGCAAGTCACCTAACTTCTCTGTGCCTCAGTTCCCTCATCTGGAAAATGGGGATGAAGACCGTGAGCCCCCCGTGGGACAAGCTGACCACCTTGTAACCTCCCCAGCGCTTAGAACAGTGCTTTGCACATAGTAAGCACTTAATAAATGCCATCATTGTTATTATTTCCGGGACTCGACAGATAGGCTTGTCTCAATCAGCGGGTTAAAAACCGAGCTAGAGGTAATTAGCAAGCCCAGGGAGCAAAAGAGGTGTTAAGAAAAGACGTCAAGCAAGCCAGCGCCAAATCCAAGAAGTAACAGAGCATCTGGGAAGAAGTGGAATTCCTCTTATTGGTGAATTAATTAAGCCCTAGTTGAGACCTGTGTCTTTGGTAATATTTCTGAATGTCTGAATAAGTCACTGACTGTCTTTTTCTCGAGGTCAGGGCTGATGCAGGTTAAGAACTCTTGCATCATCATCATCATCAATCGTATTTATTGAGCGCTTACTATGTGCAGAGCACTGTACTAAGCACTTGGGAAGTACAGATTGGCAACATAATTGGCAAAGTGGCAAATTGGCAAAGTGGCAATTGGCAAATTGGCAAAGTCTTGCAAACTAGACTCCCATTCTCTAGTACAACTGGGTGAGTGTAGACTGAGAGATTTCTCTTGCCCTTTCGTCATTTAAGGTTTTCGAGCACCTACATGTCTCCCCACGTCGCCATTGCTTTTAAAGTTTGGACAACTTCAGTCCTCTCGACAGGAACCATCGTAGGTTGGCTTTAAAGTTGGGAACTTGGCGATCACAGGCCCATGCCTTTCAACTAGTTATTTCAGTTGGGTCGTGCACTGTTTTGGTGGTGTTTTTTTTCAAACGATGGAAAGAAAGAAATTTCAGTTGGAAGTAACGGTGTCAAGGGAAAACTGCCTTTCGTGTATTCTTAAAACCATATTTACACGAACACTTAGCTACTGGTGCCTCTCATCGATCAGCCAGGGATATTTATTGAGTATCTGTCGCGAGCGGAGCACTGCACTAAGTGCTTGGGAGACTACAGTGTAGCAGAATTGGTCGGCCCAGCCCCAGCGACTCTTCAACCTCCCGCTGCTCTGTGTCCCTTTGAAATTGTGGGGGGAACTCAAAATTGGCTTGGGTGGGGTGAGAACCAAGAGAGCAATTTCCCCCAATCCTTAATCTGTTTTAATGTCCTTCTCCCCCTAGAGCTTGTAAGAGCCTTGTGGCAGGGAACATGTCTATAAAATGCGCTGTTGCATTTTAGAACAGTGCTTGGCACATAGTAAGCACTTAACAAATACCATAATTATCATTATTATCATTACTCTCCCAAGCACTTAGTAATAATAATAATAATAATGGCATTTATTAAGCGCTTACTATGTGCAAAAACACTGTTCTAGGACAGTGCACACAGTCAGCCCTCAGTGAATCCCCTCAGAAATTGCTTGGTCAAAGCCTGCCAAGTGCTCAATAAATATGACTGACTGACTGACCGACTGATATCTTATTTATATTGTAAGTTGTGTGTGTGTGGTAGTAGCATAGTATAGTGGATAGAGCACAGGCCTAATCCCTAAACGAATCCCGGCTCTGCCCTTCTCTGCTGTGTGGCCTTGGGCAAGTCATTTCACTTCTCTGGGCCTCAGTGACCTCATCTGTAAAGGGGGGATGGAGACTGTGAGCCCCACGTGGCCCAGGGACTGTGTCCAACCTGATCTGCTTGTATCCACCCCAGCGCTTAATACAGTGCCTGGCACATAATAAGCGCTTAATAAATACCGCAATTATTCTGTGTGGTTGTAGGCAGCCAGAGATAAATACACATAAATAAATACACATCCCCGTCCTTTCTGCAGCAACCCCGGGGTTGCGTTCTCGAAGAACCCAGCCTTGAGGAAAGGTCACGTGGTAGTACGTGGCCCGCGTCCACCAAATACCACTTGCGTACACAAAGCTGCATCACATCCTACCCAAATACGTGCTCTTGTTAGAAGAGCAGTCCCCCTTCCTGCCGTCACGTTCTGTCCAGGACATCGAGGAATCCCGCGTTTTGTCCAGACAGGTGAAAGAAATGGTTTACCAGATCTTCCTTTCCCACAGACTAAATCCAGCGGGGGCAGACCTGCTGCTTCGGCGACAGAATCAATCAGTCAATCGCATTTATTGAGCGCTTACTGTGTGCAGAGCACTGTACTAAGCGCTTGGGAAGTACAAGTTGGCAACACATAGAGACAGTCCCTACCCAACAGTGGGCTCACAGTCTAGAAGGGGGAGACAGAGAACAAAACCGAACATATTAACAAAATAAAATAAATAGAATAGATATTCACAAGTAAAATAAATAAATAGAGTATTAAATATGTACATACATATATACAGGTGCTGTGGCGAAGGGAAGGAGGTAAGACGAGGGGGAAACGATGATCGCTTCTAGACTTCTACAGTGCTCTGCACATAGTAAGCGCTCAATAAATACGATTGATGATGATGACTGTGAGCCCACTGTTGGGTAGGGACCGTCTCTATATGTTGCCAACTTGTACTTCCCAAGCGCTTAGTACAGTGCTCTGCACGCAGTAAGCGCTCAATAAATACGATTTGATTGATTGATTGATCTGCAGGGCTATTCACTCATTCAGTCATATTTAATGAGCGCTTACTGCATGCAGAGCACTGTACTAAGTGCTTGGGAGAGTGGCATACAGCAGTACACAAACACATTCCTTGCCCACAACAAGCTTACAGTCTAGAGTGTATTTTCACCGCCAGCGTGTACCTCTCTCTCCCACTGTAAACAGGATCCTTAGAGACGGCATCTTCACTCTTTGAGGTGAAAAACAGCACGGGGACAACATGTATCCTGGCTAACTTCTCAGCAGACTTCTCGGTGAACTACAGCACCAAAAATGGCTCCAAGGTGAGAAACGACCCCAAGCAGAAATTGAGCTCTTCTTCCCTTTCATTTAATCATATGTATTGAGCGTTTACCGTGTGCAAAGCACTCTACTGAGCGCTTCCATAAGGATAAGGATCATTCGTGGAGAAAGAGTTAAACCCCCATCCCTCCCATTTTCATGTCCCTTTTCCCCCTCCCCCAGCTCCTGCCTCTTTTCTAGGGCAGCAGAGGAGTCTAATTGTGGTATTTGTTAAGTGCTTAGTACTGTACTATGCGCTGAGGTAGATACAAGCAAATCGGGTTGGACACAGTCCCTGTCCCCCAGTGGGGCTCGCAGTCTTAGTCCCCATTTTACAGATGAGGTAACAGAGGCACAGAGAAATGAAGTGACTTGCCCAAATTCACACAGCAATCAGTCAATCGTATTTATTGAGCGCTTACTGTGTGCAGAGCCCTGTACTAAGCTCTTGGAAAGTATAAGTTGGCAACATATAGAGACAGTCCCTACCCAACAGTGGGCTCACAGTCTAAAAGGGGGAGACAGAGAACAAAACCAAACATACTAACAAAATAAAATAGACAAGTGGCAGAGGTGGGGTTAGAATCCAGGTCCTTCTGACTCGTAGGCTTGGGCTCTATTCACTAGGCCACACTGTTTTTCTCGTCTAGGGGAAAGAGCCCGGGTTTGGGAGTCCGACGACCTGGGTTCCGATCCCGTCTCTGCCACCTGCCTGCTGTGTGCTCTTGGGCAAATCACTTCACTTCTGGGCCTCCGTTTTCTCATCTGTTAATTAGGGATTACTCAGACCGTGAGCCCCGTATGGGACAATCACTGTGTCTAATATGCATATTCTGCACCTACCCCAGCGCTTAGTAGAGTGCCTAGTACATAGTAAGTCCCCCCACACATAGTCTTTGTTTCTCCCATGGTAGCAGTATAAACCGTACCTGCATTTGAAGTGAAACTCCTTCAGCACATCCTTTTATAACGCTTTTGAAAGCAACAAACAAAATCCCCGGATATAGTTGCCAACTCTGTTTTCTAAGCCCTAGGCAAAAGGAAAATATTACAGACATTCCAGTGGTTAAACTTCAGTGAAGTTTGTTCATAATAATAATAATAATAATAATAATGGCATTTATTAAGCGCTTACTATGTGCAAAGCACTGTTCTAAGCGCTGGGGAGGTTACATGGTGATCAGGTTGTCCCACGGGGGGCTCACAGTCCTCATCCCCGTTTTACAGAGGCGGTAACTGAGGCCCAGAGAAGTGAAGGGACTTGCCCAAAGTCACACAGCTGACAATTGGCAGAGCCGGGATTTGAACCCAAGACCTCTGACTCCAAAGCCCGCGACCTTTCCACTGAGCCACGCTGCTTCTCTAATCATCAATCATCAATCGTATTTATTGAGCGCTTACTGTGTGCAGAGCACTGTACTAAGCGCTTGGGAAGTACAAATTGGCAACATATAGAGACAGTCCCTGCCCAACAGTGGGCTCACAGTCTAAAAGGGGGAGACAGAGAACAAAACCAAACATACTAACAAAATAAAGTAAATATCTAATATCATCTTATATCTTATAATGTTTGAGCCAGATCCCTGCTCTTTAAATGGCAAGCATATTTGACATTAAAGAGTTTTTCCT
Organism: Tachyglossus aculeatus; assembly: GCF_015852505.1. NCBI lineage: Eukaryota > Metazoa > Chordata > Mammalia > Monotremata > Tachyglossidae > Tachyglossus > Tachyglossus aculeatus. The sequence goes on along the minus strand of NC_052085.1, from coordinate 13,837,828 downwards.
CTTTGTTCAAAGAGAACACACTGATGATTTTTTTTTTTCCTCATCAATTCCCCATTTCAATGAAGGTGGTAAAGAAAAGCTGTACAACACCCGCTGGTGATTGGGAAGTCCCCACACTATTTCTTTTATTACCATGGATTTTGAATTTCTCTTGCTCCCAAGGCAGGACCCAGTGATTTCTGGCGATCCCCAATAATTACCAAGGATTACTGATTGACGGGGAACAGTGGGATTTTCTCACGTCCTTCTGACCGGTACTTCTCATTTTCTTGTAGAGCGAGGCTTCTTTCAAACTTCCGTCGAGCGCAGAAGTATTAAACAGCAGCTCCTGCGGGCAAGAGAATGGTTCCAGTGCCGTTCTGGCGATCGGCTTTGAAGAAGGGCACTCGTTAATTTTGAATTTCTCAAAGAACGAAAAGGAGTACAAAGTCCAGCAGCTGAGTTTGGCGCTCAACCTGTCCGACGCAAATATCTTCCACGACGCCCAGCCCAACGGTAAGGAGAGACCGTCCCCGTTGAAGTTTGGACGCCCGGCTTCGATCTTCCGATCCGCCGGTCGTAATCCGTGCCCTCTCACTTTGCAGGAACGAGGCGGGAGGAGTCGGTCACCGACATCGAAGCAGGCCTGCGCAGGAGGTATCGGTGCGTGAGCCGCAACCAGATAAAGATGGGGAACGCGACGGTCACCTTCAGCGACGTCACCCTCCAGGCCTATCTTTCAAACAACAGCTTCAGCAAGGAAGGTGAGGCCTCGGTTGCCGCTCGGGACACGGCTTCAGCCCGTTTCAGTCCTCTGGCAGAGAGGCAGGGCGGCCTGGTGGCTAGAGCCCGGGACTGGGAGTCAGAGGGACCTCGGTCCTAACGGTGGCTCCGCCGCTTGGCCGCTGTGGGACCGCGGGTGAGTCGCTTCTCTTCCCTAGTCCTCGGTTACATCATCTGGAAAATGGGGATTAAGACTGCGAGCCCCGTATGGGACGTGACTGTGTCCAACCCGATTTGCTTGTATCCAACCCAGTGCTTAGAACAGCACACTGTAAGCGCTTAACAAATACCACAAAAAAGAACAGTGCCTGGCACACAGTAAGCGCTTAACAAATACCACAAATTTTTTTTTTTTTTTTATGTGGGGACTAGAAGAAGTTACTTGATCCCCATCTGCGGCGCCTCAAGGCCGTTTTTATTCTTAAAAAATATGCATTTCCCCCCCATTGGCCAGTCCCCTGGTCATCTGGGACCGGTAAGAAAAACAGCAGACCCGCTCAACCCATGTGCTGTGTCCTAAGCACTTACTTTGCGCTGTGCTAAATGCTTGGGAGAGTACAGAGACGATCCCATTCTCGAGGAGCGTATGGTCTGGCAGAGGGGCCTGGGGTCTCCTTTTCTGAAAGAGATTCTCCCCCACCCCCGAGACATGAATGTTGCAGGGTGTTTGAGAGGATAGGAAATGGGGAAAGGAGGATCGCCTCATTCTGTAATCCTCGGTTGGCCTCTAACATGTTGGGTTTTTGAGGAACCACGTATTAAGAAGAAATTACACAAGCGTGCACGGAGCTGTTTCTCCTGACTCCGCATCGGGTAGCAGCGTGTCCCCATGAAGAGAACACGGGCCCAGGAGTTAGAGGACCTGAGTTCCAGTCCTGGCGCCGCCCCTTGTCTCCTGTGTGACCTTGGACAAGTCACTTAGCGTCTCTGGGCCTCAGCTCCCTCCTCTGTAAAATGGAGATTACATCCTACTCCCTCCAGCTTAGGCTGTGAGCCCCAGGTGGGGCAGGGACTGTGTCCAACCTCATTACCTTGTGTCTACCCCAGTGTTTAGTACAGTGCTTGGCACGGAGTAAGCGCTTAATAAATTCCAAAATTTACCAACAAAGCAAAAAACAAATGCACTTTGTTCAGAAGACAAGTCCCTAGTTCTTCAATGGCATTCGAACCAGAGGATATAAGGAAAATGCCCATCAAGTGGCTGTCTATCCTTTTCTAATCGGTCATTTCAGAACCTCTGATAAATCGATAGGCACCATGGTTGACGTGTCTACAAGGAAGGCTGTGATGGCTCTTCACTCCAATAATAATAATAATAATACTGACTTCCTCCTCTTCTCCCTCCTCTTTAGATTGTGAGCCCCATGAGGGACAGGGACTGTGTCCAACCTACTTAGCATATCTTCCCCAGTGCTTACAACAGTGTGGACACATAGCAAGTGCTTAACAAATGCCATAAAAAAAGCAGTTGAAAGTGAAAAATCTGATGTTGAGGTCCTTCTCCAAAGACGACTCTAAGCAGGCCTTTGCTAGTAAATGAAAATTAATGAACAAGTAAAGAGCATTCATAAGGCATAGTCTCTTTTTACCCAGGTCTTTGAAAAATGGTGATCGACTAAAGTTTTAGAAACGAGTATACTTCCTTGGCCTTATGCCCAGCCAAATTGTGGCTAAAACCCTCTTTTATTTGGTCTTACAGTGAAGTTGCAAGTATTTCTTTTGATGATTATAGGTGGGGGAAAAGAGAAGCATCCATGTTCTCTTCTCGGTGACTGAGCCAAATCTTAAAAGTTTTCCTGTCATTGATATTTGGGCTATTAATAACTGGACATTTTCCCCAGGGCAGAGGGAAATAGGACCCTAGCCAAGGTGGCTAGCTCATCAGACCAGCTTGGCATTGTCGAGATTCAGTTCGTAATGGAACTGTCATACATTTCTTCAGAAGAAAAGCCAAAGTTGGCCCAATTTTTAGCCGAGGTCCTTAATTGCCGTGTTCACCAGAATCGCGGGTCTCTTTCGGCGGCACCTCTTATAGGCATTTGTAGAGCCCCAAACTCAAAAGTATGATATGTAATAATAATGATTGTAGCATTATTACTATGTGCCAGGCGCTGTACTAAGCGCTGGGGTGGACACAAGCAGATTGGGTCGGATCTAGTTCCCCCTTTATGGACGAGGTACCTGGGGCCCAGAGAATAATAATAATAATAATAATAATGGTGTTTGATAAGTGCTTACTATCTGCCCAGCACTGTTCTAAGTGCTGAGAAGTGAAGCGACTTGAAGTGAAGTGAAATGCAGGGTCACGTGGCAGACGGGTGGTGGAGCCAGGATTTGAACCCGGGTACCCTGATTTCCAGGCCCGGGCTCTAGCCACTAGGCCACACTGCTTTTTTTCTTTTTTGCCACAAGCGCTGAAGAGTTGAGGCGTTGTGAGCTCTTCCAGAGGGATCAGCTGCAGGCGTTGCAGTCGCTGTTTGGACAGAATAGGATCCGCCACAAGGCTGCAACTTGACCGTTGACCCTTACTGTGGCCCTAAAACAATATTCGGCAGGGTTCTAACTAAACCTGACCTTGCTTTTAGGGTAGCGTGTTCCATTTCCTGCTTGTAGCCTGTTGATAAGAAAAATTACGGTACTTGTTAAGTGCTTACCGTGTGGCAAGCAATTTCTGTTTGGGATCGGCCTTCAAGAATCCAATAAGTTATAAGCGTTTTTAATAGGTGAGCTTTGATAAGAGAGTCTACGGACAGGCCCCAAGTATTGCAATAAAAATTTCACGCTGCCTAAAACTTTTACAGCCCACAAGGAAACAAAGGACCAAAGTAAACGCTTTGGAGATGAGCTACTGCAGGGAGACATACCGATGACGATGTCAGTATTTGTTGAGTGCTTACTATGTGCTAAGCACTGGAGCCGATACAGGTTAATCAGGTCAGGCAGAGTCCCTGTCTCACGTGGGGCTTACGGCCTAAGTGGGAGGAAGAACAGGTATCTATTTCTGATTTTCCAGATGAGGAAACTGAGGCCCAGTAAAGTCACTTGACCAAGGGCACGCAGCAGGCAAGTGGCGGAGGCAGGATTAGAACCCAGGTCCTCTGACGCCCAGGCCCGGGCTCTTAGTGTGCCAGGCTTTGATTTGGAAGACAATGAGCTACCGCTCCCCATCTTTCTTTGGTGAGGGAGGGTCGAACGATACAAAATAGGTGTAGACTTTCGCACGATCAATTTAGGTCCCCAGGAGTGGCGTGGATAGCCAAAGATTTCTTCCGGAGAGGTTTAAAGTTCCCATTTGGCCCAACTAAACTAGCATGTTTTTACCCGGAAGAAAAATAGTTTTAGCACGTGATTCTTAGCTCTCACTATTATCAAGTATAGTACAAGGGCAGTATTTGGTAAGTACTTTATTCTTTGCCCTGGCACTGTCCTAAGCACCCCTCAGAAAGCTAGAGAACTGTAGTGTAATGGATCAGCCTGATAGGGATCGTGGGGTGCCACCAAACCGTACGGTGTCGAAAAGGCGCAAACCTCTGGGAACTTTTAGGACGAGGCGTGAGACTGTGGGCAAGTCACTTCTCTGTGCCTGTTACCTCATCTGTAAAATGGGGATTAAGACTGTGAGCCCCCGTGGGACGACCTGATCACCTTGTAACCTCCCCAGCACTTAGAACAGTGCTTTGCACATAGTAAGTGCTTAATAAATGCCATTTAAAAAAAAAAATGAGAGAAGTGAGAAGCTTGGGAACTTTTAGGACAAGGCGCGAAAAAGAAACGAGAGAAGTGAGAAGGTTGGGATTTTGCGTACGTAGGCGTGTTTTGTTCCGTTCACCTCCTCCTACCTTCTCCTTCCAGAAACACGCTGTCGACAGGACACCCCCTCACCAACGACCAAGCCGACGAGCCCTGCTCCTACTACACCTCCAAGGCCAGAAAGCCCGTCCGTTCACACGTACAACATTACGGACGCCAATGGGACCACTTGCTTGCTTGTCAGCATGGGGTTGCAGCTTAACGTCACCTATGAAAAGAAAGACTCCAAGGTGAGTCTTTCTCTGTCTCTCTGTCTTTCTCTCTCCCTCCCTCGCTCTCTTGCCCGACCCCCACCTTCGGGCCTTTCCCATGTTCTTTCTGACTTGAAAATAAGGTAGACGTTTTACCAAATAGCCTCTTAGCTTGTTTTGGGACCCACAGAATATCCGTCTCTGATTTGGACTACTGAGAGGAAAAATAATCAGTGGTTTTGATTGAGCTCTTAGCGTGTGCAGGGCACTGTACTAAGCGGCCTTTTGTTTTTCCCTCAGAGACATGAAGGGGTGGCAAGCTAGCCGTGGGACCCCCAGAATATCCGTCTCTGATTTGGACTACTGAGAGGAAAAATAATCAGTGGTTTTGATTGAGCTCTTAGCGTGTGCAGGGCACCGTACTAAGCGGCTTTTTGCTTTTCCCGGAGACATGAAGGGGTGGCAAGCTAGCCGTGGGACCCCAAGAATATCCGTCTCTGATTTGGACTACTGAGAGGAAAAATAATCAGTGGTTTTGATTGAGCTCTTAGCGTGTGCAGGGCACTGTACTAAGCGGCCTTTTGTTTTTCCCTCAGAGACATGAAGGGGTGGCAAGCTAGCCGTGGGACCCCCAGAATATCCGTCTCTGATTTGGACTACTGAGAGGAAAAATAATCAGTGGTTTTGATTGAGCTCTTAGCGTGTGCAGGGCACTGTACTAAGCGGCCTTTTGTTTTTCCCTCAGAGACATGAAGGGGTGGCAAGCTAGCTGTGGGACCCCCAGAATATCCGTCTCTGATTTGGACTACTGAGAGGAAAAATAATCAGTGGTTTTGATTGAGCTCTTAGCGTGTGCAGGGCACTGTACTAAGCGGCTTTTTGTTTTTCCCTCAGAGACATGAAGGGGTGGCAAGGGGTGGCAAGCTAGGTGGCAAGCTAGCCGTGTAAACAAGTAAACAGCATCCAGTTGATATTCTGAGGCAGCCTGGCTTCATCATCAGTCCGTCAGTGGTTTTTATTGAGCCCTTACTATGGGCAGAGCACTGTACTAAGCACTTGGGAGAGTACAATACAATGGAAGGAGCCGGGAGACCTGAATTCTAATTGTGGCTCTACGTTTTGGCCTGCTGTGTGACCTGTGTGATTTGTCAGGCTTCAACCAGTAATAGTAACTGTGGTACTCGTGGACAGGCACTGTACTAAGCGCTGGGGTGGGGACACGCAAATCGGGTTGGACACAGTCCCTGTCCCACACGGGACTCACGGGCTTAATCCCCATTTTACAGGTGAGGGAACTGAGGCCCAGAGAAGGGAAGTGACTTGCCCAAGGCCAAACAGCTGACAAGTGGCAGAGCTGGTATTAGAACCCATGACCTTCTGACTCTACTGAGAAGCAGTGTGGCTCAGTGGAAAGAGCCCGGGCTTCGGAGTCAGAGGTCATGGGTTCAAATGCCGCCTCCACCGTCAGCTGTGTGACTTTGGGCCAGTCCCTTAACTTCTCTGTGCTTCCGTTACCTCATCTGTAAAATGGGGATTAAAACCGTGAGCCCCCCGTGGGACAACCTGTTCACCTTGTAACCTCCCCAGCGCTTTGACCAGTGCTTCGCACATAGTAAGCGCTTACAAATACCATCATGATTATTACCGCGCCATGCTGCTCCTCTACAGGAAAGGTACAATGCTGTTTCGGAAGCAACTTGGGAACCTTTCTGAAGTCATGGGCGGGGGGCAGGTGTTGGGGGAGGATCTCGATTAAGAAGTCTCCTGAACGGTGATTTGTTTTGGGTTTTGTTTTTTTTTTTCTCGTTTCCTTAGGTGGCTGTCGATGTGTTTAACGTCAACCCCAATAAGACCTTGGTGAACGGGAGCTGTACCTCCCCAGCAGTCACCCTGGCGCTGCAGTCCGAAAACAACGCTACCCTTCTGACTTTCCGGTTTGGCATGGTAAGGGTTCTCTGGCGCCGTAGATAACAGTCCCGCCCAACCCAGAGGGATCCCCGCGCCCCTTCGTAGCCGAGACGTGGGCCGGCAAGTGGGGGGAAACGAATCCGTAGGAAGGCACAATTCAAAGGAAACATCTATCCCCGAAGAGGAAATGTTGACGGATGAGGAAATCCCCGGGAGCTCGGTCGGTCAGTCGTATTTATCGAACGCTTACTGTGTGCAGAGCACCGGACTAAGCACTTGGGAGAGGACAGTTGAACAGTCAACAGATACATTCCGTGCCCGCAACGAGCTGGATGTGGACATAAGCGCTGTGGGGCCCAGAGGGGGGATGAATAAAGGGAACAAGTCGGGGAAACGCAGAAGGGAGCGGGAGAAAAGGAAAGGAGGGCTGAGGGAAGGCCTCTTGGAGGAGATGGGCCTTTAGTCAGGCTTCGGAGGGTGGGGTGAGTCATTGTCAGATATGAGGAGGGAGGGCGTTCCAAGCAAGAGACAGGACGTGGGTGAGGTAGACGAGATTCGGGCCATGTGGGACAGGGACTGTGTCCATCCCAAATTGCCCGTCTCCACCCCAGCGCTTAGTACTGTGCCTGGCACGTGGTAAGCACTGAACCAGTATCAATCAATCATATTTATTGAGCGCTTACTGTGTGCAGAGCACTGTACTAAGCGCTTGGGAATATTATTGTTAAGATGGAGGAGTCAAGAAACGGCAATATCCGAATGAGCCATTTTTGGAACTCGAATGCCAGCTGGAAACAGAGCCCTCGATCAGCCAGCGGCTTTCCAGGAATGTAGACAGCTTCCCGGGCCTCCCGTCCTCTCCCTGCTTCCTAGTCCCAGCCAAGAAGGCTCTGTAGGCTAAACCAAGGCCGTCCCTTTCGCCAGTCTCACTTGACTGGGCTGGAGGAGGCCAAGCTGGAAGATAGATCAGAAGGCAGGTTGCTGAGGCACAGGTAGGGATAAGTCTGCCGCACCGGCAAGTGCGGAATGAGCGGTGGTCAGATTTAAACCAGGGTTTTCTCGGAGAATTTAACCGTGCGGCTTGGATCCCCTCTTAAACCGGTGAAAAATCTCAGAAGGGTGGGATCAATGGCATTTTGACACCTGTCTATATGTTTTGTTTTGTTGTCTGTCTCCCCCTTCTAGACAGTGAGCCCGTCGTTGGGTAGGGACCGTCTCTATAGGTTGCCGACTTGGACTTCCCAAATGCTTAGTACAGTGCTCTGCACACAGTAAGCACTCAGTAAATACGAATGAATGAATTTAATGAGCTCTTATGTGCAGAGTGCTTGGGAGAGTATAATGCAACAGAATTAGTTGGCAAGTTCCCTGCCCACTACAAGCATCCAGTCTAGAGGACATTTATTCCTCGATATGTATCCAGTTCCTGTTTTCTTTCTCTTAAAGAATGAAAATACTACCAAATTTTTCCTGCAAGGGATCCACCTGAATACGGCTTTGCCTTCTGATGCTAAAGGTAAGACCGTTTCACCCCCACTGTCCCTGGAGCCGGAAAAACCTCGCGTAAGGTTTCTCAGAACGGACCGGTGTTTCTCCTGTGCCCCCAGAAGTGCGGTTTGATGCTGCGAACATGTCCCTGAGGGCCCTGCAAGCCACAGTTGGAAACTCCTACAGGTGCAACACCGAGGAAAGGGTTCAAGTGACGAAGAACTGTTCGGTCAACATATTCACCGTTCAGGCCCAGGCTTTCAAGGTTGAAGGCGGCAAATTCGGACCCGGTGAGTCGACCGATCGAATAGCGTTTTATCGGTTGGAAAAAGCGTTTTTGGAGGGAGGCTTAGCGCTGCGGAGGGAACGACTCCTCTGGTAAGCTCTGAGGTAATCGGTACGAAGACAAGCCCCTGTATTTATTTGGGTGAGTCCCCGTTTTTCCCCCACCCCTCTCCTAAAATCTACCAGAAGCAGCAGCTTCTCCTGTGCTCCTCTTCCTTTGGAAAGGCCGGAGCATCCGAAAACGAAAGACCGCCCTGCTTGATTCTTCCGCGAGTGGGAAGGATGTATAAACTCCACCTCGGGGGCGTTGCATTGGGAAGGCAAGGTGTAGGGTAACTGGAGAGTGACACCTTTGCTTCATTTAGAGAAGCAGTGTGGCTCAGTGGAAAGAGCTTGGGAGTCAGAGGTCATGGGTTCAGATCCCAGCCCCGCCAGTTGCCGGCTGTGTGACTTTGGGCAAGTCCCTTTACTTCTCTGTGCCTCAGTTCCCTCGTCTGTAAAATGGAGATGAAGACCGCGAGCCCCCCCTGGGACAACCTGATTACCTTGTAACCTCCCCAGCGCTTAGAACAGTGCTTTGCACATAGTAAGGGCTTAACAATGAATGAATGCAGAGCGCCGTACTAAGCGCTTCGAATTGAAGTGCTCGTTTCATTCCTTATCATGGCAATGCATAATGCAGAGAAGCAGTGTGGCTCTGTGGAAAGAGCACGGGCTTGAGAGTCAGAGGTTGTGGGTTCTAATTCCAGCCCCGCCACTTGTCAGCTGTGTGACTTTGGTCAAGTCACTTCACTTCTCTGTGCCTCAGTTGCCTAATCTGTAAAATAGGGATTAAGACTGTGAGCCCCACCTGGGACAACCTGATTACTTGTATCTCCCCCAGCACTTAGAACAGTTCTTGGCACATAGTAAGCGCTTAACAAATACCATTATTATTGTTATCTATTTATAAGACAGAGGGTAGGGACCATCTCTATATGTTGCCAACTTGTACTTCCCAAGCGCTTAGTACAGTGCTCTGCACACAGTAAGCGCTCAATAAATACGATTGAATGAAAGGGTAGGAGCCACTTCTCATCCGTCTCCTTTTGACCAGTCGTCTACGATCCTCGGCTATCTCGGGCCTGTTTTTAGGGACCGGACCCCCCCATCCCACCCCCACCGAAATGCACTCACTCTTATTATTCTATTTATTTTATTAATGGTGTGTATTTATTATTCTACTTATTTTGATGCTGTTGATGCCTGCCTACTTGTTTTGTTGTCTGTCTCCCCCTTTCTAGACTGTGAGCCCGTTGTTGGGTAGGGACTGTCTCTATCTGTTGCCTAATTGTACTTTCCAAGCGCTTAGTACAGTGCACTGCGCACAGTAAGCGCTAAATAAATGCGATTGAATGAATGAATGAATGAATGAATGCCGTCATTATTATTATTCTTACTACTGCTTAGACACGCTGCTTCTCTCTCACACGTCTCCCCCCGTCCCGTCCTGTCCTGTCCGCAGCGGAAGAGTGCCAGCTGGACGAGAACAACATGCTGATCCCGATAGCCGTCGGGGCAGCCCTGGCCGGCCTCGTGCTCATCGTCCTCATCGCCTATCTCATCGGCCGAAAGAGGAGTCACGCCGGCTACCAGACCATCTGAGGAGGCCGCCGCCGCCGCCACAAGTCTACCGGAGGCCTGCCTGGCTTCCTTTTCTCCGAGCTCAAGTTGACAGCGAAAGGGAGGCTCACACACTCTCTCTCTCTCTCTCCCCACCTTCTTCCCGCCTACTACTTCTCCCCAGTGTGAAATCCATCTAGACCCATTCCCTCTGCCCGGAGGAGTGACTTCCGAAAACGACGTTAACCGTGCTAACTGGTTAATCTTTTACCAAAATAGAAATCTCGAGGGTAAGAGCGCTTTCCTAAAATTGGCACTGACTCCATTCTGCTTTCACTTGTTTAAGACTGGTGTTAACCTTTCTCCATCCTTCACTTCTCGGATTTAGGCCGCACAAAGGGGGGGAAAAGAAAATCTTTCCTCCCTAATTTAACACTTAACTACTTCGGTCCTGGGAGTTTTGTGTTCAAGTAACAGCTGACGCACGTCCTAAAGGTTGGCGCCTTTAGTCAGCTTTAAGCCCCAGAAACCGCCTGGCCTGAGCAATGCAGTAGTCAAACCTTATCAGAACTCGTGTAATTGGGCAAACCCCTTCCCTGGCAATTTAAACGCTCTGCCAATCTAAGAGCTGGCACTTTTTAAACTCTATCTTAAAATGGGTGTTATTTTTATTTACTTTTTTTTTTGTAAAAGTGAGTCGAGTCTTCTGGTTGAAATTCAGGGTGATCCTATTTTCTGCACATGTGTACAATGTAGATCTCACACTGCTGATTTATCTGCTTTAAGCTTGGATGGGGTTGTACACTTTAAGGATCAGTTTGTATGTATGCATTGCCTGTAACAATGCTAATAAAGATTTTTTTTCTTTGTTAATCTGGATCTCATTGGGTCTCGAAAGGGAAAGGATTGACTCCTTGCTTCTCTTAAACGTTGGTAAGTCACACTCTGACCTCAAGGGGTTTTACAGCCACTCAATTGTATTTACTGAGCGCTTACTGTGTGCAGAGCAGTGTACTAAGCGCTCGGGAGAACACGATATAACAATAAGCAGACATTCCCTGCCCACGACGTGCTTACGGTCTAGAGGGAATCTTTCATCCTTCAGGTGAAGATGTGAGAGAGGTTTTAGTGTCCAAAATGCTAGCCAGAACTCAAAATTAGTTAGCACCTCTTTCTTTGGCTCCTGAAAGCAGCGTGGCCTAGGGGAAAGAGCATGGGCCTAGCAGTCGGAGGCCCTGGGTTCTAATCCTGCTCTGCCCTTTGCCTGCTGGGTGACCCTGGCCCCGTCACTTCATTGTGCCCCAGTTTCCTCAACTGTAAAATGGGGATTCAGTACCTGTTCTCCCACATACTTAGGCTGTGAGCCCCATGTGGGAAACGGGCTGTGTCTACCTTGATTGATTCGTATCTATCCAGGCCTTAGAACGGTCCTTAACACACATGAAACGCTTAACAAATGCCATTTTTTTTTTTGAAGAAAAGAAGACCCAGCGCCGCCACTGACCCCGTGAGTGATCTAAGGCAAGTCACTTAATGTCGCTGGGCCTCGGTGTCCTTAGCTGTAAAATGGGATGAGATTGTGGGCCTTGTATTCTTCCCCTATGCACGGGTCAGAGTGAGCATTTTAAACTGAGCCTTCCCAAACTCTCCAAGTTGCCTGATGCAGGACGTAACTCCACCCACCTTGCTGCACCCTCAAAAACTAATAGCTGGAGGCGGAGAGGGGGATTCACAGCCCACTGAGGGCAAGACCGGACCTCACTTCACATCTGGGACCTGCACGGTGAGTTGATTTAGAACAGACTTTTAGACTGTGAACCAACTGTTGGGTAGGGACTGTCTCTATATGTTGCCAATTTGTACTTCCCAAGCGCTTACTACAGTGCTCTGCACATAGTGCTCAATAAATACGATTGATGATGATGAACAGACGAGTGAGGGGCAGCAGACAAAGTTCCAGGTTTCTAGTACAGTCCCATCTTTTTTTTTTTTTTTAAAGAGACCTTCCAGCTGCCGCCAACTACTGATTCCATCACCTCAGGATGAGTAAGTGCTTTCCATCTTTGCCCTTTCCCGGAACCACCTCCCCTTCTCCTCTCCCCCCGGGACCCACACACCCATACACACCCCCGTCAGAGGAAGAGGCAGGGAACACTTACGCTTGGTGAATTGTTCAGGTCTGGCCATGGTCTTCCCCCAGGTGCTGGGCAGCTTTTAGAAACGGGAAAAAAAAGAAAAGGTGGCACATTTCCCTCACTTTGAAGACCTTGTCAACATCTCCCAAGGAAAGGAGCACACAGATCCTCCCTTTCCAGGCTCCCGTTCTTTTATTACGTGGCTCAACCATCGCAAGGGTAATTTTTCCAACCCTCAGTTGCCCCCGTTTCTCCCCATTTCTGCTGACTTTAAAAAAAAACTATCTCGAGGTGGCTCATTCAAATCGGGTCCGAACGGTGCGCTGAATCATTTTTCTTTTAAATTACCAAAGCTTAGAGTATTTACACCACTTACAAAACCGGGAAAAAAAAGAAATTGGTCAGTTTGTCGATCTCGGAAGCTGATTCGGTCAAGTGCAATTAGAAGAGGAATGTGCGGCTTTGGCGGTGGCCAGATCATTGCTGAGCAAGGAACCGAGCTCTGCACGTCTCTCGAAGCTTGGTGATCGTGGTCATGGAGAGACTTCCAGGTTCGGAAAATATTTTCTGGAAGTAAAAGAAGAGAAGTGAAGGTTATAAACGGCAACCCCATCCTCACGGAATCTGTGAGAGAGTAAGAGCCGCTAAGGGCACATTTGTTGATGGAATTATTAGGTACGGATGATTTGACTTGTACAGTAAAAGCTTGGAAAAGCCACGTGGCATTTCCAAGATCAAAGCACGTACGCTTTTAGTGTGAATTCTGCAAACCTCTACTGCATAAAAGCAAATTATTAATCGCGTTTATTGAGCGCTTGCTGGGTGCAGAGCACTGTACTAAGCGCTTGGAAGAGGCGTAACTAGGGCCGCTATAACTCAACGTTTGCTCTCCTGAGGAAATTAACTGGGGTCAACTAAAGTTTCCCCACAGTGTAATGATACTTATCCTATTTTAATTCCTACGAGAGTCCCTCTGTTCAATAACTAAAGAGGAAACACTCCAAAAGACGGGTGCCATGAAACTTTACTCAGCTTAAAGGAGCAGAAAATACTTGGCCTAAGCAGAGAATGAGGGACTTTGTGTTGTAGGGGAAGTGCAACGATGCCATTTAATTCAGAAATTAGAAATCACCTCGGCAAAGGCTGATACGAGGAACTTTTACCCAATGGCCTCGACGCCTTATTCTGCAAAAATTCTGCCAGAACTACCACTGTGCAAATTCTCTCCTGTTCACTGTCTCCCTTTTTTAGACTGTGAGCCCACTGTTGGGTAGGGACTGTCTCTATATGTTGCCAACTTGTACTTCCCAAGCGCTTAGTACAGTGCTCTGCACACAGTAAGCACTCAATAAATACGATTGATGATTGATGATGATGATACAACTGCCAGGTAGAAACAGCTACTCGAGGGGTACAAAGCGATGCTCAAATTAACGATAAGCAATCTGATGGTTTAAAATTGGTGACTGCTTATTATCGGTGACATCCGTTAATTGTTTTAGTGGCTAAGCGTCATTACTTACCTGCATGAATGTGTGACACTCCGTTACGAAAGGGCCCTTGGTGATCTCTTTAAACTTTTCGCAGACTTCTGGGAAACTCGTGGCTTCCAGGATAAACGCCTGGTGCTGTTTGATTAAGGATAAGGCCACCCGGAAGATAATTTTTGATCCCTCATAGAACAGGCAATCCCAGATGCGAAGGACGGTCTGTAGAAAGCAGGAGCTACTTATTCACAGAGATGGCTATGTGGCATTAAATAATAACAATAATGACATTATTTATTGAGTGCTTTCCGTGGGCCAACTACTGTCCTAAGCACCGGGGAGGATGCAGGATAATCAGGACCCACGTAGGACTCACAGTCTAAATAGGAGGGAGAACAGGTACTGAATCCCCATTTTGCAGATGAGGGAACTGAGGCGAAGCGATTTGCCCCAGATCACCCAGCTTATAGAACAGTGATCTGCACAGAGTAAGCGCTCAGTAAATACCATTGATTGATTAACGTCTATCTCGCCCTCTAGACCGTAAGCTCACTGGGGGCGGGAAATGAGTCTACCAATTCTGCTCTACTGTACTCTTCCCCAAGTGCTTAGTACAGTGCAGAGCATATATGATTGACTGATTTTAAAATGGTAGAACGGGCATTCGAACCCAGATCCTAAGGGATCTGATAGAGTAGCGGATAGAGCATGGTTCTAATCCCGATGCTGCCACGTGTTTGCTGTGTGACCTTCGGAAAGTCACTTAACTTTTCTGTGCCTCAGTTACCTCATCTGGAAATAAAAAAAAAGGGATGAAGAACGTGCTCCTAGTGTGGGACAGGGATTGTGTCCAACCTGATTAACTTGTACTACCCCAGCGCTTAGGACATTGCTCGGCACATGGTAAGTGCTTCACAATCAATCAATCGTATTTATTGAGCGCTTACTGTGTGCAGAGCACTGTACTAAGCGCTTGGGAAGTCCAAGTTGGCAACATATAGAGACAGTCCCTACCCAACAGTGGGCTCACAGTCTAAAAGGGGGAGACAGAGAACAAAACCAAACATACTAATAAAATAAATAGAATAGATATGTACAAGTAAAATAAATGGAGTAATAAATATGTACAAACATATATACAGATATACATATATACAGGTATATATTTACTATATTTATTTATATATTTACTTCACAAGTAAAAATAACATAAATGATGGCATTTGTTAAGCGCTTACTACGTGCAAAGCACTGTTTTAAGCACTGGGAAGGATACAAGGTGATGGGGTTGTCCCATGTGGGGCTCACAGTCTTAATCCCCATTTTACAGGTGAGGTAACGGAGTCACAGAGAATAATCACGATGGTATTTATTAAGCACTTACTATGTGCACAGCACTGTTCTAAGCGCTGGGGAGTTTACAAGGTGATCAGGTTGTCCCACGTGGGGCTCACAGTCTTAATCCCCATTGTACAGATGAGGTCCCTGAGGCCCAGAGAAGCGAAGTGACTTGCCCAAAGTCACACAGCTGACAGTTGGCGGAGTCAGGATTGGAACCCACGACCTCTGCCTCCCAAGCCCGGGCTCTTTCCACTGAGCCTCGCTGTTTCTCCCGGACCATAATTATTACGATGATGATGATAATAATAATGTCGATATTTGTTAAGCGCTTACTGTGTGCAAAGCACTGTTCTAAGCGCTAGGTGATCATCATCATCAATCGTATTTATTGAGCGCTTACTGTGTGCAGAGCACTGTACTAAGCGCTTGGGAAGTCCAAGTTGGCAACATATAGAGACAGTCCCTACCCAACAGTGGGCTCACGGTCTAAAAGGGGGAGACAGAGAACAAAACCAAACATACTAACAAAATAAAATAAATAGAATAGATATGGACAAGTAAAATAAATAGAGTAATAAATATGTACAAACATATATACAGGTGCTGTGGGAAAGGGAAGGAGGTGAGATGATTAGGTGATGATTAGGTCCTCTGACACCCAGGCCCCAGATCTTTCCGCGAGGCCTCACTGCTTCTCTTCAAGCACATTACGATGGATTTAGGTGCTTACCTCTACCGGGAGGATGTCAATAAATAAGCAGATGAACCAGCGTGACACTACCAGGGTCCACATGACTCCGTGCCGGTCCATCGTGTCTGCCACGGCCGGCATTTTCATTCTCACCAGCTCACCCAGGACATCCTGATCACTCTTCAGCCCCAACATGGCTGGACTATAGTAATCTTGGCGGGGAGAAAGAGAGAGAAAGAATGAGGACATCTAGAACCGAGACGTCACCGTACGGGATGCCGGTCCATGGCGTTCCTGGGGCGCTTTATTATGTGTGTGTGTGTGCGGAAAAACCACTGATGGGGTTCAATACAGTCAATCAGTAATGGTATTTAGTGAGCGCTGTACTGAGCGCTTGGGAGAGGACAATACAACAGAGCTTACAGTCCCGGGGGGAGACACGTTAATATAAATCAATGAATGACAGATCTGTGAGCTCATTGTGGGCAGAGAATGCGTCTCTCTCTGTTCAAAACAGTCAATCAGTAATAGTATTTAGTGAGCGCTGTACTGAGCGCTTGGGAGAGGACAATACAACAGAGCTTACAGTCCCGGGGGGAAGACACGTTAATATAAATCAATGAATGACAGATCTGTGAGCTCATTGTGGGCAGGGAATGCGTCTCTTTGCTGAAGGATTGTACTCGCCCAAGCGCTTAGTGCTTTGCACACAAGTGCTCAATAAATAAATAGAGAAGCAGCGTGGCTCAGTGGAAAGAGCACGGGCTTTGGAGTCAGAGGTCATGGGTTCGAATCCCGGCTCCGCCACATGCCTGCTGTGTGACCTTGGGCAAGTCACTTAACTTCTCTGAGCCTCAGTTCCCTCATCTGTAAAATGCGGATAAAGACTGTGAGACCCATGTGGGACAACCTGATCACCTTGTATCCCCCCCCCAGTGCTTAGAACAGTGCTTTGCACATAGTAAGCGCTTAACAAATACCATTATAAATAAATAAATATGATTGAATAAATGAATATGTACTTCATATTCATGAATTCATTATTCATAAATGAATATGTACTAGGGGAAGCAGCGTGGCTCAGTGGAAAAAGCCTGGGCTTTGGAGTCAGGGGTCACGGGTTCAAATCCCAGCTCTGCCAATTGTCAGCTGTGTGACTTTGGGTCAGTCACTTAACTTGTCTGTGCCTCAGTTACCTCATCTGTAAAATGGAGATTATGACTGTGAGCCCCCCGTGGGACAACCTGACCACCTTGCAACCTCTCCAGTGCTTAGAACTGTGCTTTGCACATAGTAAGTGCTTAATAGATGCCATCATTATTATTATTATTATCATCAATCGTATTTATTGAGTGCTTACTATGTGCAGAGCACTGTACTAAGCACTTGGGAAGTACAAATTGGCAACATAGACAGTCCCTACCCAACAGTGGGCTCACAGTCTAAAAGGGGGAGACAAAGAACAAAACCAAACATACTAACAAAATAAAATAAATAGAATAGATATGTACAAGTAAAATAAATAGAGTAATAAATATGTACAAACATATATACATATATACAGGTGCTGTGGGGAAGGGAAGGAGATAAAATGGGGGGGATGGAGAGGGGGATTATCATTACTTTGGGGCTGGGAGGGGGTTTCTAAGCCCAGCTCCGCCACATGTCTGCTGCGTGACCCTGGGCAAGTCACTTCATTTCTCTGGGCCTCAGTTAGCTCATCTATAAAATGGGGAGTCAGACTGTGAGCCCCATGTGGGACAAGGAGTACATATGGCCTCATCGTCTTGTATCTGTGCCAGTGCTCAGAACAGTGCTTGACACATATTAAGCGTTTAACAAAATCCCATTAGAAAAAATAATAACCAGGAGGGAATACGGAACTCCAGTTCATTCATTCAATCATACTTACTGAGTGCTTACTGTTTGCAAAGCACTGAACTAAGCGCTTGGGAAAGTACAATACAACAACAAACAGACACAGTCCCTGTCCACAAAGAGCAGTGCTCTCAATAATATCTTTCTCCTACCTCCATCTTAGCCGTATTATAACCTTGACATTAAATTATATATTATAAATCTTTTATTTATATTAATGCCTGTCTCCCACTTGCACTGTAAGCTCATTATGATGAGGGTCTGCTAATTCTGTTATACTGTACTCTCAAGTGCTTAGAACAATGATGTGCACATAGTAAGGGCTCAATAAATACCACTGATAGATGAATCTTCCAGGTAAAATGGGCCAAACTCTAAACATACCAGGTAATATCCGTCCAATCAGAGCATCCAGCAGCCAAAAAGACTCTTCCTCACTCTTTGTGATGAGAAGGAGGTAGCCTGCTATGAAATTCATTCCCTGAAACAGAACAAAGAACCAAGAGTCACCATGGATTTCCACCTATTGCCCATCTCTAGCTGCCTGCGCTGCAGTGACCAATTTGAACTGGGAATAACAGGAAAATCCACCCTGCCTGACTCGAAAAAAAACCCAGCGCTTTTACGGAAGAAATCTGGAGTCGATATTGTGTGATCGGTGAAGGGAAGCCTAGATTTAAAAAGCGACACTGTCAGAGATTTCCAGGAAATTTGCTCTATGGTAAAAAAAAAAAAATACAGAGAATCAAACATTGGTTTCGAGAAGTCCATAGAGTGGACGGGACTTGGGCTAAAGATCCAACTGCACCTCCCAAAAGGAGTTTGGGGGCCAAAGACGATTTCTCTAACAAGTTATCCTGGCAAATGTGATCTGTCTAGCCCAAAGAGTTTGTATCAGCGGAAGCCCCCCAATACTACCTCGTCTGGAAGAGATGAGGAGAATGAAAGGAAGAAGCCGTGTGGTCTTAATGGATAGAGCCCAGGATTTGGAACAAGGAGAGCTGGCTCCTAATCCTGTTTGCACTCTGCCGCCTTCCTCCCATCCTCCTATAATAATAATAATAATGATGATGATGGCATTGTTTTTCTTTTGTGTTCTTTTATGGCATTTATTAAGCGCTTACTATGTGCAAAGTACTGTTCTAAGCGCTGGGTAGGTTACAAGGTGATCAGGTTGTCCCCTGGGGGCTCACAGCCTTAATCCCCATTTTACAGATGAGGTAACAGGCACAGAGAATAATAATGATGGCATTTATTAAGCACTTACTATGTGCAAAGCACTGTTCTAAGCGCTGGGTAGGTTACAAGGTGATCAGGTTGTCCCCCGGGGGCTCACAGCCTTAATACCCATTTTACAGATGAGGTAACAGGCACAGAGAATAATAATGATGGCATTTATTAAGCGCTTACTATGTGCAAAGCACTGTTCTAAGCGCTGGAAGTGACTTACCCAAAGTCACACAGCTGACAATTGGCAGAGCCAGGATTTGAACCCGTGACCTCTGACTCCAAAGCCCGTGCTCTTTCCACTGAGCCATGCTGCAGGATTTGGAACAAGGAGAGCTGGCTCCTAATCCTGTTTGCACTCTGCCACCTTCCTCCCATCCTCCTATCCCACTCTCCCCGGCTTCAAAGCCTTACCGAAGGCCTACCTCCTCCAAGACGCCTTCCCTGACTGAGTCCTCCTTTCCTCTTCTCCCACTTCCTTCTGCATCACCCTGATTTGCTCCCCTTATCAATCAATCGTATTTATTGAGCACTTACTGTGTGCAGAGCACTGTACTAAGCGCTTGGGAAGTACAAGTTGGCAACATATAGAGACAGTCCCTACCCAACATTGGGCTCACAGTCTAGAAGGGGGAGACAGAGAACAAAACCAAACATATTAACAAAATAAAATGAATAGATATGTACAAGTAAAATAGAGTAATAAATATGTACAAACATATATACATATATACAGGTGCTGTGGGGAAGGGAAGGAGGTAAGATGGGGGGATGGAGAGGGGGACGAGGGGGAGAGGAAGGAGGGGGCTCAGTCTGGGAAGGCCTCTTATTATCATCCCCCTCTCCCAGCCCCACAGCACTTATGTTCATATCTGTCATTGATTTATCTATGTTAATGTCCATCTCCCCCTCTAGACCATCAGCTCATTGTGGGTAGGGAATGTGTCCGTTTGTCATTGTATTGTACTCTCCCAAGTGCTTAGTACGGTGCTCTGCACACAGTAAGCGCTCAATAATACTAATAATAATAATGGCATTTATTAAGCGCTTACTATGTGCCAAGCACTGTTCTAAGCCCCGCAGGCGATACAAGGTAATCAGGTTGTCCCACATGGGGCTCACAGTCTAAATCCCCATTTTTACGGATGAGGTAACTGAGGCCCAGAGAAGTTAAGTGACTTGCCCGAAGTCACACAGCTGACAAGTTGCGGAGCCAGGACCAGAACCCATGATCTCTGACCCCCAAACCCGTGCTCTTTCCACTGAGCCACGCTGCTTCTCTAATTCAATAATTATGATTGCCTGACCGCCTGTCTGTTGTGTGACCCTGTGGCCAACTTCTCTGTGCCTCTGTTTATTCCTCGATAAAATGGAGATAAGACTGTGAGCCCTTTAGACTGTGAGCCCACTGTTGGGTAGGGACTGTCTCTATATGTTGCCAATTTGTACTTCCCAAGCGCTTAGTACAGTGCTCTGCACATAGTAAGCGCTCAATAAATACGATTGATTGATTGATTGATAAGATTCAGACCGGCCCTCCCTCTCTCTCAGACTGTGAGCCCTTGTAGAACAGGGACTGTGTCTGACCTCATTATCCATATCTAGAGAAACAGCGTGGCCTAGAGAAGCTGTTGTGGCCTAGTGAAAAGTCCAGAGGCCTGGCAATCAGAGGATCTGGGTCCTAATCGTGCTCTGTTGCGTGACCTTGGGCAAGTCATTTCACTTCTCTTTGCCTCAGTGTCCTCATCTGTAAAATGGGGAATCAATCCGACTCCCTCCTACTTAGACTGTGAGCTCCATGTGGAACAGGGACTATGTCTCACCTGATTAACTTGTATCTACCCTGGGGGCTTCGAATGGTGCTTGGTACATAGTAATAATAATAATAATAATAATGGCATTTATTAAGCGCTTACTATGTGCAAATAATAATAATAATAATGGCATTTATTAAGTGCTTACTATGTGCAAAGCACTGTTCTAAGCGCTGGGGAGGTTACAAGGTGATCAGGTTGTCCCACAGGGGGCTCACAGTCTTAATCCCCATTTTACAGATGAGGGAACTGAGGCCCAGAGAAGTTAAGTGACTTGCCCAAAGTCACACAGCTGACAATTGGCGGGGCCTGCATTTGAACCCGTGACCTCTGACTCCAAAGCCCGTGCTCTTTCCATTGAGCCACGCTGCTTCTCCAGTAAGCACTTAATAAATAATAAATACCATAATTATTATTATTTAGCCCAACTGATTAGCACAGTGCTTGGCACCTAGCAAGGATTTATACTATAATTATTAAGACTCCAATATGTAAAAGCATGAGGTAGGTAGACTCAAAAACCAGACCCCCCCCAACCAAAATCCTTCCGTCCAAATCACCCACAAAGAGCAGAGGGCACGTGTCAAAAACCGAGACTGGTCCATTATTCGCCTCCCTCCCCCGCAACTACAGATTCCTCCTCGAAGTCTGTCACTGAAATTACAAAACTGAACACAAAATGTCTACTTTGGACTGGTCGACAACTAGTACACACCTGTCCATGGGTGAGGGTGGCTGCTACTTTAAACAACTGCCCACTGAGAAGCAGCGAGGCCCGGTGGGGTCAATTGGAGTCAGAGGACCTGGGTTCGAACCCCGGCTCTGCCGCCTGTCAGCTGTGTGACCTTAGGCAAGTCACTTGACTTCTCTGAGCTTCAGTTACCTCATCTGCAAAATGGGGAGGAAGACTGGGAGCCCCACGTGGGTCATGGACTGAGTCCAACCCAAGTAGCTTGTATGTACCCCAGGGCTTAGTACAGTGCCTGTCACATAGTAAGTGCTTAACAGATACCATAAAAAAATGTTTTTAAAAAAGGGCCTTGATTGCTTACATGGTCATCATCAATCGTATTTACTGAGCGCTTACTGTGTGCAGAGCACTGTACTAAGCGCTTGGGAAGTACAACTTGGCAACGTATAGAGACAGTCCCTACCCAACAGTGGGCTCACAGTCTAAAAGACTGGTCGCCTTCTGGACGTCGGGAATAATGTCAATAATGCAGCAGCCAGTTCCCAGTTCAATCATTCATTCAGACATATTTATTGAGCACTTACGGTGTGCAAAGCACTGGACTGAGATCTTGGGAGAGTACAATAAAACAATAGACAGATTCCCTGCTCACAATGAGCTTACAGTCTAGAGGACGAGCTTTGGAGCAGTGACACGGGATGGAAAGCGGCCTCGATGGAAAACTGACCCCAGAGGGGGGAAAGGGGGCGGGTGTGTTGGGGTCTCGGGCCCCTGGCCACGCAGTCCCCTGGACTCACCTGACAGTATCCCACATCTGGGTTGTGGTGGCCGAAGGCTACCAACACGTTGGACAAGGGCTGCTCCAGGCAGGGCTCTGACGTCCGGCGAAAGTGCACGTTGTCGGGGAATGTCCTGTGCAGGTCTGTGGGGTGGTGGGGAGGGAGGGGAGAAGGGGAAGAGAGGAGGAGGAGGAGGAGGAGAGGGGGAGGGAAAGAGGAGGGGGGAAGAAGAAGAGGGAGAAAGAGGGGGAGGAGGAGGGAAAGAGGAGGAGGGGAAGGAGAAGAGGGAGAAAGGAGGAGGAGAGGAGGATGAAGAGGTGAAGGAGGAGGAGAAAAAAGAGGGGAAAGAGAAGATGGAGAAGGAGGGGGAGGAGAGAACACAGAAAAGGATGAACTGAAGAAATATAACTGCGCAACCTGATGTTTGGGTCTGATGTCCACGCAAAGGTGTCCAGCATTAAATGTGGCTCCTGTGCTCCCGTTTCTCATCAGTGGGGACCTGGTTCTCTCCCAAAACAGCCCAGCCTGCACCCTTGGCTCCTCCCATACTGACTTCCTCACTGGGCCTCGGTCTCATCTGTCTCACCGAGGGTCCCTTGCCCGCATCCTCCTTCTGGCCTGAAACTCCCTCCCTCCTCATATCGGACAGACAATCACTCTCCCCATCTTCAAACTCTCCAAAAAATCGCATTCCTCCAAGAAGCCTTCCCTGATTCACCTCAAATCTCCCCACTCTATTTGCTTTCTTGTCTGCATCGCCTGTACCCTTGGATGTGTAACCCCTTAAGCAGGCTGATAGTCATCCTGCCTTAACCATATTCATTCACTCATTCATTCAATTGTATTTATTGAGCTCTTACTGTGTGCAAAGCTCTATGCTAAGCGCTTGGGAGAGTACAGCATAACAATAAAGACACATTCCCTACCCACAGTGAGCTTGCATTCTAGAAGATGAACTTACAGTCCAGAAGATGAGTTTACCTAATACTCTGTCCTGTCCCCTACTGTAGTTTATTTTAATCAATCAATCGTATTTATTGAGCGCTTACTGTGTGCAGAGCACTGTACTAACCGCTTGGGAAGTCCAAGTTGGCAACATATAGAGACAGTCCCTACCCAACAGTAAGCTCACAGTCTAAAAGGGGGAGACAGAGAACAAAACCAAACATACTAACAAAATAAAATAGAATAGATATGTACAAGTAAAATAAATAGAGTAATAAATATGTACAAACATATACATATATACAGGTAATGTCTATCTCCCCCAATAGATTGTAAGCTTCTTGAGGGCAGGGATCATGTCTACCAACTCTTTGGTACTGTAATCTCCAAAGCACTTACTACAGTGCTCTGCACATTGTAAGCGCTCAATACCCATGATTTCATTCATTCAATCGTATTTATTAAGCGCTTACTGTGTGCAGAGCACTGTACTAAGTGCTTGGGAAGTACAGGTTGGTAAAATATAGAGACGGTCCGTACCCAATAGGGGGCTCACAGTCTAGAAGGGGGAGACAGACAACAAAACAACACATATTAACAAAATAAAATAGAATAGTAAATATGTACAAGTAAAATAGAGTAATAATTCTGTACAAACATATATACAGGTGCTGTGGGGAGGGGATGGAGGTAGGGCGGGGGGGGATGGGGAGGGGGAGAGGAAGGAGGTGGCTCAGTGTGGAAAGGCCTCCTGGAGGAGGTGAGCTCTCAGTAGGGCTTTGAAGGGAGGAAGAGAGCGAGCTTGGCGGATGTGCTGAGGGAGGGCATTCCAGGCCAGGGGGAGGACGTGGGCCAAGGGTCGATGGTGGGACAGGCGAGAACAAGGCACAGTGAAGAGGTTAGCGGCAGAGAAGCGGAGGGTACGGGCTGGGCTGGAGAAGGAAAGAAGGGAGGTGAGGTAGGAGGGGGTGAGGTGATGGACAGCCTTGAAGCCCAGGGTGAGGAGTTTCTGCCTGATGCATAGGTTGATTGGTAGCCACTGGAGATTTTTGAGGAGGGGAGTAACATGCCCAGAGCGTTTCTGCACAAAGATGATCCAGGCAGCAGCGTGAAGTACAGATTGAAGTGGGGAGAGACACGAGGATGGGAGATCAGAGAGGAGGCTGATGCAGTAATCCAGTCAGGATAGGATTAGAGATTGAACCAGCAGGGTAGCGGTTTGGATGGAGAGGAAAGGGCGGATCTTGGTGATGTTGCGGAGGTGAGAGCGGCAGTTTTTGATGATGGATTGGATGTGAGGGGTGAACAAGAGAGCGGAGTCGAGGATGACACCAAGGTTGCGGGCTTGTGAGACAGGAAGGATGGTAGTGCCGTCAACAGTGATGGGAGAGGGCAGGGTTTGGGAGGGAAGACAAGGAGTTCAGTCTTGGACATATTGAGTTTTAGATGGCGGGCAGACATCCAAATGGAGATGTCTTGAAGGCAAGAGGAGACACGAGCCTGAAGGGAGGGAGAGAGAGCAGGGGCAGAGATGTAGATTTGGGTGTCATCAGCGTAGAGATGATCAACTGATTAAGGGGACCAATCCTGTCCACACTGATCTTCCAGGGAATGATGGTTTCCGTCCTCACTGAATTCCAGGGAGGACACAGGATCCTTAAGGGACAGGGCTCCATTTCCCACAGTGGAAATCATATCCCACTCTATTGAACACAGATAAGCCAATTAACTAGACAGTAGATAGACACAATCTCAATCACTGGAGAAGCAGCTTGGCCTAGTGGCTACAGCCCAGGCCTAGGAGTCAAAAGGACTTGGGTTCTAATCCAAACCCCGCCACTTGTCTGCTCTCAATCAATCGTATTTCTTGAGTGCTTACTATGTGCCGGGCCCCTACTAAGCGCTTGGGAGAGCACAATAAAATAGAATTAAGCAGATACTTTCCCTGTCTGCTATGTGACTTTGTCACTTCACTTCTCAGGGCTCTTACCTCATCTGTAAAATGGGGATTAAGATTGTGAGCCCCATATGGGCCAGAAGTATGTCTAACCTGATGAGCTTGTATCTCTATCCTCAGTGGTTAATACAGTGCCTGGCACACAGTAAGCAATTAATTAAAGATGAAGGGGAGAGAGAGAGTGAGGGGGAGAAGGAGAGAGGGGAGGGAGGAGAAGAGAAAGTGAAAAAGAGGAGAGATGGGGAGAGAGAGAAGGGGGAGAGTGGGAGAGAGAAAGAAAAGGAGATGGGGGAGGGAGAGAGGCAGGTAAGGAGAATGCATACCAGATTAGTTATCAAAATGGCAATATACTAATTCTGGCAACCTCAGCTTTGCTGAGAGGTTAGAATGGCATTCGGTTGTCCTCTGTGTACATGGGAGTGCACACACACAAAAAAAAAAAAAAAAGAAAGAAAGAAAGAAAAAAAGAAAACCATGTCACGGTGGCCCAAGAACACAGAAACCTGACCTTTATCCAAAACCTGGTTCAGGACCACATTTCTTCAAGGGGCAGCCTCAAACCACAGCCGCCAAAGTCTGAACCTGGGAGAAACCAGCCATCAGTGGCATTTATGGAGCACTGACTCTGGGAAGAGCACCGGACTAAGTGCTTGGGAGAAGTACAGTCTAAGAGTTGGGAGACGTGTTCCCAAACCAAGTTGACAGTCTAGAAGGAGAATATTTGAGTTTTTTATTTCACTTGTTAGGCGCTATGTGCCAGATACTGTTCTAAGCACTGGGGCAAATACAAATTAATCAGGTTGGACGTGGTCCCTGTCCCACATGGGGCTCCCAGTCTTAATCCCCATTTTACAGATGAGGTAATCCAGCTTTCAGGCTGGGAGTAGGAGCCCATCATTATTTTTCCCCTGGAGCCCCAAGAGACCGTGGGGGTGATCTGTGTGAAGTTAAAAACATTCTTGGAAAAGGCAGGGATCGCGAGCGGTATTTCTGTGTTGAGGGAAGGGTTTGCTTCGTTGTGAGCGTACATCTCTCTCCACCTCCCTGTTTTTCCAGGGTAGCTAGCTGTCAAGTCCAACCACCCCAGCCCAAACTCTCTTTCCTTAATAATAGTAATCATAATCATAATCATGGTATTTGTTAAGCACTTACTATGTACCTGGCATTGTTCTAAGCACTGGGGCAGATATAAGCGAATCAGGATGGACAGAGTCCAGGTCCCACATGGGGCTCACAGTCTTAATCCCCATTTGACAGATGAGGGAACTGAGGCCCAGAGAAGTGAAATGACCGGCCCCAGGTTACACAGCAGATGCGTGGCAGAGCCAAGATTAGAACCCAGGTCCTCTGTCTCCCCAACCCGTGCTCTTTCCACTAGGCTTCTTGTGTAACATATAGACAGTTATCAGCAGCAGCATCAATGCTATTTTCTGAATGCTTTCTATAATAATAGTAATAATAATAATGGTATTTGTTAAGCGCTTACTACATGCAAAGCACTGTTCTAAGCACTGGGGGGATACAAGGTGATCAGGTTGTCCCATGTGGGGCTCACAGTCTTAATCCCCATTTTACAGATGAGGGAACTGAGGCCCAGAGAAGTGAAGTGACTTGCCCAAAGTCACACAGCTGACAGTTGGCGGAGCCGGGATTTGAACCCGTGACCTCTGACTCCAAAGCCCGGGCTCTTTCCACTGAGCCACGCTGCTTCTCCATGTGCAGAGCACTGTACTATGCACTTGAAAGAGTACAATATAACAGCGTTGGGCGACACGTTCCCTGCCTCCATCGAGCTGACAGGCTATAGGGGAAGTTAGAGATTAATAAAAATAAATATCTTACAAGGGTGAGGGTGTGAGGGAGAGGGGTAGTAACCCCCACCTTTGTAGGAGAATTATGGCAACTAAGGTTCAAAGTGAAATTTGGTGTGTATGTGTTCATTCAATTGCATTTAATGGGCACTTAGTGTGTGCAGAGCACTGTAATAATATAATAATAATAATGGTATTTGTTAAGCACTTACAATGTGCAAAGCACTGTTCTAAGTGCTGGGGGGATACAAGGTGATCTGGTTGCCCCTCGTGGGGCTCACAGTCTTAATCCCCATTTTACAGGTGAGGGAACTGAGGCACAGAGAAGTTAAGTTACTTGCCCAAAGTCACGCAGCTGATAATTGGTGGAGCCGGGATTTGAACTCATGACCTCTGACTCCAAAGCCCGTGCTCTTTCCACTGAGCCACGCTGCTTCTCTGTACTAAGCACTTGGGAGCGTACAAGAGAAGCAGCGTGGCTCAGTGGAAAGAGCACGGGCTTTGGAGTCAGCGGTCATGGGTTCAAATCTTGGCTCCACCAAGTTCTTCACTTCTCTGTGCCTCAGTTCCCTCATCTGTAAAATGGGGATGAAGACTGTGAGCCCCACGTGGGACAACCTGATCACCTTGTAACCTCCCCAGCGCTTAGAACAGTACTTTGCACATAGTAAGCGCTTTAAAAATGCCATCATTATTATTATATTACAACCCAATCACAAACAGACACATTCCCCGCCCACAATGAGCTGACGGCCTGGAGTTTTCAAATGAGGCCGGGCAAGGAGCCGTCTCACCGGGTCCCGCAATCCGTCCGTCGGCAGCAGACTGACCTGTGTGGATGGCTTCCATCACCTTGGGGTTCCTCTGTCCTTGGAGGAGTTTTTGGTAATAGCCGGGATTTTGCTCCATCTGAGCCTGCGCTCCGCTCATCACCATCCAGACCAGGGCACGGTGTTCGTTCGGCACCCCTTTCCTCACGTAGCGCTTCACTGAAACAAAAAACAACCATGTGAGCCATGGGGTGGGCATCCCCCCCAAAAAAAAACCCCGCTCCTCTCCGCCCACCTTGGGAGTCAGAAGGACCTGGGTTCTAATCCTGGCTCCACCACTTTGCTGTATGGCCTTGGGCAAGTTCACTTCTCTGGGCCTCAGCTACCTCATCTGGAAAATGGAGATTGCGATTGTGAGCTCCACATGGAACAGGGACTGTGTCCAACTGGATCTACTAATATATTATTAATAATAATAATGGCATCTATTAAGCACTTACTATGTGCAAAGCACTGTTCTAAGCGCTGGGGAGGTTACAAAGTGATCAGGTTATCCCATGTGGGGATCACAGTCTTAATCCCCATTTTGCAGATGAGGGAACTGAGGCCCAGAGAAGTGAAATCATCATCATCATCATCAATCGTATTTATTGAGCGCTTACTGTGTGCAGAGCACTGTACTAAGCGCTTGGGAAGTACAAATTGGCAACATATAGAGACAGTCCCTACCCATCAGTGGGCTCACAGTCTAAAAGGGGGAGACAGAGAACAAAACCAAACATACTAACAAAATAAAATAAATAGAATAGATATGTACAAGTAAAATAAATAGAGTAATAAATATGTACAAACATATATACAGTGAAATGACTTGCCCAAAGTCACCCAGCTGACAAGTGACAGAGCCAGGATTTGAACCCATGACTTCTGACTCCAAAGCCCGTGCTCTTTCCACTGAGCCACGCTGCTCCTTCTTCTTCTAAGCACCCCTGTGCTTAGTACAGTGCCTAGTACATAATAAGCATGCAACAAATATCACTATCATTATTAATAACCCTATTCTGGCTTCCCTGTGGGTCCCCTGTGGGACAGGGCCTGTTTCTGACAATAATAACAATAAAAACTGGAGAAGTAGTAATAGTATGTGCCAGGCACTGTACTAAATGCTGGAGGGGAATACAATCAAATTGGGTTGGGAACAGTCCCTGTCCCACATGAGACTCACAGTCTTAATCCCCATTTTACAGATGAGGTAACAGAGAAGTGAAGCGGCTTGCCCAAGGTCACCCAGCAGACAAGTGACAGAGCAGTATTAGAACCCAGGTCCTTTCAACTCCCAGGCCTGTGATCTAGCTACTATGCCATGCTGCCTCTCAGATCTGATTAACTTATACTTACTCCAGGCCTGGCTTCTGTGGAAAAGAAATGCAGAAATACAGTATTCCAGGAGTCACGTCTGGGGAGGGGATGGATGAATATTACTACTATACTACTACTAATAATAATAACAATAACAATTACAGGAATAGTGGTATCTGTTAAGTGCTATACTAAGCACTAGGGTAGATAGAAGATAATCACGCTGGGCAAAAATCACTGTGCTGTTTCCTAAGTGGAATCAATCAATCGTATTTATTGAACGCTTACTGTGTGCAGAGCACTGTACTAAGCGCTTGGGAAGTACAAGTTGGCAACATATAGAGACAGTAAGCCGGACAAGTGGGCTCACAGTCTAGAAGGGGGAGACAGAGAACAAAACCAAACATATTAACAAAATAAATAGAATAGATATGTACAAGTAAAATAGAGTGATAAATATGTACAAACATATATACATATATAAGTGGAAGGCAAACGGGTGCTGAATCCCCATTTTGCAGATGAGGAAACCGAGGCCCAGGGAAGTTAAAGTGACTTGTCCAAGACCACCTAAGCAGGCAAGTGGTGGAGCAGGGTCTAGAACAAAGAACCTCCAACTCCCAGGCCCGTTTTTTTTCCACAGGCCACGGGATAGATGATAGCGAAAAGACTCAAGGACGCTCGCTCTTTTGCAACTTTTAAATGGATTTACATGGCAACGGTAAATCCTATAACATTTTAGACCGGACTTTGGCCCCTGCCCAGTTAAGAAGCACCTGACTAGAGGCCCTCCCAAGCCACTCAACATAAATTTCAAGATTAAAAAGGACTCTGCTCCTTGAGGGAGAGACCAAGAGCGTATTTGTCTAAAATGCCACTTCCCGTGAGGGTTCAGTTTCCAACTGCAAAACAAACAAATAAATAAAATAAGGCAGTGCTTTACTCTCAACTCTCCTGCTTCTGTCCCCTTGCTATTTTTTTTTATGGTATTTGTTAAGCACTTACTGGGTGCCAGGCACCGTACTAAGCGCTGGGTAGATGCAAGCTCCTCAACTTGGACACAGTCCCTGTCCCACATGGGGCTCAGTTTAATCCGTTTTAGGAGATGAGAGAACTGAGGCATAGAGAAAGAGACTTGCCTGAGGTCACACAGCAGACCGGGGCGGAGCTGGGAGTAGAACCCGGATCCTTCCGAATAAGTCTTAGCTTAGAACAGTGCTTTGCACATAGTAAGCGCTTAATAAATGCCATTAAAAAAAAAAGTCCTGCGCTCTTTCCACTAGACCACCCTGCTTCTCCCGCTCACAGCCATCTTCCTGCCTGATATTCCTCTCTCTTCAAATCCACTAGATCCCAGCTCTTCCCATCTTCAAAGCCCTCCTGGAATCCCATTCGCTCCAGAAAACATTCCCCAATTATTCTCTTTACCTCAAAATCTCCAACTAAAACACAACTCTCACACACTTTAACCCGCCCTCCTATTTAAGCATTTGATTATTCACAGCTCCATCTTTCCATTTGTTTTCCTCCTATCTCTACATTATTTCAAGTGTGTGTGTCCCAGTAGATTGTAAACAATAATAGTATTACTGCTTATGGTCTTTGTTAAGTGCCTACTATGTGTCAAACACTGGGGTAGTAGATACAAACTAATCAGATTGGAAGTAGTGCCTGTCCCACAAGGGGCTCAAAATCTAAGTAGGAGGGAGCTAGAGCCCGGGCCTGGAGTCAGAGGACCCGGGTTCTAATCACGGCTCCGCCACCTGTCTGCTGAGTGACCTTGGGCAAGCTACTTCACTTCTCTGTGCCTCAATTCCCTCATCTGTAAGACGGTGAGCACTATTTTGGACCAGGACCGTGTCCAACCTGATTAAATTGTATCTAACCTAGCGCTTAATACAGTGCCTGGTACACAGTAAGTGCTTAACACATACCATTAATTTAAAAAAAAAAAAGTCAGACAGTCTCTTTTCCATCCAAGGCTCAGAATCTAAGGGGGAGGGAGAGCACGTTATAAATCCCCATGTTATTCATTCATTCATTCATTCAATGGTATTTATTGAGCACTTACTGTGTGCAGAGCACTGTACTAAGTGCTTGGGAAGTACAAGTTGGCAACATATAGACACAGTTCCTACCCAAAGGCGGGCTCACAGTCTAGAAGGGGGAGACAGACAACAAAACATATTAACAAAATAAAATAAATGGAATAGTAAATATGTACAATACATTTTACAGGTGAGGAAACTGAGGCACAGAGAAGCTAAGTGACTTGCCCAAGGTCCCACAGCAGACAAGCAGCAGAGCCGGGACTAGAACCCACGTCTTCCGACTCCCAAGCTCGGGCTCTTTTCACTCTCTCCCTGGCCCAGGATGCACCCTCTAAGGGGAAGAGCAGGTGAGGAGGGGAAGGAGGAGGGTGTGGGCAGTCAATCAATCAATCAATCGCATTTATTGAGCGCTTACTGTGTGCAGAGCACTGTACTAAGCGCTTGGGAAGTACAAGTTGGCAACATATAGAGACAGTCCCTACCCAACAGTGGGCTCACAGTCTAAAAGGGGGAGACAGAGAACAAAACCAAACAGTCGTGACCCACAGGCACTCAGCCCCCTTGCCCCTGCCCACCCCAACCACGCATTCATGCGCTCCACGCATTCATTCATTCATTCAATGGTATTTATTGAGCACTTACTGTGTGCAGAGCACTGTACTGTACAAGTCGGCAACATATAGACACGGTCCCTACCCAACAACGGGCTCACAGTCTCGAAGGGGGAGACAGACAACAAGACAAAACATGTAGACAGGTGTCAAAACCGTCAGAATAAATAGAATTATAGCTATATGCACAGCATTAATAAAATAGAGTAGTAAATCTGTACAAGTAAAATAGAGTAATAAATACATACAAATATATATAAGTGCTGTGGGGAGGGGAAGGAGGTAGCCAAGGCACTCAGGGAGCTCTGCTTACCAGGAGGGTTGGGGGCCTGGGGGATTCCGGGCCTGAAAGATCCCAGGAAATTCTGGGCCTGAGGAGTCGTAGGCCTGTGGGTACCTACAGAGAGGGTCGGGGAGGGGGAGCACAAAAAATAGAACTTCCCCAGCCTAGAGGTCACCCCGGGATCCACCCACCCACAAACCAACATTAGAGAAGGCTGACCAGTCAACATCCATCCGGAGAGGACGACGATTCAAGGCCCTGCTGAGAGCTCACCTCCTCCAGGAGGCCTTCCCAGACTGAGCCCCTTCCTTCCTCTCCCCCTCGCCCCCCTCTCCATCCCCCCATCTTACCTCCTTCCCTTCCCCACAGCACCTGTATATATGTATATATGGTTGTACATATTTATTACTCTATTTATTTATTTATTTATTTTACTTGTACATTTCTTTCCTATTTATTTTATTTTGTTGGTATGTTTGGTTCTGTTCTCTGTCTCCCCCTGTTAGACTGTGAGCCCACTGTTGGGTAGGGACTGTCTCTATGTGTCGCCAATTTGTACTTCCCAAGCGCTTAGTACAGTGCTCTGCACATAGTAAGGGCTCAATAAATACGATTGATTGATTGATTGATTGACGATGATGATGGCATTTATTAAGTGCTTACTATGTGCAAAGCGCTGAAGCACCGCGGTGGAATATCCCCGTTGTTGGGTAGGGACTGTCTCTATATGTTGCCGAATTGTACCTTCCAAGTGCTTAGTGGTGCTCTGCGCACAGCAAGCACTCAATAAATACGACTGAATGAATACTGCCCACTGTCATTCCCATTCCGGCTGGAACTCCAGAAAGGTTAGAAAAGCGGAAATTTGCGTGGGGGTGGTTATTCCACCTAAAGGGAGTGACAATCCTTGATTCCAGAAACACTTCCAGCCTGTCTACAGAACCAGGCCTGAGCACTGAGCGGAGGGGGAGGGAGCAGCTGCCAAGGAAACTGCTCCATGTCACTGAATTTCCATTTGCTTTAGGCCACAAACCTGTCATCCTGTTCCTGCTGTTTCCTCCAAGTGAAGTTGCCAAGAACCGTGCGAGACTATATGCAAGTATTGATTGAGTACCTGCTTGCTGTGTGTGGAACACTGTACTAAGCTGCAAGGACCTTACAGGCATTAAAATACATTACAGAGGGTTGGCCTAGTGGATAAAGCATGGGCCGGGGGGGGGGGGGGGGGGGGGGGGGGGGGGGTGTCAGAAGGACATGGGTTCTAATCCCGGCTCCGCCACTTTCCCTTTTTGTGACCTTGGGCAAGTCACTTTTAGACTGTGAGCCCACTGTTGGGTAGGGACTGTCTCTATGTGTTGCCAACTTGTACTTCCCAAGCGCTTAGTACAGTGCTCTGCACACAGTAAGCGCTCAATAAATACGATTGATGACTTCACTTCTCTGGGCCTCAGTGACCTCATCTGTAAAATGTCGATTAAGACTGTGAGCCCCATATGGGACAGGGACTGTGTCCAATCCAATTTCTTTGTATCCGCCCCAGCGCTTAGTACAGTGCCCAGCACATGGTAAGCACTTCAATACCACAATTATTACTATTATTATTCAGCTCAATCCTACAGGTGAAGCCACTTTTTTGGGTGGGGGGAGAACACGGGTCTAAATCCCATCTCTTCCAAGAGGCCTTCCCCAACCAAGCCCTCAATTTCCCCTACTCCCTCTCCCTCCTATGTCACCCCGGAACTTGGATTTGTATCTTTTATTCACCCCTCCCTCAGCCCCACGGCACCTATGTCCATATCTGTACTTCATTTATAGTCAATGTCTGTCTCCCCCTCTACGGTATAAGCTCTTTGTGGGCAGGGACCGTGTCTACCAACTCTGTTATACAGTCCTCTCCCGAGCGCTTAGTAGGGTGCTCTGCACACAGTAAGTGCTCAATAAATACACCTGACTGAGCGCTCAATAACTACAACTGATGATCGAATGGCTGCCTAATTATAATTACGCCAAGTCAATCAATCAATCAGTCGTATTTATTGAGCGCTTACTATGTGCAGAGCACTGTACAAAGCGCTTGGGAAGTACAAATTGGCAACACATAGAGACAGTCCCTACCCAACAGTGGGCTCACAGTCTAAAAGGGGGAGACAGAGAACAGAACCAAACATACCAACAAAATAAAATAAATAGGAAAGAAATGTACAAGTA
This sequence comes from Tachyglossus aculeatus, assembly GCF_015852505.1. Taxonomy (NCBI): domain Eukaryota; kingdom Metazoa; phylum Chordata; class Mammalia; order Monotremata; family Tachyglossidae; genus Tachyglossus; species Tachyglossus aculeatus. The sequence continues at coordinate 13,803,744 of NC_052085.1, read as the reverse complement.
AAATAAATAAATAAATAAATAAATAGAGTAATAAATATGTACAACCATATATACATATATACAGGTGCTGTGGGGAAGGGAAGGAGGTAAGATGGGGGGATGGAGAAGGGGACGAGGGGGAAAGGAAGGAAGGGGCTCAGTCTGGGAAGGCCTCCTGGAGGAGGTGAAACAGGAGTCCAACAGGAGGTATCTTCACACTCCCTGAGAGCCAACCAACGCTGCTCCAGAGGGCAACAGGCTGGATTGTTCAAATGCTAACACCACAACTCCTTCCATACAGATCCCCCAAAATGGGAGAGAAGGCAGAGAACCCCCCCCTACACACACACACACACACACACACACACACACACACACACACACACACACGCACACACAAACACACGGTGAGACACATCAGGTAATTTGTGTGATAAAATGAGAGCGACGGATGGTCCTCCACAATGCAGCTTTTAGGTTAGGCATTGGAAGGAAGCTAAGCGACAAGGCCGCAGGGAAGCGTGGGCTGCCTTGCGTGTTGTGTAGCCGGCACACTGCGGGGAAGGCGGAAGGGTTTTATTTTTAAGCACTGCCTTAAGGAGCTGACAGGCAACCTCCCACAACTCTCAAACTCGGCTAGTATTCCGCAGGGCAGAGAATAAGAAATAAGAACAATAACTGGGGTATTTCTTAGGCACTTACTAGGTGCCAAGCACTCTGCTAATCAATGGCAGCTACTGAGCAACTTACCGTGTGCGCCGCTGGAGAAACTAGAACAGAGTCGGTAGATAAGTTCCATAGGGAGCTCAGAGTCCAGATCGGAAAATAGGCATGAAAATATATTACGGGTTATGTAAACAAGTGCTGTGGGGCTGAGGGTGGGGTGACTATCAAATGCTTAAAGGGTGCAGATCCAAATGCACGGAAGGGAGAGGGCGTAGGGGAAATGACCGTGAGCCCGCTGTTGGGTAGGGACCGTCTCTATGTGTTGCTGACTTGTACTTCCCAAGCGCTTAGTACAGTGCTGTGCACACAGTAAGCGCTCAATAAATACGATTGAATGAGGGCTCAGGCTGGGAAGGCCTCTCGGAGATGTGACTTCAACAAGGCTTTGAAGGTGGGAAGAGGGGTGGTCTGCCCTAAGTGAAAAGGGAGGATGTGGGCCGGCAGTGAGATAATAATAATAATGATGGCATTTATTAAGCGCTTACTACGTACAAAGCACTGTTCTAAGCGCTGGGGAGGTTACAAGGCGATCAGGTTGTCCCACAGGGGGCTCACAGTCTTAATCCCCATTTTACAGAGGAGGTAACAGGCACAGTGAAGTGACTTACCCAAAGTCACACAGCTGACAGTTAATAATAATAATAATAATGGCATTTATTAAGTGCTTACTATATGCAAAGCACTGTTCTAAGCGCTATGGAGGCTACAACGTGATCAGGTTGTCCCACAGGGGGGCTCACAGTCTTCATCCCCATTTTACAGATGAGGGAACTGAGGCACAGAGAAGTGAAGTGGCTTGCCCAAAGTCACACAGCTGACAGTTGGCAGAGCCGGCATTTGAACTCATGACCTCTGACTCCAAAGCCCTTGTTCGTTCCACTGAGCCACGCTGCTTCTCCAAGCATCTATCTTCTCCAAGCTAGATGAGATTGATTGTACTGTGTGGCCCTGGGAAAGTCACTTTGCTTCTCTGGGCCTCAGTGACCTCCTCTGTGAAATGGGGATTAAGACTGTGAGCTCCATGTGACACAGGGATTCTCTGATTCTCTTGTAACTACCCCAATAATAATAATGATGGCATTGATTAAGAGCTTACTATGTGCAAAGCACTGAACACTTAGGACAGTGTCGGGCATATAGTAAGTGATTCAATACCCTTAAAAAATAATTAAGGTTTTTTTTTTTAATCAAGTGTATACTAAACACTGGAATAGGTATAAAATGATCAGACTGGACACAATCCTTGTCCCACATGGGGCTCCACAGTTCAGAGAAGAGTAGTACTTAGCCAGGTGCCTAAGGGACATTTTTTTTTTAATGGAATTTTTTTAAGCACTTACTACGTGCCAGTTGCTGTATTTTCCCACTGGGGTAGATACAAGTTAAGCAGGTTGTATCACAGGGGGTTCAGAGTCCTAATCTCCATTTTACAGGTAGGGTAACTGAGGCCCAGAGAGGTGAAATGACTCGCCCCGGGTCATCCAGCAGAGACGTGGCAGAGCTGGGATCAGAACCCAGGCCCTTGCTCTTTCCACTGGGCCACGCCGCCTGCCTAGTACGAGCGCTTAGTACAGTGCTCTGCACACAGTAAGTGCTCAATAAATACAACTGAATGAATGAATGCCTAAATCACAGCGCTTCTTTGATGCTCCTATTTATTTAGGTTGGGGTGAACGATGATTCCCCCAGGCTTTTTCTCCCATCCTTGTAATAATAATAATAATGATGACATTTATTAAATGCTTACTACGTGCAAAGCACTGTTCTAAGTGCTGGAGAGGTTACAAAGTGATCAGGTCGTCCCAAGGGGGGGCTCACAGCCTTAATCCCCATTTTACAGATGAGGTAACTGAGGCCCAGAGAAGCGAAGTGACTTGCCCAAAGTCACAGAGCTGACAATTGGCGGAGCCGGGATTTGAACCCATGACCTCTGACTCCAAAGCCCGGGCTCTTTCCACTGAGTCAAGCGGCTTCTCTTCTCTTCTTGTACATGACCGTATCCACAAAGTATTTTATCATCTATTGAATTCTAACTAGGTTCTTCTGGGGCCATTTCCCCCTTGAAATCAGGAACATCTTGAATTTATTTCCTTGTAGTTTGCAAATTCCATTCTGTACCCATAAAATAGCAGCACAGCCTGTTAGGCATTGGCAAAGAAACGAAATTAAATATGTATCAACTGCCATTAGGGAACGACGTAGACTACGTAATGGAGAACTATTCCTCAACTATAAGCCTCAAACAAAACTCACCTTTCAAACTCCTCTGTATACTCCTGGTGCCCTTCAGAAGTTTGGACCATTTTATTGCTCGTCTGGTGAGTATCCTCAGGTAGCCAGAAAAAAATTCTTCATAGGACGCATAATCAAAATCTTCTGGCCTTTCAAATCCATATGGATCAATTCTTCGCCAGGAAAGGGAAGAAAATTTTGAACCAATGAAACTCTAGGTATACAGGTGCAAAAACACATCACAATAATAAGGGAATTTGTTAAGCGCTTACTACATGCTAATTTACATGGATACAAGCTAATCGGGTTGTCCCTGTCTCACAGAGGGCTCACAGTCTTAATCCTCATTTTAGAGATGAGGGAACTGAAGCACAGAGAAGTGAAGTAACAGACCCACGGTCCCACAGCAGCCAACTGGCAGAGCAGGATTAGAACCCAGGTCCTTCTGACTTCCATGCCCGGGCTCTCCAGCTCTCCCCCTCGTCCCCCCCTCTCTCCCCCTCGTCCCCCTCTCCATCCCCCCATCTTACCTCCTTCCCTTCCCCACAGCACCTGTATATATGTATATATGGTTGTACATATTTATTACTCTATTTATTTATTTATTTATTTTACTTGTACAGTTCTATCCTATTTATTTTATTTTTTTGGTATGTTTGGTTTTGTTCTCTGCCTCCCCCTTTCAGACTGTGAGCCCACTGTTGGGTAGGGACTGTCTCTATGTGTTGCCAATTTGTACTTCCCAAGCACTTAGTACAGTGCTCTGCACATAGTAAGCGCTCAATAAATACAATTGATTGATTGATTGATTGATTGTTTGCAGAGCGCGCTGACTTTGTTGAGAATCCAAAAGCGTTCCCAATCACCGAAAAGCATCTACTAAGTGCTGACTCTGGGCAGAGCACTGTACTAAGTGCTTGGGGGAGTGTGATAGCTTGTAGGCATGGCTCCTTGGACTCCGGGAGATTACAGTTATAAAATGCACAGCTGGGCTATCTTTTTTGAGATGCAGAAAGCAGGTTCTCAGACACACAAAGTGTTATTTTATCTGGTTAAAGACAAAGGGTGGATTGAAAGATGCAACTATCATCATCAATTGTATTTATTGAGCGCTTACTGTGTGCAGAGCACTGTACTAAGCGCTTGGGAAGTACAAATTGGCAACATATAGAGACAGTCCCTACCCAACAGTGGGCTCACAGTCTAAAAGGGGGAGACAAAACCAAACATACTAACAAAATAAAATAAATAGAATAGATATGTACGAGCAAAATAAATAAATAAATAAATAAATAGAGTAATAAATATGTACAAACATATATACATATATACAGGTGCTGTGGGGAAGGGAAGGAGGTAAGATGGGGGGGATGGAGAGGGGACGAGGGGCAACTAGGCAGAAATCGGGACCAACGATTGTACTGTACTCTCCCAAGTGCTTAGTACAGTGCTCTGCATATGGTAAATGTTTAATTGATTAATCATTCATTGGTATTTAAGCACTTGCTTTGTACAGGGCAGTATACTAAGCGCTTGGGAGAGTCCAACAGAGTTGGAAGTCGAGAAGCAGTGTGGCTGAGAAGCAGCGTGGCTCAGTGGAAAGAGCACGGGCTTTGGAGTCAGAGGCCATGGGTTCGAATCCCGGCTCCGCCACATGTCTGCTGTGTGACCTTGGGCAAGTCACTTAACTTCTCTGAGCCTCAGTTACCTCATCTGTAAAATGGGGATTAAGACTGTGAACCCCACATGGGACAACCTGATCACTTTGTATCCCCCCCAGCGCTTAGAACAGTGCTTTACACATAGTAAGCGCTTAACAAATGCCAACATATTATTATTATTATTATTATTATTATTATTATTATTATTATTCCGTGCCTCCCAGGAGCTTACAGTCTAGAGTGGGAGACAAACATTAAAATAATGACAGAAATATGTACATCTGTGCAGTTAATCAATCAATGCCACAGAGACGCAGTGTGGCCCAGTGGGCAGAGCATGGGCTTAGGAGTCCAAAGGAGCTGGATTCTACTCCCGGCTGCTCCACTTGTCTGCTGGGTGAACTTGGGTACGTCGCTTTACCTCTCTGTGCCTCAGTTCCCTCATCTGTAAAATGGGGATGAAGACTGGAAGCCCAAGTGGGACGGGGACTGTGTCCAATCTGATTAACTCGTACCTACCCCAATGATTAGGACAGTGCCTGGCACTTAGAAAGCGCTTAATACATTTTTTAAAAATGTACACGCGTGGGAATATGGGTTTTTGGATGCATCCGGGTTTAGTTGGTGAAAAGCAGCTACCCTGAAGTTCAGGCAACCCGAGGGGGGTTCTGCAGAAAGCAAGGACCGTCAAAAATAATAGAGAAAAAATAAAAACAGGTGGCCTAGTGGAAAGAGCACGGGCCCGGGGTTTCGAGGGTCCTGGGTTCTAATCCCTACTCCTCCACTCACCCCCCTGTGTGAGCTTGGACGAGTCACTTTGGTTCTCTGTCTCAGGGATTCAATCCCTGTTCTCCCTCCTACCCGGACTGCCAGGCCCACGTGGGTAATCCGATCATTTCTCACCTACCCTGCTGCTTAGTACAGTGCTCGGCACATAGTAAGCACCTAACAAACGTTGCAGTTACTTCTTTTTTTTTTCCCCAACTACTATCGTTATTGTGAGTTTCTGTGCCCAGCTGTGAAATGGGGATTAAGACTGGCAGGCCCCAAGTGGGCCCTGATGATCAATCAATCAATCAATCCTATTTATTGAGCGCTTACTGTGTGCAGAGCACTGTACTAAGCGCGATGATCTTCTATCTACCCCTGCTTGGGGTGGTGGCCAGCACATAGTAAGTGCTTAGTAAGTAATAATAATAATAATGACCATGATGGTATTTGTTAAGCGCTTACTACGTGCCAAGCAGTGTTCTAAGCCCTGGGGGAGATACAAGGTAAGCGGGTTGTCTCGGGTGGGGCTCACAGTCTTCATCCCCATTTTCCAACTGAGGCGCGGAGAAGTGAAGTGACTCGCCCAAGGTCACCCAGCTGACAAGTGGTGGAGCCGGGATAATAATGGTGGTACTTGTTAAGCGCTTACTATGTGCCAAGAACTGTTCTAAGCGCTAGGGGTGGGAGGTATAAGGTCTGTCTCCCCCTCGTCCCCCTCTCCATCCCCCCCATCTTACCTCCTTCCCTTCCCCACAGCACCTGTATATATGTATATATGTTTGTACATATTTATTACTCTATTTTGCTTGTGCATATCTATTCTATTTATTTTATTTTGTTAGTAAGTTTGGTTTTGTTCTCTGTCTCCCCCTTTTAGACTGTGAGCCCACTGTTGTGTAGGGACTGTATATGTTGCCAGCTTGTACTTCCCAAGCACTTAATACAGTGCTCTGCACAAAGTTAGCGCTCAATAAATAAGATTGATGATGATGATGATGATGATGATGATGTATATATGTTTGTACATATTTATTACTCTATTTATTTATTTTACTTGTACATATCTTTCTATTTATTTTATTTTGTTAGTATGTTTGGTTTTGTTCTCTGTCTCCCCCCTTTTAGACTGTGAGCCCACTGTTGGGTAGGGACCGCCTCTATATGTTGCCAACTTGTACTTCCCAAGCGCTTAGTACAGTGCTCTGCACACAGTAAGTGCTCAATAAATACGACTGATCGATTGATTGATTGATTGATTCTAGATTGTGAGCCCGCTGTTGGGTAGGGACCATCTCTATATGTTGCCAACTTGTACTTCCCAAGCGCTTAGTACAGTGCTCTGCACACAGTAAGTGCTCAATAAATACGATTGATTGATTCTAGACTGTGAGCCCGCTGTTGGGTAGGGACCGCCTCTATACGTTGCCAACTTGTACTTCCCAAGCGCTTAGTACAGTGCTCTGCACACAGTAAGTGCTCAATAAATACGATTGATTGATTCTAGACTGTGAGCCCGCTGTTGGGTAGGGACCGCCTCTATACGTTGCCAACTTGTACTTCCCAAGCGCTTAGTACAGTGCTCTGCACACAGTAAGTGCTCAATAAATACGATTGATTGATTCTAGACTGTGAGCCCGCTGTTGGGTAGGGACCGCCTCTATATGTTGCCAACTTGTACTTCCCAAGCGCTTAGTACAGTGCTCTGCACACAGTAAGTGCTCAATAAATACGATTGATTGATTCTAGACTGTGAGCCCGCTGTTGGGTAGGGACCATCTCTATATGTTGCCAACTTGTACTTCCCAAGCGCTTAGTACAGCGCTCTGCACACAGTAAGCACGCAATAAATACGACCGAATGAATGAATAATCAGGCTGTCCCTCATGGGGCTGTCTTCATCCCCATTTTCCAGATGAGGTCACTGGGGCCCAGAGAAGTGAGTCGTTCTGCCCAAAGTCACACAGCAGAGGGATGAGAACCCACGACCTCTGACCCCCCAGGCCGGTGGTGTGCCCACTGAGCACGCTGCTTCTCATTAGAGATGGAGGCTTTATATCTGAGGAATAGTTCTCCATTACACAGTCACGTTGTTTTCCAATGGAAGTTGATATGTTTAATTTCGTGTCTTTGCCAATGCCTAACAGGCTGTGCCATTTTATGGGTACAGAATGGAATTTGCCAACTCCGAGGAAACAAATTCAAGATGTTCTTCATTTCATGGGGGGAAATGGCCCCAGCAGAACCTAGTTGGAATTCAGTATATAATAAATACTTTGTGAACGTGGTCTTGAGAAGCAGCGTGGCTCGGGGGAAAGAGTCAGAGGTCATGGGTTTGAATCCCGGTTCTGCCACTTGTCGGCTGTGTGACTTTGGACAAGTCACTTCTCTTCTCTGTGCCTCAGTTCCCTCATCTGCAAAATGGGGATTAAGACTGTGAGCCCCACGTGGGACCACCTGATCACCTTGTAATCTCCCCAGCGCTTGGAACAGTGCTCTGCACATAGTAAGCGCTTAATAATAATTAATAATAATGATGAGGGCATTTATTAAGCGCTTACTATGTGCAAAGCACTGTTCAAAGCGCTGGTAAATTTTTAGACTGTGAGCCCACTGTTGGGTAGGGACTGTCTCTAGGTGTTGCCAATTTGTACTTCCCAAGCGCTTAGTACAGTGCTCTGCACATAGTAAGCGCTCAATAAATACGATTGATGATGATGATGGTAAATGCCATCATTATTATTATTATTAGAAGGTCGGGAGAAAAATTCTGGGGGAAATCATGGTTCACCTCCAACCTAAATAAATAGGGGCATCTAAGAAGCGCCCACTCCACACTCTGGGACGTTTGGGGGTCCGGAGATGGTCAGTGCGGGGGGCCTGTTGGGAGGGTCCTGGGGGGCTTTTGGGGGTCTCTCCCCTCTCCCGCACACACACACTTCATTCATTCAATCGTATTTATTTATTTTTTTATAATGGTATTTATTAAGCGCTTACTACGTGCAAAGCACTGTTCTAAGCGCTGGAGAGGTTACAAGGTGATCAGGGTTGTCCCACGGGGGGGGCTCACAGTCTTCATCCCCATTTTCCAGATGAGGTAACTGAGGCCCAGAGAAGCGAAGTGACTTGCCCAAAGTCACACAGCTGACAGTTGGCAGAGCCGGGATTTGAACCCATGACCTCTGACTCCAAAGCCCGGGCTCTATCCACTGAGCCACGCGCAGAGCACTGGACTAAGCGCTTGGGAAGTACAAGCTGGCAACAGATAGAGACGGTCCCGACCCAACAACGGGCTCCCAATCTAAAAGGGGGAGACAGACAACAAAACAACACACACACACACACATTCATTCAATCGTATTTATTGAGCGCTTACTGGGTGCAGGGCACTGTACTAAGTCAATCAATCAATCGATCAGTCATATTTATTGAGCGCTTACTGTGTGCACAGCACTGTACTAAGCGCTTGGGAAGAACAAGTTGGCAACATATAGAGACAGTCCCTACCCAACAGTGGGCTTACAGTCTAAAAGGGGGAGACAGACAACAAAACCAAACATACTAACAAAATAAAATAAATAGAATAGATATGGACAAGTGCTTGGGAAGTACAAGTTGGCAACCTATAGGGACGGCCCCGACCCAACAACGGGCTCCCAGTCTAGAAGGGGGAGACAGACAACAAAACAACACACACACACACATTCATTCAATCGTATTTATTGAGCGCTTACTGGGTGCAGAGCACTGGACTAAGCGCTTGGGAAGTACAAGTTGGCAACCTATAGGGACGGTCCCGACCCAACAACGGGCTCACAGTCTAGAAGGGGAAGACAGACAACAACACACACACACACACACATTCATTCAATCGTATTTATTGAGCGCTTACTGGGTGCAGGGCACTGTACTAAGTCACTCAATCAATCATATTTATTGAGCGCTTACTGTGTGCACAGCACTGTACTAAGCGCTTGGGAAGAACAAGTTGGCAACATATAGAGACAGTCCCTACCCAACAGTGGGCTCACAGTCTAAAAGGGGGAGACAGAGAACAAAACCAAACATACTAACAAAATAAAATAAATAGAATAGATATGGACAAGTGCTTGGGAAGTACAAGTTGGCAACCTATAGGGACGGTCCCGACCCAACAACGGGCTCCCAGTCTAGAAGGGGAGACAGACAACAACACACACACACACACACACACACACATTCATTCAATCGTATTTATTGAGCGCTTACTGGGTGCAGAGCACTGGACTAAGCGCTTGGGAAGTACAAGTTGGCAACCTATAGGGACGGTCCCGACCCAACAATGGGCTCACAGTCTAGAAGGGGAAGACAGACAACAACACACACACACACACACACATTCATTCAATCGTATTGATTGAGCGCTTACTGGGTGCAGAGCACTGGACTAAGCGCTTGGGAAGTCCAAGGTGGCAACCTATAGGGCCGGTCCCGACCCAACAACGGGCTCCCAGTCTAGAAGGGGGAGACAGACAACAAAACAACACACACACACACACACACACACACACACACACACATACACATTCATTCAATCGTATTTACTGAGCGCTTACTGGGTGCACAGCACTGGACTAAGCGCTTGGGAAGTCCAAGTTGGCAACAGATAGAGACGGTCCCGACCCAACAACAGTCTAGAAGGGGGAGACAACAAAACAGAACAACACCCTCACAACCTTTGCACTCACCTGGGGATCCGCTCCATGCAGGCCGGACAGAAGGCCAGATGGACAGCAGGAGGGCCGGGGTCCGAAGTTCAGGTAAGCTCCTGCTCCTGTCCCCACCCCCTGCGGGGGTCCCGGGGGTCCGGGGGGTCCCGGGGGTCCCGGCCTCCTCCAGGCCGGCCTCCGCAGCGGCAAACCGGAGTGCTGGCAGCCCCCTCCCTCCTCCAGCCGGTCAGCGCGGGCCCCGCCCCCTCCCTCCCTCCCTCCTATGTACTGAGCGCTCACGGGGGGCGTGGGAGAAGCCGCGTGGCTTCTCGGTGGAAAGACCCCGGGCTTGGGAGTCGGAGGTCGTGGGTTCGAATCCCCGCTCTGCCACTTGTCGGCTGTGTGGCCTCGGGCAAGCCACTTCGCTTCTCTGGGCCTCAGTGATCTCATCTGGAAAATGGGGATTAAGACTGGGAGTCCCCCTTGGGACCACCTGATCACCTTGTAAACTCCCAAGTGATTAGAACAGTGCTTTGCACATAGTAAGCGCTTAATAAATGCCATCATCATCATCATCTTGTATCCCCCCAGCTTTTAGGACAGTGTTTTGCACATAGTAAGCGCCTAACAAATACCATCATTTTTTTTTTCCTCCGTGCCTCAGTTCCCTCATCTGGAAAACGGGGATTAAGACTGGGAGTCCCCCTTGGGACAACCTGATCACCTTGTAAACTCCCAAGTGCTTAGAACAGTGCTTTGCACATAGTAAGCGCTTAATAAATGCCATCATCATCTTGTATCCCCCCAGCTTTTAGAACAGTGTTTTGCACATAGTAAGCGCCTAACAAATACCATCGTTCTTTTTTCCTCTGTGCCTCAGTTCCCTCATCTGGAAAATGGGGATTAAGACTGGGAGCCCCCGCCATTGGGACAACCTGATCACCTTGTAAACGCCCAAGTGCTTTGAACAGTGCTTTGCACATAGTAAGCACTTAATAAATGCCATCATCATCATCTTGTATCCCGTCAGCGCTTAGAACAGTGCTTTGCACATAGTAAGCGCCTAACAAATACCATCGTTCTTTTCTCCTCTGTGCCTCAGTTCCCTCATCTGGAAAATGAGGATTAAGACTGGGAGTCCCCCTTGGGACAACCTGATCACCTTGTAAACTCCCAAGTGATTAGAACAGTGCTTTGCACATAGTAAGCGCTTAATAAATGCCATCATCATCATCTTGTATCCCCCCAGCTTTTAGGACAGTGTTTTGCACATAGTAAGCGCCTAACAAATAGCATCATTTTTTTTTTCCTCCGTGCCTCAGTTCCCTCATCTGGAAAACGGGGATTAAGACTGGGAGTCCCCCTTGGGACAACCTGATCACCTTGTAAACTCCCAAGTGCTTAGAACAGTGCTTTGCACATAGTAAGCGCTTAATAAATGCCATCATCATCTTGTATCCCCCCAGCTTTTAGAACAGTGTTTTGCACATAGTAAGCGCCTAACAAATACCATCGTTCTTTTCTCCTCTGTGCCTCAGTTCCCTCATCTGGAAAATGGGGATTAAGACTGGGAGCCCCCGCCATTGGGACAACCTGATCACCTTGTAAACGCCCAAGTGCTTTGAACAGTGCTTTGCACATAGTAAGCACTTAATAAATGCCATCATCATCATCTTGTATCCCGTCAGCGCTTAGAACAGTGCTTTGCACATAGTAAGCGCCTAACAAATACCATCATGTTTTTTTCCTCTGTGCCTCAGTTCCCTCATCTGGAAAATGGGGATTAAGACTGGGAGTCCCCAGTGGGACAACCTGATCACCTTGTA